>NW_026020379.1:668669-1152776 GCF_900185275.1 Solanum verrucosum
TTTTTTATGTAAACACCAAAGTAGTGATGAATAATTCAGTAAATATGAAAGTGGTGATATGATTATTGATGAAAATGATGAACAATCGACTCAGGATAACAAATTAAAGTCATATGATTTGTCTATTTCACGATGTATGGAATGCTTGTAGCACTCACTTTGAACTACCATATTGCTCTAGTTTCATGGACACTACTTGTTATTTGTTGCAACGAAGATCTAATTGACTTGTAATACAAACTTACGGTTAGTTTTGATAGTTTTTAAACTTACGAGTATAAATCATATTTCCTAAAAAAGTGAAATATGTTTCCCAAATACTATGGCCAAACACATGGTGAAATTTCACCCAAATTTTAACACAAATAATATTTGCCAAAAATATTTGAAAATCTATGGCCAAACGCTAGCTAAATAAGAGGTTATGGAGGACACAAATTAGAATAGGAGGTTAATTAAATAGTTGAGCATTGTTGTATACTAATTACTATTATAGTTTCTTGTCCTTAGAGTTTGTTATTATTTATGGATTTTTTACACTTTCATTATTTTTTTTTCTTGTTATGACTATTGTTTAGGATGATTAATTTGACAGGTTGTCTAATGTCTATAGTATTTTGTGAGGACTTTCTCCATTTCCATTAAGTCTTTCTCTATATAGCTTTGATATGCTTTTTCGTTGATCGAAGGATCTATTAAAAACAGTCTCTTGTGATAAGATATGCATACATTTTATCTTTCCTAAATTTTATTTTATGTAATTATACTGAATATGTATTGTTGTTACTCCCTCCGTCCCATTTTATATGTCACTTTTTTACTTTGCACTTGCATTAAGAAATGGTGTAACTTTATCCTTCCACCCTTATTTAATGTTTTCTTAAGTCAACTTTATAATAAATGATGAATACATTTTCAAGATTAATTAACTACTCTATCAAGGGTATAATAGGCAAAATATGGTAATTTATGCATAAATTTTATAAAACTTTATAATAAATGATGAATACATTTTCAAGATTAATTAACTACTCTATCAAGGGTATAATAGGCAAAATATGGTAATTTATGCATAAATTTTATAAAACGACAAGTACTATGGTCTAGCTATTTATAAAAATGAATGACATATAAAAAGGGACGGAGGGAGTATATAGTAACAGCTAAAGTGGAATGTATGATAAATATGGATTTAGACATCAACTGACAAGTTTTACTTTGCAATGTTGCTCAAGTAAGAATAAGAGATTATATTGGTTCAGTGAACTTTAAAAGCACAAGATTTCTTTCAACATTATGATGTCAACCAATTGATATAAAGCAAAACTGCAATTATAAGTTCAGCACTCATGTATTGTCACACTTGGGAAATTAAACTTGTGTAAATTTTATCTATCTATTTTAAATTTTACAAGTTTTTAAAAAAATAATAATTAATATGAACATTATATTACAATATTCATATTAATTGATATATAGTGTTAGAATTTGAGAAATGATTTGGATAATAAGTAACTAATATTTAAGATAAAATAGGAAAAAATAATTCTATTTTTTTGATATATTAAAAATGATAAATAAAAGTAAAATTTATTTTTGAAATTCCGAACAAGTAAAAAAAATTGAACGAAAGGAGTAAAGCAAATGTAAATTTATGATGTCAGACATCTCTTTGCTCTTTTCTCACAGTTTGTTTTACAACAAGGTGAAGGAATCTGTTGATGTGGAATTTGCAATATAAATACTATTTTTTTTCCTATCAATTTGTACCATTGATAATTCAAGATTTTAAAAAAATACATAAAAAAATTACTATTAAAAAAGATTTGTTTAAATTTCAAAATTCAAAAGTGTCACATAAATTGAATAGAAAGAATAGTACTACTTTTGTTAAATTTATATAACATTTTTTCGCTCTTAAACATCAAATTATGTAAATTTTAACCAATAATTTAAAATGCTTTTTCATCATATTGACACAAGAAAGAGTTGTAATTTATAAATACTTTTGTTTTAATTTTTAAATTATTTAAATTCAAAATATTAAGTTAATCTAATTTTATTTTGTTTGTAAAATTATTTAAATTACCTATGGATAAGCAAAAATGTCATATTAATTAATAAGAAAATGACAAGTATTTTAACCTTAAAACTTCCGACAAGAAAGAGTGGACCTAGTGTGCCAATATTGCCAAATTGATGAGGCAATTTTATCATAAGCATGTTTGAAGATTAAAGTCCAATAAAACAAGACATAAATGGAGTTTCACGTGAAATAAAGCTCTAGAACATTTTTTGTCCAATCAATCAAGTAAGATACATGAATTACTTTTGCAAAACTTGTCTTGAAAATAAATTTTGACACAATAAGATTGTGTACAATAGGCCTTTATGATCAGACCCTTTCCTGAACTCTGCACATAGTGAAAGTTTTAGTGTACCGAACTATCATTTTTTTACCATGATCTTAGAGAAATGGGAAAACTACAGGAACAAAAACACCTAACCAATAATCAAATAAATACTTTTTCATGCTACATATTTATATCAAATTAATAAATATATGTATTCAAATATACATATATAACTATCACTTAATCATTATTAACAAATAAATATTTTTATTTTCTTAATTTACCTAATCATAATAACTAAATTGATTTGACGTGAACACCGAATAATTAAGTTTTTACCCCATAAAGCACATGAGATCTTGTGAACTCTATGTATGAATAGGAAAAAAGTTTAAACTTTAGCATATATGCATTAATAGAGTGAAAAGGTTTTACACTATCAAGTCAATTAAAAACTTAGATTTCTACTTGCTTTAATTAAATCCATCCAACTAATCTACCATATATTATACCTATGGTAGTAGGAAGACTCTTATTACATATGAAAACTGGAGGCTCTCCCCTTACATAAGATTAAGGTACATAAAAAAGGAAAGAAGGAGAATCTACTAATATGATTAATAAGTAAAGTGAGAGACAAAATGTGTAGTGTGGAGCCTAATTAGCTTTGGATTAGTCTTTAAATATTGACATAATTTATGATTAGTTATATTATTAAGATTAAGATGCTGGGTTCGAAAGTGATTAGGGCGTAATGCGGAAGCTTACAATTGCAAATCATAAGACGATAAATTAGACGACACATAAAACTATATTAAAAGACATAATATTATTATTTGATATGACCAATTGACCTACATAATTAAAAACTAATAAAAAACATCAAATATGTAGAGAGAAAATCTCTCCATAAACAAAATTCTCTAAACGACTACATTGTGGATTCTATTGTATTTTGCTATGAGAAGAGCGGTCTTCAATTTATAGAGTTTCAAACATTCCCTCTAAGGAAAGAATAAACCAAATATGGAAGAGAATTATTTTTTCCTTTAAGAAAAAGTTCAAGCATATATGGTAATATATACTTTGACTTTTCTTTAAGGAAAAATATAAACTTCAAATAAGGAAATAAAATCAGGACAAAACTCTAACATATAAGATTGTAGAGTTCAATCAAAATAAAGAAGACATAGCTATATAATAAAGGAATTGCTTCACATAGAGAGATAAGAAGAGAATATAAAGAGTTATATTTTTGTCCTCAATATTATTTTATAATCTTATTAATTAATAGTATAAATTAACTTTTGTTTGATTAGTTTATCTTCCTCTATTTTCTCCTTTTCACCAAGATATCTCCATCAATTTATAGTTATATGCGCATATTGAAATCCTCAAACTATCTTGTTTGGAGGACCCAAATAAGGTAGTTGATGCAAATCTTGAAGATATGCTATCAAGGAAATGAAATTATGCTAGAGAAGGCATAATTATATAATAAAATCATTACATATTAATTACGTAATTAAAAGATAAGAACAGAAATATAAAAAAATAATTAAAACAAAAAACTATTCTATAATCTTCTTAATAAAGTTGATAAGGTATTTATCTTGATTGAGACTCTAGCTTAGGAATTTCATAAATTGGAATGGAGTAAAATATAATTCACATATATAATTGTAGTAGTTAGGTGACCTACTTATTTTCCGAATTACTAATTTCATTTTACTATGAACCGCTATATATAATTATCATTTATATGACCTGAAGTGTTAAAAGTCCGTTTACATATAAGTGTATAGCATGGTTTAATTTAATTGATAACCTGCCATTAATGATTTATCAGTAAAATGTTACAGCACATAAACCTACAGTATCAAGTATCAATTGTAGATCCAAAGGCACAAAGCAGCAGTTGAAATTCTTGAGTTAATAACTTTGATGGTCACTCAACTATCAATTTTTTCATAGAAAATCACCCAATTTTCATTTTTAACTCAAAAGTCACTCAACTATGACTTCTTTGCATAGAAAGTCACTCAATCTATTTAATTATTTTTTTCATTAAAATTTGCTGACATAAAATTTTAATTATTATCCAAAAATTATAAGAAAGTTGAGAGACTTTATGTGAAAAGAATTGATAGTTGAGTTACCATCAAAGTTATTAACTCTGAAATTCTTATTCAAAATTATGTACACAATTTGATTAAGAAAATTAGAATATGCATGGCATAATTAATTAATCGTCTTCTATTCACAAAATTACGCTTATATTCTCTCTTATCCAATAATAATGCTAGCCAACTAAAATGAGACAGTCAAAGCAGCAGTCTCAACATCAACACAAAAGAACTAATCGATTGTTGTTCAAGAGAGATCCTAAAGGCTAGATCGAACAACACTTAATTATATATATGTGACTTTTTGTTTTTTCTTTCTATTACCCCTGATTAATTAGCCCGTTATGGTCATTAACATTGTACCAATAGCGATTCAGATTACATTCCCAAGCTAGTTTAACAGATAGTGCATGCATTAGGATTCTCTTCTATGCTATGGTGAACTTGGTAATATGTGTGCATAGGAGGAGGATAATATGGCCTATAAGCCGCTTGTGGATAAGGTAGTGATTGTGGCTGAGGATGACGTAATTGTGATTGTGGTTGTAGTTGTGCTTTCTTCACTTCTTCCTTTTTGGGTCCTTCTATTTCTTCTTCATCATCATCATCATAGTCATCGTCATAGTCATCGTCATCGTCGTCTTCTTCTTCCTTTTTAGGCTCTTCTTTTTTAGTTTCCTCCTTGGGTGGTTCCTCTTTCTTTGCTCCCTCCTTGGGTGGTTCCTCTTTCTTTGTTTCTTCTTTGGGTGGCTCTTCTTTAGGTGGCTCCTCTTTCTTGGTTTCTTCCTTCTTAGGTTCTTCTTTCTTCTCTTGCACGGGAGCTTTAGCTGGTCCTACTATGAGTATTTCTGTCCACCAAAATTTGCGTAGTCTACTCACTACACTCACTGGATCAACCGTACCAATGACGGTTAACTTCTTACATTTCATATCCATTGAAATCTCATCGATTCCTATAAAATTTCACCATACAATGCATTTGGTTAATCTTATGGAACAACAAAGTGCTTTTGAGGCTTCTTAGACCATTCCTACCAAAAGCACGTGGATATACATACATCCGTAGCAAGAAATTTGCTTCAATTCATGCACCTAATTAACCTCCCAAAACCAAATCTACTATATAGTACTAGTAAACAATGTAAACATAAAAGACAATTATTTATTTTTCTCTTTCAATTAAGTGTTTAGATTTTAAAAAATCACATAATTCGATATGATATCAGAAAAGCAAAATGTCATGACTCTTAATCTCATTGTCATCCAAAAGAAAAGTATATTTACCTGTTCGATTCATAAATAAGTAGATTCATACGTAATGAAACGTATTAAGACATAATATATATAATTAATAGTGTTCTTATGACATTTCAATATTATTTTAACTCAATTGTTCAAAATATTCATTTCACTGCCAAGGGATATAATTGTAATTCTTTAACCCCTAATCAAAAGTTTTTACTACATGTCTCAAAGAAAAAAACTTTCAACAATGTCAGCGATTTACTTAAGTAAGAGCCTGTTTGGATTGACTTAAAAATCGATTAAATCTACTTTTAAGTCATTTTTAATTTTTGAAAGTGTTTGACAAAGATAAAAATTACTTAAAATAAGTTTTAAATGACTTTAAAAAGGTTTATAAAATCAAAAATAGGTTTTCCCTTACTTTTTATTTTTTTAACTTAAAAGCTATTTTTTTTAAGTCAATTCAGATAGACTCTAAGCCTATCTGGCGAAAAATCCATATGAATTGGATCACTTTTGTTCAAGACATTATTTTTATACATTCTACTAAACAACGATATGGATCTCTTTTATATAATTAGGCAAAGTGATAGTACCTAGTACCTACTGCCTAAAATCTGTTAGTGGGGAACAAGGTCATATGATGGTGGACCCACTTGACGTGGCGCCATGCTGGAATCAACTTAGAAAATTTTTTACTGTACTTTTTTCTTCCTCCAAATTAGTGCAAACTTAGAAACCAAATTACCACTAATACAAGAAACCTCATCTCCATTCACCTAATTATAATTATTCCCTCTCAACAAAGAAATATTTTTTTAAAAAAAATAAATAAATTCTTGAGTCGAGGGGATATTAGTAATAATTTTTTTATTATACACAGGATAAGAGTAAGGTTTGTATACCTCAGATCCTGCTTGTAAACTCACAATAATATATTATTATTATTATTATTATTTTGATCTAAATCAAATCATAAAAATATATATGGGAATTATAAATCATTTTATTATTAAATATATAAAAATGTCTTTTTTCACATAAATTGAAATTGCATAAAATAATATTTTCTTCAATTGATGTAAACCTATTTAATAGGCACATAATTTCTTTTTTAAAAACAAAGTTTTGAAATTGTGATCTTAAATATATTATAATATTATATGATTACAAAAAAATCAAAAGCATGAAATATTAAATCCGGCATAACATTTTTATGAATATAAAATTTTGTAAGCACAAATAAAAGTTTCAATGAAATTATTTTCAATTTAAACAAAAAAACTGACAAAAAAAACCATGTAAATGGAAATGAATGGAATAATTAAATCAAAACACACAAAATCAATAAGTATATATTTGGATAGAGGGCAACACACAATTGGAGTATGAACCATAATAACAATAATAATCTATACAATGTATTTCTCATAAAATATACGCAGATCGATAAATTATTTCGATAGTTACTCAAAAATTATTATGAACATAAAATAACACTATAATCTTGTGATAACTGAATCGAAATAAGTTATTTCGTAATTATATGAAATAAACTAATCTTAATATTAATTTCGATATTGATACCTGATAGAGCGGAAACTGTCTTCAAGGCCTTTCTCTTTTCCTTGGAATCTTGTAAATCCAGTTTGATCAGAATAAGTTTCTGTATAATTTAATAATTTAACATATCAAACAAAGAGAAAACAAATTATATAAAAAAAAAAAGTAAAAATGAAAATCAGTACCCATTAGTTTACAAATTTTTAATTAAGAAAATTAATTCATGTATAGATCAGTTCAATACAAAAGATATATTAATTAACATACCCATAAAAATTATATTCCAAAAAAATGAAGAGAAAAAAAGAAAGTTCATAGATTGCTCTCAGTTTTTTGCTGCTGACTCAAACTCACAATCTTAAGATTGAAAAGTTGAGTGTGAGAGGTGATCTAATACTAAATAAGAATAAGAGTATCGATGAAATTTTTCGAAAAAAATAAATAAAAAGGAATAAAGAATCAAACCTTCATGGGTGAAATTAAAGAGCAATTTCTGTGAGGATGAGAATTAATATGAAGAAAATAACTAGAAATAGGAAATAATTAAAGGAATTGAAGAAGAAATATGGTGAGAAAAAGACACTGAATATATGCAATAAAGGTACTAATAAAAGTGGTTTTTGAAGGGAGGAATACTATCAGAAAATAATTCCGAATCAAAACAAAATATGCAGAATGAGAGTGTGAGAAAAACGTTGCAACAACTTGGAACCTTGTGTATGAGTATTCCACGGAGGGGCGGAGTTAGAATTTTAAGTTTGTGATTTGAATTTTTTGCTTTTTATGTTATCGGGTTTTAGACTAAATAATTCATTAATATTTAATGAATTTTCTATAAGTAACATTTGGATGGTTGTTACGTATTTTTCATAATGTATCATATTGTATTATATCGAACTATGTTGTTGTAATAAACACAATGTTTGTATAGATTATATCGTTCTCCGTCGTTATATAATGTCATACATTCATAATTTTAATGATAAACCTACCAGAAAAGTAGGGTACAAAGTAGAGTTAGTATGAAAAGGTAGGATAAATAATAAATTATTAAAAGGATAAGGCACAAGTATCGCTAGACTATGAACGAAATCTCAGAGACACATCTTAACTAAACTAAGGTTCTATTACGTCCCTGTATTCATTTTTTTGTAATTTTGTACACCTTTTTGATGTGGCATCCAAACATCTCCTATGTGCCTCAACTACGTGGAGTCACGGATGTGTAAGCCAAAAGGTGTATAGAATTATTCAGAGTATGAGTTCGGGGATAATATGACCTTAATTTAGTTAAGATGTGTCTTTGGAATTTCGATCATAGTTTAGGGGATACTTGAGTCTTATTTCATGATGAAAACATTAAGGTAACGATGCGACCACACTAAATCGGTCATTACATAAAATAAGTCTTTCGTCATTACCTAACAATGAATTTAAACTATATGATACAATAAAATTTAATTAACAATCAAAACAAACATTACAAAATTATCAATACACTACAATAGGCAACAACCTCCAAACGTGTAAGCCGAATATAAAATTTAAATTTAAATTACTGAGTTCTATTAAATTCCCAGACTCTATACTAGTTCCGCCCCTAGGGTGGCGCGGGGGGTGAAGAGGGATATACATGAGGTTATGGGGATTTGTGCCTACATACATACACCTGAAATGAAAGGTGACAACATGGAGATCTTAAATTAGAGCCAGTGGCAGTGCATATATATATATATAAAGAAATTAGTCTTTTTTAAGGGGCGGTGGAAAAAGGCCAACATGTCTATTGAAATCACAAAAATATTTTTGGTTATGTTAAGAAAAAAGAATTGGAAATTTTGAAATTTGAAATTTGACCAAAGTCAACAAATTAAATAAACAAACTCGAATTGAGGTTTGATGGTTCCACTAGAATTGAAGAGTAATTTATGACTTAATTGAATAATTTACATGAGCTTTGATTGACTTGGGATGGATTTGGATGTTGAAGTTGATTTCTAGTTGAATTGAAAAATGAGAGTTGACCATGGTCAACATTTTGACTTCATGTTTAGGTCACGATGACTTTCAAATAAATTTTATTTGTATTGTTACGCTCGTATTTAATATTTTAATAATGTTTTGAACATAAACAATATTAATTTAAGAATGACCTCTAAAATGTGTTTTGATTGAATTAATAGGTATGTACCGTGATTTCAGAATCATAACAACAAATATCGTTGAATTCTAAAGTCATATGAGAAATTTACAACTCTTTATTGAAGATATTTTTGGATATTTTCAACATATTATGAGTTTTAGAGCCCAAAAAGTGGACAAATTTTGCGGGTAAAAAAATCCAATTTTTGGTACTTTTCCCATGTTAACATTAGTTAGTTTTCATTTTTACTCGTGAATTTATTGAAGAAAGGGACGGTTTAACCATAGAAGTTATGAAAATGAAAAATGTAGATTTAACTATCAAATCGTAGATGAAATTAAATATTTTTTTAGATTTGGGACTTATGGACTTGGATTACCTTATTTCGTGATAAAACTTCAATATTAGCTTCGAGGACTGGCGTTGATTTTTAGTTGACTTTTTGATCTATGTTTTGTATAGCAATATGAGTGTCTGTAAACTTATATGCCTATGTAGATGCGCATGTCTCATGCACCGACCTCAACAGGCGCAACTGAAACCTTATGTCACACTTGATCCTAAGTCGCGACCTCAGCCTTTTTTTCTTTGCCCAATTTTCTCTGAGGTGAGTTATCGGTCCAAAGTGTTTTAGAACCATAACACTTGTATCCCTTCTGATTAGCCATAACTGACCTTTTTCCTTCGACGCCTTACCTTTTGGGAGCTTTGAGTATGGGTCGAATTTTAGGTGCATTTTTATGGGATTGAAAGTATTATATTTGGAATTGAAAGAGAAAAGAAGAAAATATGAATTCGAAGGAGTATATTTTTATGAGTTAAATTAATTACGTGGATATATATCAAGTTTAAAAAGGATAACAAACATATTTATGACTCAATTTCCGGGAGTTCATCCGATTGGAGCGTATAATTATTGAGTTTTAGGGGAATTTTCGCAAATAGCCACTCAAAATAATTTGATTATGCTCTATAACTATAGTTTGCTAATTACAATTTGTAGCTACATGTTAGAGAGAGGAGAGAGGCGAGCGAGATTGGGAGAGGGAAGAGAGAGGCGAGCGAGATTGGGAGAGGGAAGAGAGAGGCGAGCGAGAGAGGGCAGAATGTAGAGATGTGAATTGTATATGTATATCAATTAGATAATTGTATATATGTAACTAGTATGTATATGTATCAATGATTGTATTTGTATATATACATACAATTTGTATTCGTATACAATTGAATGAAGTTCAAATATTTGTATTTGTATATCCAGTCTCTCTATCGCTTTGTACAAACACAAATTATACATTTGTATTTGTATAATTTGTATTTGTATAAAGTGAGAGAGAGACTGGCAAAAGATATATAGGTGAGAAAGAGACTGGGTAGGGATAGGAGAGATGCGAGGAAGAGATGACTGGAAAAGAGGAGAGAGGCGAGTGAGATTTCTGAGAGGCACACAAGACATTAGTTGATATTGAAGAAAAATTAGTGGTATCAAAATATGTTAAATTGGTACATTCATAGCAGATATAATCTAACTTTCGATGACAAATGCTTTATAGCCAAACATAAATTGTTTTTTTTTTTCAAAAGCATTTTTTTAAAAGTCATTTTTAAAAAGTTCTTCTAGAAATAAGCCGATTTAACAGCAATGTCAAACATGCTCTAAGTGTTTGACAAATCAATAAAAGTGTTTTTAAATGGAAGTAGAAGTAGTTTTTCCGTTATTGGGAAGAAACTAAAAATTTCTGTTTTTTAAAGAAAGCAGAAACAAAAACAAAAAATTATTTTTCTCAAGACTAAAATATCTTTTTCATATACACATATTCACCAATATATTTCTTATTAATTAATTAGCATATTTCATAAGTTTGGTTAAATTTTATTTAGGAAATTAAAAATTAAAAATAAAATTCATGAACTTAACGCTAATTACTTAATAAGAGATATATCGATAAATGTGTATATATGGAAGTGATATTTTAGTCTTCAAAAAAATAATTTTTTGCTTTTGTTTTTATTAAGAAGCATAAATTTTTAGCTTCTTCCCAACCGCAGAAAAACTGCTTTTGCTTTCATCTAAAAACAATTTTAAGGATTTACCGAACACTTAATTTTTCTAAAAAGTGTTTTTTTTTTCTAAAAGAAGTACTTTTGGCCTCCCAGTAGCAATGCCGAGCTCTTACCAGAATAGCTGGGCATTGTTGTGCAGATACAATTAGGTAAGGTGAAGCAAGTGCGGAAAAATATCAAAGCTAAATATTAAAAGTAATTCAAGAAAGAGATAGTAACTCATATATGAAGAGCTATTATGCATCACACATGAAGAGCTAAAATTGTTTTTTTTAAAACATACAAATGTACAAACAAACATAGTAATAATCATCAAGAAGAAAATTATAGAGGCATTACACATTAGACCTTCTTAAATTGTCTAAAAAAGCTTATAGGTGTCGAAAATTCATAAGGAAATTGACTGGTAACTAATTTACTTGATTTTGTTGAGGCCTTTAGCTATCCTTTGATCCTTTCTAGAAGGTGGTATTGATTGTTAGGTGCTCTTTAATGTGTACTGTTGCTTTCTTAGTTAGGTAAGTTTTCAGAGTTTATGAAAAAAATATCAAACATAAATATCTACAAAAACAATATTGTGTAGTATTGCTATGTAAATATCTTGTGTACAATGATACAAGAAAATGATCAATAAATATAAAGCTTCTATGAAACTAAATAACTTTCGACATATATTATTGGAACTAAGTAGAGATATTAATAAAAAAAATTAAATAGTTAATGAATTTAATATAACTTGCCAAATAAAAATATCAACTTAATTTTTATATATTATGATTTAATTTAACTTTGATTTTATTTCTCTTATTATTTATTTATTTTAATATTCTATTTTTTTTATTTGACCTACAAATTAGCTTAATTCATATTGCTCAAATTCCACCGGATCAGCCATCGTCTTAAGTTAGATTTTCTTAACCCGATTCTATTAAATTACAGATGGTGCAAGGTTGATCCAACGAACCTAGCTCATATTAATAATTATAGGGAAAAATGATAAATATATCCCCCGAACTATCGTAAATGATATGCAGATACCCTCCGTCATATTTTTGGGACATTGGTGCCCCTACCGTCCAAAAAACTAGAACATATATACCATTTATACTAACGGACATAAATGTGTCATAATCTTATCCACCGACCCGATATTTATCAAATATCGGATCGATGGATAAGATTGTGTCACGTGTTCCTATTTAGTCTTCCGTTAGAGTGAAGGGCATATATGCTCTAATTTTTGGACGATGGGGGCGAAAGACACCGATGTCCCAAAAGTAGGACGGAGGGTTCTGCATACTATTTACGATAGTTTGGGGGTATATTTGTCCTTTAAACTCAATAAAACACCATATATCAAACATCTCTGACCATTGACCATGTTGATGAGATATTAAGATGGTTGAATTGGCGAGAGAGTGTGACTACTCGCGTTTAAAGGCAAGCATATTGCTGTAATAATCTGCCTGTATGCAAAATTTCTTCTTCATCATCATTTCTCATCTGAAATTTATAACAATAATATTCTCGAACTGAAACTGTATCTCTTTTACTTTTTCCTTTTTGTAAAAGCTGGGCTTCCATAGGAAGGTATCCATCAATAAAGATATATGTGAGTCTGATAGAATTCTGAGAGTCAACGTATTGAATTATATAGCTTTTAAATATTTTAAATTGGTAATTATTGTAATTTTTAATGTTTTTTAAGTCATTTGTAAATGATATATGTTGCTTCCTTGATTAGGACTTTTCCATTTGTGACACATATATGTAGATATTTGGTGCCCGTGCAATAAATATTAATTTTTTTGTTTTAATTTATGTGATATAAATGAAATTTGAAGATCAGTCGATTTTTTATATGTTTTCTTAAAAATATATTTGAAGTTATTAAATTGTTGTGATTTATAGTATTTTTGCATTAGTTTTGAATAATATAGGTTACTCATGTTTCAATTCACGTGAATAATCATAAATATTTTCAGTTGTTAATTTATTGTAAATTGTAGAAATTTTGACGTTATTTTCAAATAGTACATGTTACTTATTCTATTCCAATTAGTTAACCAAATTTCTTATATGATTTAAAAATATTTGTAATTGCTAATTATTGTGATTTATAGCATCTTTTATGTAAGGTTTAATAATATATAATTTGTTCAAATTCATATGACAATGATAAGATTTCAAGAGTCAACGCAATAAAAATTTAAATTTTTTAAAAAGTTGTACCTCTAATATATTTTGTAGCTAAAATATACTCTCTTCGTCCACTTGTATTTGTCATGTTGCGCTTTTTGAAAGTCCATTTGACTAATTTTCAAAGTTAAATCAGATTGTATTAATTCGATATTTTTTAAAAAAAATTAAATATGCAAAATCTATACAAAAAGTACTATAAATTGTAATTTTTTGCCTATGAATATGATGAAAAAACACATTGTAAAATATTAGTTAAAATTCTTATAGTTTGACTCTAAAAAGGAAATCATAACAATTAGAAGTGCATAGAGAGAGTAATAAATAGGTAATTAAATTTCAAGAAGTTTAAAATAAAAGGTTGAAAAAAAGAATTAGATAGACAACATATATTGAAAATTGAAAACATATAAATAATAAATGGGCCCAAATGAGGTCAAACTTTTTGGCTAATAAAGTAGTAGGTAATTAATGGTGTTAAATTGTCAAATAATATAAATTTTAAAGGTACCATCATAAAAGAAGAATGTACAACACTATGAAGCACATATCATCCAACACTTGTCATGTGCTAAGTAGTAGTTATTCCCACTTATTATATATAGTAATATTATTATATATAGTAATATATATATAAAAGAGAACCCTAGACCCGCCTACGTGGCGCCATCACAAACCAGGATTCCCTTTTAATTTATTTTATTTCCAAAACTAGCCTTCCTCTTTTATGAAAAGTTGTGACTTTTATAAAGAATTGCGATTTTTATAAAAGGTTGCGACTTTTATGAAAAATTGTGACTTTTATGAAAGGTCGTGACCTTTCCGATAAGACACAATAAGCATTTGTTCACACTACCTTTTGTTGTCTATAAATAGAGGAATTTCCTCTCATTTTAAAACAACGAAAAATTTGAACTTCTTCCTCTTCTTCTTCTGGACAATTAAATAATTGTGTACTTTGCTCCTGTTGAATGACACACTGACACCATTTTTTGTATCAATACACTGGTGAATAAAATCGTTATTTCCAGAGAGGATCTATTCCTTTAAATCCGGGTACTAGGGAGGAATAATTTCCTTAAGGGGACATTGTGCATTCAGTGGGCTCGATTTTTTCCATTTTGTTTCATTCTATTGTTACAGATCCTAATATGTTTTAACAGTCATTAATTTATGCTTATATTATTAATAATTATTTTTGAGTACATGCTTTCAATTTTGTTTTTATGTTTCTGCAATATTATTGTTATAATTATTTGTTAGTACATATTAAATAACAAACGTTAATTGAGTATTCAAAAAAGTTTTCTCTACCGGAATTATTGAAGGTACAATAAAAAAACCCTTACAAATATCTATGTTCATCAACAACGTCATTTCTTCACATACAAGGATGAGATTTTGTGTTCTTTAGAAAATCCTCTAAGAGTTAATAATTTTGCATGTCCATATTTTTTTGTTTTTATGTTACTGTTATCTATTTTTACTAAATTTTATCCTTGGATATTATGAGTACTTTTTAGGATTGAAAGTTGATTGAAGTGTTAGTCAATTTTCTGAGGTATGTTATTTTTAAAATGAGAACTTTTCTGGTTAGAATGATTTGTTATCATTAGGGGTGTGCAAAAACCGAACCGAGAAAAGTGTTATTGGTTTATTGTTATTGGGTTATTGGGTTAACAGTTTCTTAATGGTTTTATAAAAAAGAATTATCGGGTTATCGGTTCGGTATTGGTTTTCAATATTGGGTTATTGGGTAAACCGATAACCCATTAAGAGTTAAGACTATAGTAATTTACTACTTTTACATATACATAAGTATCAGTAAATATTAATCTCAATATCTTAATAGTTATGTCTTTGTCATTTAGCCATCAATTCATACTTCGTTGTGCCTTTGAATTCACAACTTTACATCATACAAATCGTCAAAACCTAAAGTAAGAACCATATTCCTCTTGATTTCTCTTTGTCTTACACATGTATTGTTCTTTTCATGTTTGTTATTATTATTTCTATTTTATGAGCTTTTGTAAAGTTAGGGGTCGTTTGGTTTGAATATGAGTTATGATGGGATAAGTTATGTTGGGATAAGTTATGTTGGGATTAGTTATGATGGGATAAGTTGTCCTGGGATTATTTCTTATTGAGTGTTTGGTTTGTTATATTCAAAATAATATATATTGATAAATTTTAAGAACAAGTTGTTTGTTTACAAAATTACCCTTCACTTTATTTAAACTTTTTAAATTTTTCTTTGTGAGCTTTAGTTATTCATTTTTTAAAATAAAACTTTTATTTTTTTTAACTTAAATATTTTTGTTTATGTATTCCCATGATAAGTACCATGTGTATTTAAAAATATAACTTTTTTCTTATTTAGCTTAAAAATAGAACTTTCCTCTTAAGTTTATTAAAGAGAAGAAAATTTATGAGAAATCAAAATAAAATAAACATAAGAATTAGTCAAATAAATTCATAAATAAAAATTATATTTATATAGTATAATTTTTTAATAGAAAAATATGTATAATTATCATAAAAATAAGGAGTAGTAAATATTATTATACATGGTATTAAAAAAAATGTAAATATACATAAATGTAAAAAATGATATATAAAAAGGATTTAAAGGGACATATTTGTCATTTACCTATTCTATCTCGGGATAAGTTATCCCGGGATTACTATACCACCCATGGGGAGGGATAACTTATCCCGGTACTAATTATTAATCCCGGGATAAGTTATCCCGGACTTGCCAACCAAACAACATAATTTTTTTTTTATCCCATCACTATTTCCTTATCCCATCACTATTATTTCTAATCCCTCACACCAAACGAGCCCTTACATTATTATCTTGTCGTGTCAAATTTATTAGAGAAACCATATATTTGTTTTATAAGCATTTTCTTATTGGTTAAATCGAAAACCGAACCGTTAAAGACCAAAACCGATAAAAAATTATCTTATCGATTTAGCGTATTTAAAATCTGAAAACTGAATCGATAATACATAAAATCGAACTGAACTAACCAATGCACACCCCTAGTTATCATCATTGGATATCTCATAATTTACTCCCTCTAATGTATGTTTTTTTTGTTGTTTTGTTGTCTCCTTAAAATTGTATTGATTATTTTCCGTTTGGTATATATATGATCTCACTTGAACAAAACTTTCGTCCTTTTAATGTTTTTCTTTTTTCCTTCTCATTCAGCTCTACTAAATATTTTTGGTGTGAGTTATGACTATTTTCAACAAGCTTAATTTGAAGAATATGAAAAAAAACCTCTCTAAATAAAAGTATTAAGCTACAAAAGATGTGTCTATTAACATAGATTTGTTGTCCTTTATGTCCCAAGTCATTGCTGAGCATTTGAGTTATCTAGGTTAGACTCATTTTTATTTTTTTAATGTTCGAGAATATTTCTTTAACATGAGTCTAGAAACCAACATTTTGATCTACTTGTACTTTCATAATGCAACAACTATACATATTTCTGAAAAAAGTCATAAAGTTGCATTGATGAAACATCTAGAAGAACCTTCAGAGCAGTAATTTAATGAAGATTGAATTCCTAAAAGGGTAAACAATATTATTTTGCTATTGTTTCAAATTTATTTTCTCCTTCTATAAATTTTGTTAGAGTAACAAAGTAACAATAATGAAATGTGGAGAACGTTTGTCCTCAGACAAGTAGATTGTCTATAAAAAAAATTATTTATGTTGTTGTGGTGTACATTTTTAACGGTCTTAACTTATTTATAACTAATATTGATTATCGAAAACTTTTATATAATTTGTTTTTAACAAGGAGTTATTCTAACCATAAAATTATCAATTCTATATTTTTCATGAACAAAAAAATAGAAAAAAATATGTTTAATCGCTACATAAAAACATCACTCAGTCTTAACAAGACAATTATGTCATCAAACATATATTATGATAAATTATGTAAAAGATAAAAATGATTAGATGTTAAGATATTTTTAATCATTCATTTTATATTTAAAAATCTTGAGATATGTGATAATGTCAAATCATTTAATTTATGTTGAAATGTTCATAAAACCTGCTAATTTTTATTTTTTTATTCTTATAGCAGTCAATTATTAAAAAGACGGTTCAAAAGCTTAGAAAAATTATTTATGTCATTACCTAACTTAAACGGACAAACATCTCCTTAGCTCTTAAGCTTTTCCGTTGACCCCTCGTAAAATAATGGTAGGTTTTGATCCTTTCTCTCGCCATGTTTACACATAACAAAACATCTACACTATTTCTCACCTCTAAATTCGAAATTGTGATTTTTATCGATCCTTAAGCTTAAATTTTGTTCAATTCTCCTTGTTAATCAATGATCAATTTCCTTCAGTTTTTGTAGATTGAAGAAAAAAATTGGGATTAATGGGTAATCAAGGTCAGGATATGTCAATGGCAATCTACAAAAACTCGAATTTCACCGGAGGTTGCTTGGAAATCCGATTGTTTTACGTACGTATAACGCCATGCGCGGTTGATACCGTACCGGACCACCTTGTACTCCGCCACCTCCGCCGTGAGATGGGAGTAACGTTAGAGATCAACAGTTCGCGTATTCCGGCTACTGATACAGCCATCATAACCCTCCGACGTGATCGGGTTGATAAGGAATCGTCGGAGGTAACTTATGTGAGCACGGATAGCGTTAGGGTTTCAGGGCCGGTGGAATTTGAGGTACATGAGAATGAAAAGGAACTAATACTTTGTGGGTCGTTGGAGAGAGTAGAGACAACGTGGGCTAGTGGTAATGTTTTAGAGACTGATTCGAGGAGTGGATGGAGCATGGATTGTTACACAACAGCATCATTTGGGAATGATGGATCAGTTTTTTTTCAGCCTAAATTTGGGGTTTCTTCGCCATCAATTGAGGTATACATAGCGGGTTGTTGTTCAGGTGTCCCTGTGATTCTATCAAAGACAATTCAGGTCAGCCCGAGAAGGAAGTTGCCTAGACAGGGCATGTTGGATGCAATTCCAGAGGATGAGGAGGTTGCGAAGGAGCAGGGAAGCTCGAATGGATTCGGACGACAAATAAAACCATTGGTAATGCAATTATACCTTTTATCCACCTTTTCCGTGATCAGAAAGAAAAGAGGGATAACATAACTCTATTTAGATGAAGTTAGTAATGCTATTGCTGTGGGAATGTTCACCATTAGATGGAGTAGCAAGTAATTTCACTAATGTGGAATAATTCTGTCTTAAGTTGTTGTTGTGTTTTACCCGGGTGACTAAAATCTAGTGATGTAGCTCTTATCAAGAAAACTAAAATTTAGTAATGTAGCACTTCTGATATGAAGATAAAGTAGAGCTATACAAAACCTTTAGTAGGGAACAACAGCTTAAGGTACATATGAATTGACAAGGCTTGGCTTGACCTTGTGTGCTCAATGTGCAAAAACATGGATCTCTTGTGCTTTACACCCATAATGTCAAACTTAATTTGGAACAACGCTTTTGACATAGACAAAAAAGAAAGAAGCTGTTGCATTAACTTTATGTTTCTTCAAACGACACCACTGACTGCTACCTCCTCCACAAGTTTGAGCAAGTCTATGTTGTTAAGCATCTGATAGCATTTTTTCGTACAAGTGACCAGTCTCACATCTTTCAGTTTCACCTGCTCTAAGACCAAAAAGTGATGCAGTAAGGGGTCAAATACCTTAAGAAATGCTTATTGCATAAGCACTTAAAATGGAAACATTATGTGAGAAGACACAATCATGAAGATTGCTTACAAAGCATTAAAAGATCTTTCTTAGGTTACTTGTATTTTTGTGTGAACAGAGATACATGGACACGTGGCTTGTTTGATATATGCCATGGATGACTCGTTCGACTCATATAGACACTTTTACATGGATTTAACATTTCTTGGTGTAGTGTCACAACAAATGATGGAATAGTGAAGCACTACTCAAGAATTTGAGATGCTCAAACAATACTTGTTTGAGAAGTACATGTCTCTTCACTCGGCCAGGATCAAGTTTTTTTGAAATGGGAAGATGATGGTAATAGCATAGAGAGAAATTAGCTATTCTTTGGTTAAGAAAACAAATTTCTATAGTAAGATTAACACAGAACAGCCCATTATTCCTCATCCCCACCTTCATACGACGTGATTATCCTGAGTTATACATTGTTTATATAGTAACTTAATTGGACTTTGGAGTTCTACCACCTCCCAATCCTAAAAATTCTTCCTGAATCTCAAATCCCAAAAAAGCTTCTCCAATTTGTAAAGTTTTAACTTTAACCCATTGGATTGTCATCTCCTTTGGTCATGAAATTCTGAATATGTTTGGGAAAGTAATGCTTATATACACCACTTGTGGCTCCCAAAACTAACCCTCCTTCCATCCCATCCCATCCCAAACCTTGAAAGACATATTTGCACTATATTCTTTCCATCAGTTACGTACTGCTCCACAAACCGCATCCATAAGGCAAAGTGATACTTTTGTTCTTCATCCCCCTTTAGCGATTCTGTATTTATTCCACTATCCCCTCCTATCAAAAAGCTTGTTCTTCGGATCCAAATCTCCCTAACCATTTACCCAATAAAGCTTCGTTGAACGCCCTTAGATCTTAAACCTCATGTCCACCCTAGCAGTACGAGTCGTGAAAATCTACCACCTTACCAAGTGAAACTTCTTTGTCTCGTTTGATGAACCCATAGGAAGTTTCTTTGAAGTCTTTTCATGTAGTAGGGATACTCTATACCATGCTCTTAATACAAACTTTTTCCCCGCTTTGGACAAGTATCTTTTTTGATATCCTGCAAGCTTTTTCTCAACCCTTTGTAGTACCATATTCCAACTTGTTCGATCTTTGTTTGAAGTACCTAGTGGCAAGCCAAGCTAAGTGGTGGGAAGAGCTCCAAATTTGATATTTGTTTGAAGCACCTAGTGGCAAGCCACGATAAGTGGTGGGAAGAGCTCCAAATTTGATATTTGTTTGAAGCACCTAGTGGCAAGCCACGATAAGTGGTGGGAAGAGATCTAATTCTACAATTGACACAGTGCTAAAACCTTTATATCCTCCACCTCTTCAATTGGTATGATCCCATATTTTCTAAGGTTGATCTTTAAGCTTTACACTACCTAAAACCATGTTAGCACATATCGCAGGTGTTCCAATTGGATCCTGTCAGCATCATAAAGAGCCAATGTGTCATCCGCAAACAATAGATGTGAAACCTTGATGACACTATTTCCACCACCGCACCAGAGGAACCCGGCAAGTACCTACATGCTCAATACCTCTATAACTAGAATGAACAAAATGGGAGATAAGGGATCTCCTTGCTTATGCCCTGTCGAACTTCTGAAAAAACTGCACAAGTTGCCCTCACAAGGACTAAGTACCTATCAGTAGAAAAACAATGTTTGATCCATCTAACTCCACATCCCATCTTCATTATTATGATGTCCGGGAACTCCTAGTTTACATGTCATATGCCTTTTTGTGGTCCAACTTGCACAAAATGACATAACTCCTTACTTTTCTCTAGAATCAAATGCTTCATTAGCCATCAACACTGCGTTTAGTGTTTGTCTTCCCTTTACAAAAGCATTTTGTGAAGTGGATACGGTTTTGTCCTAGACCCTCTTATGTTCTTCTAAAATGCTTGTCAGTGGAGCCTTTGATAAGCAGACAGTAATCTGTCCCTTATCCTAAAAGCTGAACACATTATAACTTAAAAATTTTACGCTGCTTTAGATTTGAGAGAGATTTTTTCATTTCCATCTCTCTCTTGCGCGCTCTATTTCTTTTCCATTCTCATCTCTGCCTGAGTCTCTAATTGAGCTTCTGTGTTTCTCTTTCTTCTCATTCCATCTCATGTTATTTTTTCTTATGGTTGTCTCTTCCTTCACGATTAAGTTTTAAGTACCCTTAATTTCTTATTGACTAATTGATGTCGACATAGTTTAATGATCGATAATTATGTCCTCATGAAAAAGCAGTTTTTGACTGCTGATCAAATGACAATTTCTTATTGACTAATTGATGTCGACATAGTTTAATGATCGATAATTATGTCCTCATGAAAAAGTAGTTTTTGGTGCTGATCAAATGACAGTTTAGTTTACCTGTTTTAAGATATGACAATTAGTTTGCTTACAATTACTGCATGTTTTAGCAGACCACAGAGGATATGGATGATTATGAGGTGGAGCAGAAAGCTGGATATGGATTCTATTCAGACGACATGTACCCTGGTGAAGATGGTCAGCTCACCTGGTTCAACGCAGGAGTGAGGGTTGGTGTTGGGATAGGCCTCGGGATGTGTGTTGGTGTTGGAATTGGGGTGGGACTACTTATGCGTTCATATCAGGCAACCACTAGGAATCTGCGGAGGAGGTTTTTCTAGGCTTCTAACTTTCAGTCATAGTGAAATGGACTTCTTGACTGGATTCTAACTATTGGAAAAAGGACCTTTATGGTCATTAAAGTAGTGCCTCATCTTAGTGGGCAGCAGGCAAAGGGAGACACCTAGTGCTGCAGCTGAAGAGTGGTTACATAATTATTAGGTGGTGTGAGGCTGTAAGGCAATTCATATCCTTGTACAGAAGCTGCAGAAGACATTCATCCACGGATCATCTGTGTTGACTGTTGAGTGTATACAAAAGCCCCAGGCCGAAAAATCCATGTTAATGTGTTCATATGCTGTATTTAAACTGAATATCTTGTATACATGTCCTTTTTTTTCTGGGTTGGTTTAATGCATCAGCTTTGTTGTTAGTGTGTGCTGAGGTTTGTTATTAAGGTTAAGGCTTTAGAGAGTTAACATTCGTCCTACAATTTTGGTAGTTGCAATAGGTGCTTCGGCGTAACAAATTTATTTTGTAAAAGTACTTGGCAAATTGTTTCTATAAACAGCTTGTTTTGGAGGGTTGTAGCATATTGTTGTACAAATGTATCGTGTTGCATTGTTTTGTATTGAATTGTATTGTTTTGTATTGTTTTGATGAATGCATTGTTTACTAGGTTGTATCGTTTTTTGTTGTTACATATTGTGACCCATCAGCAATTTGAAGAACTCTAAATGACAAGGAAAGGAAATGAGAAAATAAGGTAATGGTGTCATCATCAAATATATCGTTACACTAATTGAATTTTTTTTATGATTGCACAATGATGATTTAATGCTTGATTGTAGTTTTACTAGGGTGTTTTCTCCATCTTCATATCCTATGAGCGTGCATTACTCCTAAGCTTTAATAATATGCTCTTCGTTTTTGTTAAATCTTCATTTTTGATGGTTGAATAAACATTTTTTTTTTCAAATCAAGATGTTCTTTGATAGAATAGGAAAAACAATAAGGCAAGGTATAGGTCACCTAATTAATGAATCTATGTGGATAAAGAAAAATCATTCTAATTTTTTTTATATAATAAATTGTTAAAGATATTATTCAATTGAAAGTTTCTTTATCGATTATCATCAAACAATTGTTATCAATCATTATTATCAATCATATTTATCGTCAATCAAATTGTAATCATTGTCACACAATTACCACCAATATACCATTGTAAAACCAAGGTGACTCCACCTAAGAGCGGGCAGCGTTACAGATATACTTATGAGTGTTTTTTTTTAAAAGGCAATAATTTAATTCAAATTTTATATTTGTATTTTTTTTAATATATAAATCCGACCCATGACTCCTTTTCTAAAATCCCATCCAAGAACAGTTGAAATATGATTTGATTGAAGTAAAGACTTGAAATATATTTTGTTTATTTGTTCCATCTCATTCGAACATTCCATTTTTTGTTAAACTTCTTCTCCGTTGATTCAGAGTAGAGCAACTTCTCTGGCGATTCTTCTGCTTCCTTTGTTTGGGTAAGTCCCTCACTCCCTTTTCAGTTTTCTCTCACCATTTTACTTTGTCTTGGCGCGTAATTGATAAAGTTGTGGTACATGACCATGAGATCACCGGTTCTGAAAACAGTCTCTGCGGGTAAGTTTGTGTATAATAAAGCCTTGTAGTGCGGTATTTCTCGAACCTTAGTGCACCGGACTGACTGATGTTTAGTATTTAAAGAAAAATCCCAGCCATATGTTACCCTCTCCAGATTCCAGAAGAAAGCCCTAAAATACTGTTTCCCAATGATTTTCATATGATAGAATATGAATTGTGAATTGGGTGTGCAGTATGTTGTATCTGCTTATTTAGTAGAAAAAGACTCAACTTCTTAATGTTGTACTTCTTTTGCTTCTACTTTTGATTGGTAATTGTTTCTGCTTTCCATGTGATAATGTCTTGTGAGTTCTGGTGATTTTGTGCTGATTGGTTACCCACTCAATATTCTGAACATTTCTATCAAAATTACCTAAAGAAAATTTAGAAAAGGAAATAAGGCCACAAGAGTTTAAACACCATATGGTAAGCGTAGGCGGTAGGCCACAACAACAACAACAACATACCCAGTGTGATCCCACAAGTGTATAAAAGTGGTGGATTAATTAGGCAGCCCGTTATCCTTCCACTGCATTGAGTGGAAGCTATTCGTTGTTCTGTGAAACCAGCCTTATGCAGTCTGCTCCATTCTAAAGACCAAGCAGCCCATACTTCCGTTTAGACTATGTGGCCCAACTCCGTGCTTAGATAGGGCACAAAAGTTTTAATACCATTTGGTAAGCTTTTAGAAAATCACCATCAATAACTCGGTCTAGGTCCGAGATAATCCTTTGTTCTATAACTCTGGGGCTATTTACAACTACTGTTAAGTTGTAAGTTTCATGTTATCTTCCAAATTGTCAATGTTATCTTAACATTTCAAATCTAACAGTTGAAATCAATTAAAACCTGTTTCTTTAAATCCAGGTTTGTCAAGCAATACTAGGATGTAGTAGAACTTCATTAATGATACTTATAATAACTAATATGGAGTAATGTTTTGTCCTCTGAGATTATTACTTCCTATAACCTAAATTAACTTATGCTACTTCCTATCTTGGACTCTCATTATGTCCACTTTCTAGAAGGGTAACTTTTCACCCACTTTTTTCAATTTCTTTTGAGTTCTGTATTGTGAAAAGTATATCATGAAACTCACTAATATATCAAAGAAAAACTTCAGATTTCATCAAAAT
Organism: Solanum verrucosum; assembly: GCF_900185275.1. Classification (NCBI taxonomy): domain Eukaryota; kingdom Viridiplantae; phylum Streptophyta; class Magnoliopsida; order Solanales; family Solanaceae; genus Solanum; species Solanum verrucosum. The sequence continues at coordinate 693,523 of NW_026020379.1, forward strand.
AGTAACTTTATTTAGACTTTTAGACTAACATCTATTTAAAATGCAATAAAATCTTGTGGCAAAACCAAGGGAACAAATTAATTGGAAATCTAACCATTAGATACTACAACATACCCAATGTAATCCTAAAAGTGGGGTCGGGGGAGGGTAGAGTGTAGGCAGACCTTATCCCTATCTCGTAGAGAGAGAGGGAGGTTGATTAGAGTGCTCATTAGGTAAACTGGGTAAACAAACTGGCAAACACTTACATGCATATCAAGTTCTATGTTTGTGCATGTGGACATTTGTCGAGGAAGTGCTATGTTTGTTTACTCTGACTTGCACTGCAGCTTTGAGCAAAACCGATGCGGAGAACTCCCAAAGTGATGCCCTTTGTGCATTTTATGATAACTTTTTTTTGCTCTTTTGTGACTAATTTTGTATTTTATTTTTTTGGTTCCATGTGGATCTGATGCTCCTTGAGTTTGCATATGTTTGTACTCTATGCATTTTACCTTTTGTATCAATAAATCACTCAACTAGGTCTTAATTCCAAATAGTTGGACCAATGTTGTAATTTTTGGTAAATGAAGTAAAATAGGGAGGGGTGAAAGATGCAGAAGTTTTGGTTGACTAGCATTGCTCCATTGGATGCATTTCTGTTTTATTATATCCATAGATGCCTTAGGCCTGAAATACAGAATAAAGGTTAGGCTTACGAAGAAACCAGTGAAGATTTTGCTACCCTTGAAAGGTTTGTCAGCCTTGCTTCTGTTGTGTATGTAATAACCCAGTTCTTAGTAAGTGATTTATCAGATAAATATTGTATCCACAAAATTCCTAACTTGCAGAAGTAATATGGTCACACTACATTAGTGTAACATGGTTACTGAATCTAGTTACAAATACAAAGATGAAAATCTTCAATTACATACTTTAACCTTCCACTGATTCTTTGGTTGGGAATATTGTAGTTGAAGCATGAGCAGTTGAGTTATTTACTTTTCTTGTGGTTATGAATTAAGATCTTGGGTTGTTTTGTAATTTGAGCAATGCATTGGGAAATCGTCTTTCTGTATTTTCTCAACTTCTAATATCACGTGAACAGAACAATTTTCCAGAAAAAACAAACATCTGGGAATTTCACATATCAAAAGAAAAAAAAAAAGCACACTTGGATTTTCATAGTATTGAATTCATGAATCATTTCTGGGGTAAATCGTTCCTGGAAAATCAATGAGATTTTTAAGAGGCGTCTTACTCTATGTATTTCCTTTCAAGAAGTTCAAAGTTAAGTTGTTTCTAAATATAAAAAAAGTGTCATTATTCTGGAAACATGCTAAAAAGAAGATGTGAAAAAGAGAGTGTCACATAAAAGGGAACAACGGGTACTAAATAATTTGTTCCTTTAGGTATCGTTTGATAGGGTGTATAAGAATAATGTTGAATATGGTGTATTAGTAATGCTTGTATAGTTATGCTTGCATTAGTTATGATGAGATTATTTCTTATGCAGTGTTTGGTTTGGTGTATTAAAAATAATATGTATTGCATAATTTCTAAAAAGTATCCCTCACAAAAGCTCGAGTGGCAAAAGGAGGAGGATTTGTGGCTTACATCGCAGGTTCAAGCCCCACACCATGTAAAAGCGAAGCCCGGTATTTAAGTGGAGAAGGGTAGAGGGGCGGGCCCATTATCCACCGAGTTTAGAAGGTTGTGATTGGTCCAAAGGCTGTTCACAAACGGATTTCTCGATTATAAAAAAAAATGGTGGAGAGGATGTGGAAAATGTTTTGAGGGACAATTGTGTCTTTATTTATGCTAAAGAGTGTATTAGTTATACATACCTTAATACCAAATAGAGTGTATAACTAATGCTTGCATTAGTTATATATAGGTTGAAAAAGTATACCAAACAAGGTACTAATAATACATGATGCTAATGCATGCATTATTTTTCTCTAATGCACTCTACCAAACACCTCTTAGTGAATATACTTTTATTGATAGAATCTACAATAGGGGACAAGCTTGAGAGAGAAAAGAGAATTGGCTGGTGAGATAAAAGTACCAAATTTGTGTGATATTTCAGAATTTCCAAGTAAAAAGGGAAATATGTATCTATTTCAAACAGTCATAAATGCATGCAGAGAATACAAGAGAGCAAAGGAGGGGGTTGGATACTTAAAATCTCAACAACTTTCCTATTATCAGTATGTATAAATAAATGTGAGTTTACGACAGGCCCTAGGATAGAGAACATTGTTTGTTCTGATGTCGCAGTCGGTGGAAGAACTGCCATCTGACGGTGTTTCTGGCCGCCGATGCGCGGTATGTTTGACCAATCGCCCCTCCATCCTCCACCTTCTCCTCTACAGAGGTCTCCAACACCATCTTTGCACCGCCTGCGTACTGGACTCCCACCCTGGTTCTTTCTGTCCCACCTGCTTCGATGTCTTCCTCCACAACCCTCCTCCCCCTCACCTCCGTCTCCTATGCAAAAAATGCCCCTCTATCTCACACCTCTCTTGCGTCCCTGATGTTGCTTCCGTCTCCGATGATTACTTGTGCCCTCCTTGTTCTAACCCTAATTTCACTTTCTTCTGTGTTACTCCCAATCATGCTAATAATGCCATTGAAATTAACCCCCATTTGGCTAAACAGTTGGTTGCCGCTGCTACCATTGCTTCTGAGTCGATCCACAATGCTGCCGTTATGGCCAGGTATAATGCAGAGATTAGGGTCAAGGAAGCTGTGGTAGCTAAGGCTGAAGCTGCTGAAGTTTTGAGAAGGTTCAATAATCTGTTGGACAACTATGGTTATCAGTTTGGTAACGATACGGGGGAAAACAAGATACATGAAGCAAAATGATGCTCTTCTCAATCTCCAGACGCAGATGATGATACCCTTGTTGATTAGCTTAAGTAGTTACAATTCTAAATCAATGTTAAGGTTTTTCTTTGTTCTTTTTCTGTTATGTGGCTGCTGGGATGCAACTTCACTCTATTTTGAATGCTTGGTTATTTCAAGGGTTGCTTTTGGCGAATAGAGGAATTGGAATTATTCAATCAACTGTATCTAGCTTATTTTTAATGCCTTTCTTTCATTTTACATTTTCCCTATATGAGTTCCATTAGTTGCCATGTTTTGTTCACTGTTGTTTTTCCTTTTCATTACTAATTTGTTTTGCTTCACTTGAGCCGAGGGTATTTCAGAAACGACCTCTCTACCTCCACGAGGTAGGGGTAAGGTGTGTGTACACTCTATCCTTTCTAGACCCCACTTTGTGGGATTTCACTGGGTATGTTGTTGTTTACCTGGCAATTGCAGCTGTAAACTAGGTCATTAGAAGTTTGTAAGTGATGGGGGATGTCAAAGACCAAATAGAAGGAGCAGAAAATTCAATGCCATCTTCCAAACAGGAAGTTGCGTTCACATTAAGATTTTTGCTTATCGTTTTATATTTAAATTGTAATACAGAGCTTTGGATATATATTTACCATTTTGTTATTACAGGAGGAAGTTGTTAAAAATAAATATGGAGGAATCATGCCAAAGAAACCACTTCTAATCTCTAAGGTAGTGGACCAAGTGGCATTACCATGCTACATTGCCTGTGCTTTGAATGTCCACAGTGTTTGGTCAAGTTCTCTCTGTTTGAAGTAACCCGTATTTGCTGTCAGGATCACGAGCGTGCTTATTTTGATTCTGCTGATTGGGTTCTTGGAAAGGTACTGGTCCACTTTATAGTCTCACAATTTTGTTACAGTCGATGCTTATATTATGGTTATCACCTAACCCTTAATATGGTTAATGATCACAGCAAGGCGTAGAGAAGCCTAAAGGGCCACTTGAGGCACTTCAGCCAAAGTTGCAGGTATTACGTCAATTCCATTACACCTCTTTTCGCATAGAGTTGCTTTTGTTAACCATTCTTTAGCCATTCTGCTGCAAATTTGAGCCCTTAAAGTACATTGTTTGGTAGGGTTTTTTTTTTGGGGGGTTGGTCAATGCTACATGGCATCGCTTCGTCAAACGATGAAGTAATGACATTGTCTCCTGAAGTTAATGTTCCAGTAATTGTTTTCCCTTACCTGATTTACTGAGGAATTTGGATTAAATACTAGTAGCAAATTCAAATATCATTTGGAACTCTTCTTTTAAAGTCCTGCTGCCATTCCATTTGTCTAGCCAAAATAAGGTGTTGTCTCCATTACCTACCTGTATCCTCACGTTATGATACGCTTCTTGTCCAAGATTCATAGTGCCCAATTGCAGCCACAGGAGAAAGACAATCTTTGATTTTTATTTTTTTTTATTTTTTTGATGACAAGGGAAACCCGCAGCCGCTACCCCTTGGGTGCGCATAGGGGGTTTTACCGCTCCTATGCAATAGCTCGCAAACCACATAGGAGAGGTAACCCAAACTAGGCAAGCCCGGTGCAACGAGCTCGACCCAGAAGGTAAACACCTTGCTTTCGCTGGCAATGAGTTTTGAACTTGAGACCTCCAGAAAGGAAGTCCCAAGCCCAAACCAGTGGGCCACCCCGAAGGGTAATCTTTGAATTTCCTATTGTAAAAATCATTGAGATAAAAAATTTGCTATAGCATGCATGAACGCATAGTATGTGAGTATTTTACTGCAAAAAGTAAAGAAAAAAAGTTTTAGTTTTAGATAGTAATGCATGGCAAAACAAATGTTACCTTTAGAACACGGATAGAAGCAGTAGAATCTATTAAAGACAGATAAAATTTGGGGGGCAAAAGTGGTGCAGAAGCTTGAGGCTTAAGGATGAATACCCAGTATTGTATAGGGTTTCATGCTAAAGGGAATTATCTGTCAATAAGTTAGCGGGACGCAAGGGGATGAAACTTTTTGGGATTTGAGGTTTATGAGGAATTTCTAGGACTGGAAGGTGACCAAGCTTCAGAGATTGCTAAATTTACTCCAAAAGCAATGTGAGTCAGTTGACAGACCTGATGCTTTGAGTAGGAGTTGGGGAATGACTTAAGTGTTTTCTGTCAAGTCCTTCTATGAGAAGCTTCTGGTGTACGTGGAGGTTATTTTTCCATATTGTGCGGTATGGATACCAAAGGTGCTGAGGAAGATGTGCTTCTTCACGTGGTTAGCTACTAGAGGGGTGATTTTGACGGCAGATAACCTTAGGAATCGAAAGGTTGTGTTTCCTATGTAAGGAGACTGGTGAGGATATGTATCATATTTTGTTACTTTGCAAATTAGTCACGAGGTTATGAGAGGATATATTTACATGGTCTGGCGTCACTTGGATAATTCCTAAATCTGTGAAGGAGTTGATGTTCAGTTGAAAGAATGGAGCTAGGAGAAAAATACACAAGGCATGGAATGTTGCTCCTCTAGCTCTTATGTGGGTCATTTGGACAGGGAGAAATATGAGAGCTTTTGAACGAGTGGAGATGAACTCTGCTCAATTGAGGAGTAGTCTCCGATCCCTTATTTTCTTTTGATGCATATAGAGGATTGGGTGTCTTTTGGAGAGAATCATATTCTGTAGGTCTCTCTTTTTTGGTATATCTTTTGTATACAGCCAAGTGACCTTGTTATTATCAATGAAAACCTTACTTGATAAAAAAAAAAAAGACGAGAGGAAAAACCTCTTTTAAATGATTTTAATACGTTTGTAGAAGCAATAGATTATGCTAGAGGAATTTTAGGTCCAAATTTCTTCATGCCTTGTAAAGTTCTTGAATCAAGACATTGGAATACATAATTCAAGTACGTAAGTTTGAACTAGTATAGACTCCGAGTTCTCCATATCCTTAAAAAATGGATGAGGCGGGTCTCTATTCCCTCGTGAATACAATCAGTTTTACTATATCAGGTTTAGATGCAGTTAGTCTGGTACAAACAATAGCTGATAAAGACAGCAAATTTGTTAATGGCTGAAATGTTGCCTAAAACTGTAAATCAGACTCCTGAAGTCAAAGACCAACTCAAGGAGAGCCATTGAGAGGAGACACATAATTTTGAGAAAATGATAAGTGAAAATAAAAAATATAACTGAACAGACAGTGAAATTTCTTTTTGACAACGAATAAACATGTGAAGCAAGTAGAATGGCAGAAAGAAAGAGCAACCTTACAAAATTCAAAAGAAGATAATACAGACAGATTCAGATATGGGCGATCATAATATGGAGATGAGGAATTCCGAAATGAGCTTGATTCAGTGGCTTTGCACAACTTAGACACGTGAATAAAGTAACGAGTAGGTGAGTAGGTGTCTGGTTGGCAGATTCTGCGGTGGTGATGAAGTACCCACTCGATGTATGTTAGGAGGTGGGCTCAGCAAATTTGGAAGGGCATCCCAAACACTCAGGTTTACGACATGAATGGGACCCAATTCCTATTCGAGTTCCAGTCAAGGAATTCGGCAGAACATACTCTTATGGGAGAATGGTGGAGTCAGGGAGTAAAACTGAAGCTAGATTGGTGGTTGCTGACCAAAGGAGCCCTCCCAGAAGACACAAGGTTTGATTGGTTTCGGGTTAGAGTTCTAGGTCTTCCACTTCAGCTTTGGAGCAAAGAGGTTATGAAGATGATAGGGAAAGTATGTGGGGGTTTGTTGGAGAATAAAGAAGAAACATAATTGAAAAATCATCTGAGATGGGCTTGTATTAGGGTTAGAGGTCCCAAAGAAAAGATCCCTTCGTTGATCGAAGTCTCTGACGGCGGTCTCATCTGCAAACTCTCAGTATGGGTTGAAGCGCCAGAGGCCTACAGGAGAAAAGAGGTGGATGATAGTCCTTCTCGAGGTGTCACTATTGCAGCAGAGACAAAAAGGGCTAACGTTGTTGTATTGGGGAGGTTAAACTTGAGTATATATGGAAAAGGGAAAGATATGACAATCAGGAGTTGATTGTTGTCGCACTGGGAGGTAGACTGAACCAGCCCCGTTGTGGTCTATGCTGAGCCGAGACCTTCACAAATTGATGATAGCCTAGATATAGCAGACATACCTAAAAAGCAAACTCATGGGCTCAATAAAATATGATCAAACTAGGTAAACAATTTGGAGCCAGTTTCAAGAGGTGTGAGAAAGAGTTTGCTTATGAAACTAGATCAAAGGAGAGAGAAAGAGGAGTTGAAACAGGTTAAGTCTAATACCAACGACAACAATTATGCAATTTCAGAAGAGGCTAGGAACCTGATTTTTTATATGAAATTGAAGGATGGGAAACCTTGGTCCAGAGGGAGAAATCTAACACTTTCAGCAATGAAAGCAAAAATGATCTCTTGGAATGTTAGGGGCTTAATATTGAGTGTAAACGGGATCTTGTCAGAAATCTAATTCACCAATGGGGGGCATATGTCTATGTTTTAGTGGAGACTAAGATAGAAAGGCCGGTAGATAGTATCTTGCAAAGCATTTGGAGTAATAAATGGGTTAGGGAAATGCATAAGGAGGCAGTGGGAAGTAGGGGGGAATTTTGATTCTTTGGTATAAAAGAGTGGACTTATGAATTGATGGAGAGTGGCTCTAGTGTATTACAAGCAAATTCCAAGGGTTAATGAAGATCTTACTTGAATCCTCTGTACAGTATATGCTGATTACAACAGAGAGATAAGAAGAGTGTAATGGGATGAGTTGACTGCTGTTAGAAGCTCTCTCAATGGGCCTGAGGTTGTCTGTAGGGACTTTAATGTCATCAAGTATCCCATAGAATGAACACACTATTATAGGAGTAATGGGGCAATGGCAGAATTTTCATCCTGCATTGAAGAGCTTGAACTGTTAGACCCTCTTTTATTTGGAGGGTCTTTTACTTGGAGAAGAGGCGACAACCACAGAATTACTTCCATGATAGAAAGGTTTCTTCATTGTGAATAATGGGAGCAAAACTTTCTACACATTAAGCAAATCTTACTACCAAAACTCGGGTCAGATCATAACCCAATCTTGCAGACTTGTGGAAATTGGGAGCTGAAAAAAATCATATTGTAAATTTGAAACATAGTAGATGGAAGTTGAGGGATTCAAAGAGAGTGCTACTGGGTAGTGGAGATGATTCTCTGTAAAGGGAAGGCCTGGCTATGTTTTGGCTGATAAACTAAAAATGCTAAAAGGAAAGTTGAACGAGTGGAGTAAGAACAACAAAGGGAACTTGAAATAGAGAAAGGAGGACATTCTAAACCAATTCTCTAGTTGGGAAGCAATTCAAGAACAGAGAAACCTCTCTAATGATGAACTACTCTAGAAAACACACTTAAATTATGGAATTTGAGCAAGTGGCAAAGAATGAAAAGAGAGCCTGGAAATAGAGATCTACGGTACAATGGTTGAAGCATGGAGACACGCATACCAACTATAGCCATAGAATTGTTGCAGCTCATAATTATGGATTTTAGCTTTTAACTTTAAGTCACTTAAAATAAGCCAATCCAAACACACCCTAAATAGGTAACTTATTTAGTTAACTTGTGAGTAGCTTAAATACATTGATCTCTTGGAAATTGAAAGGAATTCAATTACTGACCCTGGTGAAATCAAGATGGCAATCCAGAATTTTTATCAGAATCCATACAAGGACCCTGAAATGTGGAGATCTGAGTTTCAATTGCATAATAGTCCAATCATCTCAAATGAAGAACAGATCTAGTTGCCGAGACCATTTGAAGAGGAGAGTTGAGTGTATCAAACTCTTATGTTAAGGAGATGGCCCCTGGGCCAGATGGGTATCCTATGAGCTTCTCTCTATCCTTCTAGAATTAGTAAAGTAAGATATCATAAACACTATTCAGTACTTTCACTCACATCAGGTCTTTGAAAAAAGCTTCAATGCTACTTTCATAGCATTGATTCCCAAGAAGATAGGGGCTTTGGAACTGAAGGACTTCAGAGTTCAGACCAATCAATTTGGTTGGTGGAGTGTATAAGATTATTGCAAAGCTATTGGCAGAAAGGTTGAAAAAAGTATTGAACAAACTTGTAAACAAGCATCAAATGGCATTTATTGAAGAGAAGCAAATTATGGATGCAATTCTCATAGCCAGTGAATGTGTGGATTCTAGGCTGAAAGGGGAAGAGGTTGGTCTTATGTGTAAATTAGACATAAAGAAAGCTTATGGTCATGTAAACTGGGAATTCCTTGTGAGCATCCTTAGATTTATGGGATTTGGGAACAAATGGTTGAACTAGATTAGTTTTTGTGTTAAGACTATAAGGTTCTACATCCTCATTAACGGAGAGCCTACAGTTTTCTTTCAATCAGACTTAGACAAGATGACCCCTTGTCTCCCTTTCTCTTCATTATGGCAATGGAAGGATTTGATAGCATGATGAGAATTGTTGTAAGCAACAGGTGGATTAGAGGGTTTCAAATTGGTGGCATGAATGGGAAGATATGGAGATCAGTCACTTGTTGTATGCAGATGACAGACTAATCTTTGTGAGCCAAAGCTTGAGCAGATATGTCACATTAGAGTGATGCTACTGGTATTTGAAGCAACAACAGGTTTGCAGGTCAACTGGGATAAAAGCAGCCTCTTTCCTATCAAAGAGGTAACTCAGATTCAGAAATTGGCAAATATTCTAGGCTGTAGAGTGGGGAATATGCCAACCACTTATCTTGGTATGCCATTGGGAAGCAAACACCAAGCAGAGGAATCTGGGATGGGATAGTGGAGAAAACAAAGAAAAAGCTAGCTAGGTAGAAAACACAATACTTATCACTTGGGGCCTTGGGGTAGACTTATCTAATAAATTCTGTTTTAGATTCTCTTCCTACTTATGTGATATCACTGTTCCGTATATCATCCAAAGTTGTTAAAAAAATTGGACTCATTGAGGAGAAATTTTCTATGGCAAAGATGCAAAGAAGGGAAGGGGTACTGCTTGGTAAAGTGGCAAACTGTTTCACTTAGCAAGAAGGGTGGATTGGGCAACAGAAACCCAAGATTACAGGGTAAAAGCCTACTGATGAAGTGGCTTGGAGTTTAGAGATATAATGGTGAGGAGCAAGCTTTACGGAAGGAGGTAACTAAAGCAAAGCTTAGGGAGGCAAGTTCTTGGTGTACAGAGACAGTCACTGATCTTTATGGAGTAGGTGTTTGGAAAACCATTAGGGCCTTGTGGCCTATGATGGAGCCAAATCTTAACCTAAAGGTTGGTGGAAATGGTAACAAGATTAAATTTTGAAAGGAAGACGGGATAGACCATTCTCCCTTTATAGAGTCTTTTCCAGATTTGTTCAACATTTGCAACAATCCAGAGGCTAGAGTAGGTGAATGCTGGTCCCCTCAAGGGTGGCATCTATCATTTCAGAAGTTTTCTAAATGATTGAGAAGTGGAAAATGCGGCTTCATTACTGGGGAACTTGAGGGGTTCAGTGGCTTTACAACATATTCAGATAGAATTATTTGGAAGCATGAGAAAGATGGTTGAAACACTCTGTCAAGAGTGCTTACAAAAGAGAAATTTTTAATCTTAATGGGAGGCAGCAGTATCAATGGGATTATATCAAAATCCTACCAAGGTGAAATGCTTTACTTGGTCGGTAGTGAAGAGGGTTTGCCTCACTCAGAAAGCGCTACAAAAGAAAGGAAAGGTTTGGCATGTGAAAAAGGGATGCACAGATGCCTCAATAAGGAGGTGTGAGAAGTTGGATATGGTGGGTATGAGGAGAGTAGAGGTAGAGGTAGGTCGAAGAAGTACTGGACGAAGATGATTAGATAGGACATGACCCTAGATATGAGGATTATGGTAGAATATTAAAAGGTAGTCAAGCGTTGTCTAGTTTCCCTTATTAGTATTATTATTTATTATTATTACTCACATACTATCTTGTTCTTCGATTTTATTATTACTTGTTGTTTTCTTTACTTTAGTTATCGTCTTATGTGTTGTTATTGTTCTCTTCTCCATTACGTTCAGCAAGACTAGACTGCCTCACTGTTGTATTTCCCTTTTTATACTTGATTTTACTATGCTTACTTGAGGAGTGTCTATCGGAAACAACTTTTTTTTTTTTGATAAAGGTAACATTTGTATATCAATCATCAGCTCAAAGCTGGTATCCAAAAATTTACAGCATATCCTCCCTCCACACGTGTGTCGGGCATAAACAAAAGATAAAGAAAAGAAAGAAGAAAAAAGAGAACTATCCCTACATCCTCCTTTCACCTTTATAAGGACCCTAGAATGTCTACAATAGCCACAGGGTCATCTATATACTCTGAACTACACCAATAGCAAAAAGTGATAATGCAGTTCTTTTTAATCTTGTGCAGAGGGCTGCTCTTGTTATCAAAATTCCTAGAATTCCTTTCTTTCCATATGGTCCACCAAATAACAGCTGGGACAATTTTCCATCTACTCGTCTGTGCTGCCACTGCCCTCCATATTCCAGCTTTCTAGAGCCTGTCCTGTTCTCCCTGGAACAGTCCAACTTATACCTCTGAAGCTAGTAAACAAATTCCACAACTTCTCCCTTCACAAGGTAGGGGTAAGGCAGTGTAAACACCACGTTCCCCAGCCCCGCTTGTAGGACTACATTGAGTATGTTGTTGTTTGTTTCGATTTTCATAAGAAACAAGTGTATCTTCTACATAAAGCTAGTATGTATATAGAAGATATCTATACCTGATGTTAGAGAGGCCTTGACAATGTAGAGCATGGTTGTTAACATGTTATATTTGGCGTCAGGCTCTAACAACTGTTCAATATTTATTTTGTTTTTGAATTTTGGATGTATAAAATGTAATTCATTGCAACTTATGATGGATGAGGAGCGACATGACCTCCATGTAGACCGTGTTTGATTCTACAAGTGTTTACCATTTGCTTTGTGAGCGTTATCATTCTGACATTTCTTCTGAATTTTCTTAATTTAGCCAACACAGCAACAATCCCGATACCGCAAGTCTCCTTGTGCTCCATTCTTGGGTGAAGGTATTTTTCTTTCTGTTCTCCCCCTTCAATTTGATCCTTGAAATTAACTTAATCTTTCGAGAAGTATGGACATGATTCGAGGATTTACAACAAAGTTTTAAGGGCTAGAGAAGGTTGTGTAACTGTCAAATTCGACTTACTGTTAATTTTTCATGATCCATCAACGAAGCGTTGTAAGACTTACTGTCTTTATCTCCCTCTTCTAGATGGAAATAATGCCCCATCTGAGGATGCTACTGCAAATGAATGAGCAGGTGATTCTCTAGCTTGTGATGTTCTTTGTTATATACATGTATGTGCAATTTCTGTTCAGGATTAAGAAAACAATATTAAGGATATAGAGGTGTTTTCATCTTTATTTGAGGCAACCAAATGAGTATTTGTTGGCTGGTTGATGTGTTGTAACATTAACTCTAAGAATCGCTATTGCAAGTCTATCGAAGCCTACGCTAGTTTATTGATTATTGAAAAGTAAACGCTCGGCCCTTCCTGCTACTACTTACTATTACTACGTAGATAGAGTCCTTCAAAGCGCTTTATCCTCTCCTTACTTAGCTTCAAGGTCTTTGATGCAGAATAATAGAGGTGCGTGCAAATTGTACAAAAATCAACATAAAAAGATTTTTTACACTAATAATCCCAATGCAAACCAAATCAAGCTCTTATGAAAAACAAAACAAACAAATGGAGCTAGGAGTTTTTAAGCGATAAATTTGTGAGGAGTAAGTCAGTAACTCTCAAGTGAAATTTAAGGACAAGCTATACATAACCCCAAAAATATGAAAATATGAACTTTTGCCTTCGCAATTTTTTTTTCCGACGTTGGAGGTATTTCTGGTCATTTTCTTGTAACTTAAAATGTTAAAGGACAAAAATTATAGACCACCACATTGAGGGACAAAAATTGAAGATCACCCTAAAAAAGGACATTTATGTGATTTGTCATTTCAAACTTGAAATAATGTTTTAAGAAATATAAATTATGAAAAAGTTTAAGAGTAACTTACGAGTTATAATAAATATTTTAAACAAAATATTTCTATAATTTATATATAAATTTAATATCGATTAAACTTTTTTTACTCCTTAGTTAATATTAAATCAAATTAATTATGTCAGAAAAATTCAATACAAAACCACTAGTCAAATTGTTTCTTGATTTATTGATTTGGTGTGGTTTGCTGGTTTCTTTTGAACACCTCTACCAAAAAGCCTAATTTCAGTTTTATCTAATTAAGAATTATCCAAAGAGCTCAGTTACAAAAAATTAAATTAAATAAAATAGATTCCATCCTATAACTTTGCAATATAAATAAAAAAAAACATTTTAAATTATCATTAGTTTTATATTGAGAAGATACAAATTTCTAAAAGTGAAATGCAGAATGTTTGGGTAAAAGGATCCCTCGTAGCAAATCTTTTCCTTGCGGGGTACGTCTTTGTTTTTGAATTTAAAAATCAAAACACAAATATAAGCAAACAAAAAATAGTGTGACAAAATATTTACAACTAATTGAAAAGTAAAAAAGTGCAGTTAAACTAAAGGTGGATCTGGCTTATGTCTTCATCATCATCAAAACCCAACACCATAACATCATGTAATCAAAATTTCATTATCAGAATCAATATAATAGTAAAGATTCATTTTTTTATCTAGGCAATTGTTTTGCTTTATCTTAGAAGATGAAAAAAATTGGCTCATGCTGCTAATTTGATTAAATGAAGTGATGTCTAGTTACTGATGGCAATATGATACTTCTGGTTTTATACATGGGAATCTTACAAACTCCTGTCTAATCTAATTTTAGTTAGTATATTATATAGCAGAAGAGAATGGGATCTCATACACACTAGAGTGTGAAAAAGTAGGAAATGGGTTGAATAAACTCTCCCCATGGAACCGGGAAAATAACAATGAAGGTTACTTTGTACGTCGAATAAAAATAATAATCCCGGAATTATTTTATCCCATGATTTGTACTAAAATATTGAGATTACTATATACTAATCTCAATTATCCCAAAATGAATATGCATGCCACACACAGATCTAATGTTCACAGGGTACCCTCTTTAGTCTTTTCCATATAAAAGGTGGGATAAAATAATCTCATTGGATATCCTTGTTTATCCCATCCCTCTTACCAAACATTTAGGAAGGAGGGTACCTTGTGTACATGTGAAACACTAGACCTTTGCGTGTGGCATGCATATTCATTTTGGGATAATACGAGATCAGAAATACAATAGTCAAATTGATGCTATACACGAATCTGCAAAGGGACCAACAAGGGTTGGGTGGAGTTGGGTGGAGTACTTCCTCATCCTTAGTGAGAGGTCTCGAGTACGAGTCCCTCTGCATACGAAGTCGCTTTTGTTAGGGAGCACTTGGAGCGTGAATCTGGATTCGGGGGTATCAGACACCAAATGTGAAACCAAAAAATAAAATAAAAAATGCAAGGGGAACATCAGAAGAAGGGGCATATGAAGGGCCAAATAATTGAACCATGCATGCACAAGATGAGACCCTAAACCCTACCAAGTACAAGAAAATAAAATCTAAAATTACACCACTTCCCATGAGTCTATATGCTTGCCCCTCGTGCAAAAAAGCAGAAGGCCAACATGGTTTCCAATTCTTTGGTTCGATGGTAAAGGCAATACAACATGGTAAAGTTGTAACAGCGGATTCTTAGTCAAACTGGGAAAAGAAAACACGGTACCCAGTTGCAAATATTGCTACCGACTCGCTCCCTGATCAACTATCTGTATCGCAATCCCATGTCAAGCTCGTGATTGTACATCCCCTGGACATTGCCACCAGCAAAAGGGTGGATCTGCTTAGGAGCCCCAAGTTGCCTCTCAGCAAGCCTTTGCATTGCCTCAGGATGATTGTTTCTGCTGTTGATATCTGGATCTGAGTGAAACAAATAAAAAATTTAATGAATAAGTTTTACCCAGCTAGTTAAACATCAGCAGAAAATGCATCCTCAACCAGAAAAGTATCAGTGTATCACACCAATAAAAGGAACAACAGCACAGTGGCCTACTTAGAATGAATGATATGCACGTCTTTTTTGGTATTGCCAGTTTCCCAGGGTCCATTAATTATCTAACAGCAGAAGTCTTGACATGTACCATCGAGAAGAATACTAGGGCTGGAAAAGAGCATGCTTCACTATCCCAAGCCTCAAAGGCCAAATTCATAAGCAAAGGAGGAATAAAAAGGTCACCGACTTGCTTCAGAAAAATATATTTCCCAACCTATCACAATTTTGAGGAAAAGCTAAAGGTGATAACAGAATATTCAACATTTGGTCATGTTTAATCCTCATTTCGACCTGACGTCACTCAACAAAAAACAGGAGAATATTATATAAAGATGAATCCCAAGCAGCCCCTTGTAATTCTAAAATGTAGTGAAATTCATTATAATCTGCATGGTGACAGTAACCAGCACAGCAACTTAAAACTGCAGAATCGCTGCATACACGAGGGGACAGGGAAGAGTATAATGAAAGATGCACGTGCTTTCTTATATCATGGTAGAAAAACTAAGGAACAAGTAGAGGCCACAGTTGAGCTGAAATCTGTACTTTTAAGTTTCAGCAAGATCAGAAAGAGAAACCTCATTTTGAGGTGTAATCTAGCAAGAAAGGTGCACGCGTGCTTTCTTTCAATATCATGATGGAAAAACTGAGGAAGAAGTAGAAAACATTGAAGAAATGAAATCTATGCATTAAATTCAGCAAGATAAGAAAAGAGCAACTTCTTTTTGAGGTTTTAATCTCTAAAATATCATCACAGACAGCTGCAGAAAGGGGACATTTAAGCTTTTACCTGGCATTTGCACAGTACGGCCACTAATGTTGACTTGGTGTGGCACAAAAGGGAAAGCTTGAACTCTGTTAACTTCCTGCATATTGTTAGCTGCTTGATTACTGAGATGTGAAGGAACCTGTGCGCCCCTTAGACGGTCATGTAGCAGATGAGGGTTATTTCCAGCCATCTGCATCTGCTGCAGCATAGGATGGTGAGCAGGGAGATCAAACCCTGTCAGTCCACCATTAGGATGGTGAAATGGAGGTCGATTCATATTTCCAGCAAACTGACGACCGGGAGCTTCATGTAAAGCCATGCTCTCTCGACTATTGAAAATCTGAGGATTTAAATGAGCAGGACCAGAATCCATCGGATGAAATAATGGCCTCCCTTGGCTCATTTGCAAGGGATGAAATTGCAGAGATGATGGTTGAGCAAGACGATGGTGCAATGGCATTTCAGACTGCTCATAGGGAACGCGCGATAAAGGCAGACCTTCTAGACTCATCAAGGACCTTTCATCACTGCCAGACACACTACCAGTTGTCAACTCTCCTTCACTCAAAATTCCTGCAGGCATAACCATTGAGACCTGGGGATTCAAATGATCACGAGCACTAAATAAGTTTTCTGCAGGCAGATGAAATTCAGCAGCCTCACTCTTGGAAACCATTTCACTCTGGTGCCTTGAATTAACTTCATACTGAGAATTTCCAAATCCCAACCAGTTTTGAGGCTTATCCAGCTTGGTTTGATCACTGTAATTCAATGGCAAGAGTCTGTTATCGTTACCACCTCCTTTTGGTCCAATACCATCAATTATGGAAGAAAATAGTCCATCATCAAAACCAGGCAACGATGACTTGCGTGTCTCTGAATCATCAATTAGTCCAGGACCAACTGAGTTCTTCTGAATTGAAACTGGAGCTTGTACAGATTGCAGCTCCTTCATAAAAGCAGATCCAAAAAGGGTTTCAAGTGTAACTGCCTTTCCTGGAGCATGAGAATCCCTGGTAGTTTCCTCCTTAGATCTGTCATGCACAGTAAACTCATCATGTCCATCCCGGGCGTCAGTGCCAATACTGCCCTTCCCTTTCATAGTTGTAAGACCTGGCCCCTTCTGTAATAATGAGAGGAGGTGTTGAGATGCATTGTTGTCCACATTTACCGGTTGTTCTACAGTGTCTAAGTGATTAGTACCATAAACTTGTGAAGTAGGCTGCAGATTAGGTTTCTTTTCACCATACTCTGACAACATTTTATGCTCAAGGTCCTCACAAGTAAGGATCGGCGGGGTGGCCTCCCTTTTACTAGAATCATGCATAGGCTCAGGGACCCCAAGTGGTGTAGAAGGCATATGCAATGTGACCTTACTTGTAGGCTCAGGACTCTGATCGAAAAATTCAGATGGAAAGCTTTTTGAAACGTTTCCATCAAAAGCTTGTGATCTGGATTTATCGCCACCAACAATTAACGCAAGCAAATCATTTGGCCTACTTGACGAGGAGTCTTCTGTTGTCTTCCTATCTACAACGATATTAAATGGGATAAAACAGGTTAAAAAAGAATTGTTAGAACCTCAATAGAAAGAAACTAAAAAGGGAAAAAAACGAAACACCATAAATGGATGAATACCTTCTTCCATAAACCACTGAGCGAACTTCGAAGACTGTATAGCCTTGGAGCCCAACATGTCATTTGGTTTACTATCGTGATTCTGGGGGGAAAGTCAAATGAAGAAAATGAACAACTAGTAGGGAAGTCATAACTGTATTATGAATATTTACTGCTAAATGAAATTAAGAATATTGATGAATATCCAAAACTGGAAAGTAAAAGAAATACAACAGATGACAAGAATTTCAAAGAAAATTAAAAAATATTGGTAATAGTATGTAGTAGTTCGTACATGGGATCTAATCTATGACATTATGTGACTATCTGTTTTGAGATATTACTCTTTTAGAGCAGATTTTTTATTTATTTTTCAGGTAAACTAGTCCAGTACTCTAGTTAGGTGATTTCACTAGTTTTTAAAAAATTGGGATATAAACCATATTTAGAAAAATCACGTTCAAGTTCTAAATATTCTTTGCAAAAAGTATGTTCAAACACAACTTCAACTCCAACTTTAAAAATTCCAAATAAAGTAAATAGTATTTGGTTTTCATGGCCAAACACCCACCAAAGCTAAGAGAGCAGCGAAGCTGATAAAGTGTGCAAAACAATTACCATAACTGGAGCCTCAGAGTCACCAACATTAATTGGTATAACATTTCCAAATATCTTATCCAAGATTGATGCTGAAGGGTCTTGGCTAGACTTAGCAAATTTCCTATCAGATTGCTGGGTACTGTGTTCAATAATTCCAGGCTCATGCAAGGCTTCATGAGCCTCTAAAAGAGTTGATCTCTGATTGAAATGATCTTCCATGCCAAGTATCCTGTCAGAAGTATCTGATCTCACTGGCTGATTAGCAATTTGGTCATTCTTCTTCAAAATTGATGTGTGTGAACTCCTACGTTCAAGTTTATAACTCGAGCTAATTTCTTGCAAGCTCTGTCTCTCTACACTATGAACAGTACCATTTGGGGCAGCATAGGCTTTTACTTCCAATAGGCTTTCTTCGGTATCAGATTGTCCAACCTAACCAGAAGACATGACCAGGAAATCAATAGTTTTTTTTTTTTTTTTTTGATAAAGGTAACATAACCAGGAAATCAATAGTTAACACCAGCGGATTCACAGTGATAGACAGTTGGACAGAGATGCCATCGCATGCAATATCTCAACGGGTGCAACTCAAACTTAAAATTCCATCATCAAACAACTGGATGGTTTACATATAACCACACAGCTACTGCTCTCTATCACGACAAGATTGTTCAATCTTTACTAATTCTAAGAAACTTATCAGCCTAAAATAAATCGAATTGGGACTAAAAGTTAAGCAAACCACATCACGCACTTTCAGCACTGCAAGATTATGAGCCGGTTTACTTATAATGAACAAATATTTCATAGTTCAGTCCAGCTAAGACTTACAAGATTTCCTCATTGTTAATCAAGTCAACATACAAGCAAAAAAAAGATCCTCAGGGAAGATTTTAGTATATACTTCCTCTTTTTCATTTTGTGACATTTCTTTTTAGGTTATTCCAAAAAGATAAAAGACACTTTTTGTATTTGGAAACTATTTAATCGTAACATCATCATTTTACCCTTACTTGTCCATATCCACTTGATCTAATGATTTTTTATTAGGAGAACGAAAGATGAAAGACATGTGGAATTCTTCCCATCTCATTTAATTGTTGGTAGTATGGCAGTTTTGGCACTTTGCATATATTGAGCTTATTTATCAAAAGTTTTCCTTAGCTTCTTAAACTCCACATCCCGTCAAAGCATGATCATATAAACTGGGTATTAATTGACAAAGAACTAAGACGAAATGAAAAATCCTCTCTTATTGTTTCCCCTTTTGCTTATTTCCTTGAAGCCCCATTTTCTTTTTCTTCTTTTTTAATAGAAAAGGACTCGAGCATAATACTCTACCGGAGAAAATTAAGTAAAAAGTAAATACCTCTGTCACGCGTGAATGGCTCAAATTTGAGCCAGAGTTCTTATCCAACACAGTGGTTTTAAAGCCAGGGGGTACACGCGGTCTAGCTGGTGGATTCTGTGAAGGAAAAGAAGTTTTTCCCAGATCACTGTTTGCTGAAGGTTGGGTGGTCATCCCATCTACTTCACTATTTTTTTCCAAAACTGTTCTATCCTCCTTATTATCTTCCAGCTGTACTATAATGTCCTCAGTTTTATGCTTCTCCAGTTTTGACTTCTGCTTCTCTTGAAGAATTTTATGCTGTTCTTTCCTCATCAACTCAAAAGAAGCTGAAAGAAATTCAATCAAAACTCTATCTTCCACAAGCTCATAAAAATACACATGCTAACATGGGATATAGCATCACATCACAAAGAAACGCATGATCTTAGGCCTTATTTATTTTTATTAAGATTAAGACACTTGAATATGAATATTAAAATGTGCATTAAGATTCAGATGTGTGAATCTAAATACACATCTTAATATTAAGATGTTGTATTAAGATTTGAGTGCTAAATAATTAAGACCGTTTGTTTTTTCAACATAATTTTGTTTCAAATTTAATATATATAAAATTTAATAAAATACCAAAGTCATCTAATGCTATATCGACAAATTATTTTTAAGAAATTATATGGCGGTTAATGGTGGTAATGGCTAGCGGTGACGGATGGTAGTGCAGATTGGGGATGGCATTTCTAATGTGGGTAGTAGCTAGTCAGTGGTGATTGTGACTGGCAGTAGTGGTTAATGATGGTAGTTGGTGGTGGTGGCGGCTGATAGTTGTGGTAGATGATAGTGTTAAGTAGTGTTGGTGAAGAATGATAACAGTGATTGGAGATATATAGTGGTGACTGATGGTGGTGATTATCGGTAGAGATAGGTGGTGGTTGTGGGTGGGTGGTGATTGTAAATGGTGGCTAGTGGTGGTGATAGTTAATCGTAGTGATTGGCAAAGGTGGTGGTTGTGGATGGTGGGTGGTGGGTAGTGGTAGTTGATAATGATAGGCATAGTGTCGGCAGTTGATTATAGTGGGTCATGGAGGTATCAATGAATGAATGGTTTGGTTAACTGCCATCTTTGTAAAGAAAATTGAATAACAATCTTAATGATATTAAGACTTTGTTACGGATCTTTATGATTCAGATCTATTCAAACTCATTAAGAGTTCTAACATTAAAAAAAACGCACTTAATGATTAAAACCTCCTTTTTTTACAACGGTAACTACTTAATGATCAAAATCTGAATGATTAAGATGCAAATTTAAAAAACAAACGGACTTAATAATTGAGCTCTAAACAGCTAAGATTGCAACTTTTTCATTAAGTGCAAGCAAATGAGGCTTTAATACCTCTTCTCCTTCTTTCCTCTTCCACTCTATCCTCACTGGTACACTCAACTGAACCAAAAGTCTCGTCATTGATTGCATCAGTGTCTTTTCGAGGGTGAGGTCCTGCCTGAATATGTTACAAGAATCCATTTTATGTTAAGATGTTGTTTAAATAAGAGGACAAGTAATGAAGCATGCCAGAATATTGGAAAGCCGTGATCACCGAAGTTCACCTTATAAGGGCGGGGAGGATGATATGGCTCATTGGTCTTGTTAGATTGATAGTTATTGCTTGCTTGGACCTTAGGTGCAGATGTTCCAGATCCATACGCAGACGGCCTTGGAAATGAACCACTTCCAAGAAGCCCATCATGCTCAGAACTCTGCGAAGTGCGCTGAGCTTGATTGCCATATCTCCTACCAGAATCTGGGTCAAAACTCAAAAGTTATCAACAAAATCTCTCTGAAGAAAAACAAACTATCTTAGTGCCACATACACATGCACACAGAATCAACTAAGAATATAGAGCATATCTGGCAGACAAGACAAGGCATTACACAGCAGAAAATGCACTATATTGCCTATGATGCAAGAGGGGCACTATTTCTGCAATTCAGCCAGCAAATAATGCAAAACACAAGAAGTGGAGCAGAGAAGAACCTTCAAACGGCACTCGAGGTTTTTCTCAGAAGACTAATGACTAATGTGCCTAACCATGAGTGGAACCTACATTCCAATTTGTTTTTTGAAGATAGAATCTAAAGGGAAATAGAGATTCAAGACCCTTGGCAAACAGTTCCTCCAACTATGATCATCACAAATGGACCAAATGTATAATACCCAAAGAAACAAGCATGTGGAAGGTAGCTAACCAGCATCCATGAAACAACTAAAGAATGAGAAGTAAAAGAAAGTCCGGCATAATTTTACCTTGATACTCCTTTCATTGTCAAAAGAAAGAAAGTCAGCATAATATTGATAGAAGTATAATTATTCTAATTGCGTCCAACAGGGATATCTTGAGTTCCCAGTTTGTAAAATGAGAACAACATATAAAGCATGATACTCCTAAGAGATGACCCCTACACAGTTATCCAATCTCATACAAATATCCTGAATGAACACACTTATGTGATTCAAAAAATATGAACATAATAGTACGCATCATAATCAGAAGGAAGTTAACCCTATTTGCAAGGTTCGGGGATGGTCTGATTCATCATCCCTAAACACAGAGGAATGTAAGTTGAAATATGTAAGTTCTTTTTTACAAAAATTAAAATGTGAAAGATATTAACGATAACCAACAGTTTATCTAAAAGCCAAAATAGATCACGGCTATTTGTGAGCAAAAAAAGTGCGAAGGAAATGCTATGTCAGAAAGAGTTAGCTCCACAACAGTGAATTTTCTAGATGCTTACTAGGGAACTAACAAAGTCAACAAAGAACTAAATTATTTAAAATGTCAAATTTACTGCAGCAAGAAAAATGTGGAATCTATGTCTCAACATATAGGTGAGAGGAAGAGTTCCCTTCGAAGCATCTGCTACTTCTTTCAAGCCAAAGACCCCAAAACCTGGAGGCAAGAACAGTCTGACAGATCTTTCTAATAGGCTTCCCTACATTTTTATTTTTATTTTACCCTCCCTAGGAGCTCCCACCCCTTTTGCTCCTTTGGTGACTCGAACTCGCAACCTTCGGGTTGGAAGTGAGGGGTGCTTACCATCCGAGCAACTCCTACATTCCACTGTCCTCAACTTCTGTAGACATTACTAATACCAAAGGGCAAAACCCTTCCATAATTCAGTTGTCACTGGACGGTGTAGAAACAAATGGCAGAAGTCTTCTATGTGTTGTAGACAAAGAAACATGTTCCATATGCAATATCATGGCATTCTAAGCTCAAGATTTTCCAACCAATCAGGCTTCAAGTATGAGTCCAGTTCATTCTCTTTTTCTCACCCTTTTTAAATCAACATTCTCCAAGGAAGTTGCTTCCATCAGCTAAACTTAAGGCAAGCTGCTCCTAAATAATACATCAAGAGCAGCACCAGTAATTCAACCTCCATACTTCAGTGCAAGAAAATCTAATTTTTGCCATCTGTTTGATTAGATACAACTGTTGTCTTCTCCATATGTTTGGACTCACAAAATCACTAAACCTACTCTATCATTATAGGGAGATCCTATAATGATCTCCCTTTTTTTTTCTTTCCTTCGTTTTTTTTCTTTTTAGATAATGCATACAGTACAACTACAGCTGCAGTTCTGAAGCAATCAAGTATAATGAAAAGACTTCTCACACACATAATTAACAATATATATGGAAGAATCTGAGCTGAACCTGAATCCCAATCAGATTGTGCATCGTTATCTCGATCACCCCATCCAGACGAACGGTTGTCCCATCTTCCATAATTGCCTCGTGAATAACTACTGGAATCCCCACGAGTAGGTGGGGATGAACTATAGTCGGTGCGTCTAAACCCTTGCAAAGGTAAGCTGCCAGGTACTCTTTGGCGGTCTTGTATACCATGTGAAGTGTCTTCAAGTTCACTATTTGAGAAAATGCAAATCATCAATACGCTTCACAATATCCAAAAGACACTAGAGAATGTTATGGGAGCTATCCCACTACATTTTGGAAATTATCACTTTACTCCTCTAGTTCCAAGCAACTGCAATACATTTAAGGAAAATTGGCATGCTTACCTCAGGGTCGGCTCATTAAATCCACTAGGTAACTTCTTGCAAATCTCCAGTTGACTTATTGACAACAGAACCTCTCTTGAATATGATTTTCTGGAACACCTGAATCGTTATATATATAGCATTCATATAAAGCTTCAAAACAAATAAAGTCTAAGACAATATAGTGCATGGCTGTAAATCTTGTCAGAAACTGAAAGAAAATTAAGCATTACTTTTGAGTTTCCGAAGCACAATCTGTGGACCCACCATCAGTCTCCAAGCTCATTCTGCAATACCGCGTAAAACAACTCCCAACCCACCAACAAACCCAATATTCTGCACCACTGTCAAATCTGTTTCACCTAAATAGACTTAATACAACATGGCCTCAATCATGATTGGATTCAAACCATCTTATACAACAGATTTCCAAATTAATTCCATGAGAAAACCAAATCAGAATATTCAATTACAAGTTGGTCAAACCAAACCACAAATTATACAACATCAGTACAGTCAGCAGCTATCTAATCCCAAAACCTGCAATTATATACAGCTATGCCCAACACTAACACTGATTGAAACCAAGTTAATTTCCACTTTCTTCCGACACCTGGATTCAACAAACAAACTCAGTTACATCAGATTACACTCCTGACCATGTTCTAACTCAAAACACATTCATTTTCGACAATGGAAACCTAAAATTACCAACAACAAAAGAATTTGTACTCATCGTTTGATACAAACACGTCTAACAAATTCAAGGATTTTCCTTTCCATTTTAAAAATCTCATCTTTAACCAAGTTTAGAAGCTAGGGTTTATATTTCTACCTGGATCAAGAGAGAGTTCAGATATCCATTCATTGCAAATTCGTAGTTTTCGCTTGATCGGCAAAGTTGAATGGAGAATCGATACATATATGTATGTTCGTATATGAAAACAGTATATATCTGTGTTTTCTATATTGAGAAAAGGGGTTCTGGATTTGATATTTTGGGAAATTTTTCAAAATTAATTTCCAAGGCTCTGGTCATTTTCTTTGGAAACATCAATTGGTGAGATAGTTTTCTTTTTTTTATATAGGATATATTTAATTTTTCACGAAATAGATAGATAATTTTTTAATTTGTCATTAAATTTTGTTAAGAGATATTTTAATTAATATTTATATTTATATTTCTTAAACGGGTGAATTCAAGTTAAAAAATGCTCATTAAATGTGATTTGTTGATATGATACATATTGTGAATTTCACTTCGGTAAAGATGTGAAATGAATTATCATAATTTTGTTTTAATTTTTTTTCTTTTTTCTCTTCCGTATAATTATCGAGTAGTAATTGATTTATTGGAATAAGCCTATGAATGGTTTCTTAAAACTCAATGTTGATGGGAATCAAAATACTATCACTATCTTACTTCATGATTCCCTTAAGCGCACACATCAACACTGAGTTTTAAGAAACCATTCATAGGCTTAGTCCAATAAATCGATTACTACTCTATAATTATAGGGAAGAAAAATTTAAAACAAAATTATGATTATTCATTTCACATCTTTATCGAAGTGAAATTCACAATATGTATCATGTCAACAAATCGTATTTACTGGACATTATTTAACTTGAATTCACCCGTTTAAAAAATATAAATTTTAATAAAAATATCCAAACAAAATTTAATGATAAATTTAAAAAAATTATCTATTCCGTATAAAATTAAATATCCTATATATAAAAAAAAACTATCTACACCCATTGATGTGTTTCCAAAGAAAATTGACCAAAGCCTTGAAAATTATTTTTGAAAAAATTCCCAAAATATCAAATCTAGAACCCCTCTTCTCACTATAGAAAACACACATACTGTTTTCATATACGAACTTGCCTTTGCAGATTTTTATGATCATTCCAACAATAACAGTGTCGAGACTAAATTTATCTTGCGAGAGTTAAAACTTTGTATTTATAAACAATTTTTGAATGTTATTGTGGAAATTAACTCTCAAGTGATGGTGGATGTGATTAACAACAAAATGAGGGTTCCATGACATGTAAAACATATTACGGATCAGATTACTCATCTCCTCGGCATTGAAAACTTTAATTTTTTGTTCACACTTTTAGAGAAGGAAACACAATAGTTGATCACTTAGCTAACGTTGGAAAAGTAACCAAAAGTCATGATATCTACTATGATCTTGGTTCACAGCCTAGTAAATTCAAAGTCATGGTGAGGCCTGATCAATAGGACCTCCCGCACCTCAGAATCATGTCAAAGCAAAATCATCTTGTGATTAATGATGTTAGTCGATCTCACTTATAGAGTTGGTACACCTCTTTCTATTATGTGCAATATCTTACTCTATTATAGAGAAAGGACATAATGTCACCGTTAAAATTGTTCCGAATTTTCAAAAAGACATCTTAATTTTGCAAGCGTCCTATTACCCCAAAAAAGTTTTGAATATCTTTGTAAAAGGGCCATTTGACTCATTCCCTCACCTGGTTAGATGTGCGTGATGATTACGAGTTACCATAGTCTACACCCGACCCGATTCATTTCAATAAGAGAAAACTCCTTTTCTTTTGTCTCAATTTTCCATGTCTCTTCGTGTTCTTGGTCAAACAATAGTGTGGTGATCATCTGCTTACTTTTTGACGTTTCTTGGTCACAATTCTTGGAGGAACAAGGAATTGAAGGTTAACATGTTAGGGTTTTCTTACATTAGTTGATAAAGATCATATTGCTACTGTTTTAGGGGTTATTATATTGTAAAAAGTGTTAGAATTGACTTATTATAGTTGCTATTGTAGGATTTCAGTGTGTTTCGTTGTGTTATTGACTAATTGCTACTGTTAGGGTTTTGTTCTCTTCTTGAAAAACTTCAAATTAACCTTTTCGACTGAAAATTAAAAGAGAAAATGAATTCATACCTTATTGCGCTTGGGGAAGATGGTCAATTCGTTAGAGAGAGTATCAACGTTGACCTTGTTTTGGGGAAGATGATGAAATTGTCAACAGGGAGTACCAATGGCTCTTTTGAGCTTTTGTTTTGGGGAAGATGATGTAAAAGAAGTAAATAATTAATTAATAAAGAAAACATGCGAAATGTGACACTTTTTAATTGGTTATTCGCAGTAAAAACATTTTTCACACGTGTGTTGTGCGTGTTCACAAATCAGGTGAGGGAATGGGTCAAAATGGCTATTTTACAATGATATTCAAAACTTTTATGGGGTAATAGGAAGCTTGCAAAGTTAAGGTAACTTTTTGAAAATACAAGACACCTACTGTGACGACTTTATGTCTTTTCTCATAATTATACTCGCATCAACTTTTACATTAGGTGGAATTTTTATCCTCACATGACTTACAATATTTGTAACCATAGGTACATAAGAGTGAAATGTTTCATACTTGATTTTTTATAATACAAAGGTTGGGGAAGTACCTTACCCTCCCCCCCCCTCCTCCATTGGTGGCCTTGGAAAAAAATAGTAATTGATTTAGCGTTTGATGGATGTCATATTTAAGTGATTTTTTTTGCTCGTATTGAAAAAAGTTGTTTATTTTTTAATTTTACACCTAGTATATTTGTGGAAGGATAGTCTCCAATTCATATGTCTCAAATAAATCTAAAGATGGTGTTGATTCTCGTTCTAATAATGAATTTTTTAATAAAATTTCAATGAATTTTCAACATTCTCGGATGACTCTTTTTTAAAAAATTAAGGTTTTGACCATGGGGCATTTTATAGATTAAGTAAAAAGGAAAACAAATTTTTGGCCAACCCAAAAGTGATGGGCCAAGAATTAAATGAAAACATATAAAAGAAAAAAAATCAAAGCCAATTTTTCTTTTAAAAAAAATGTCGATGTTTCTGCAAAAAAAAAAAACGATAATCTCTCTTGTTTAAAGCTCCATTTTGGAATTAGGAAATTGATGGTCTCTTTCAAAAGTCACCAGCCCGAGTTGTTGTTTGTGAACTTGTAACGACTTGTTCCCGTCGTTATAGAAAATCCAATGGGGAAAATTTTTGGACCAACAAACTTTTTCGTAGTATCTTGAGATTTCCCAACCTAGTCCAAATTTGGACGAAATCGGAGTCATTAAAGTCTAGGGAAATCTGATAGCAGTTGGGTGATCTAATTATGAATTTGATCACATGAGTAGTTAGATAAGTCGTTAAGGAACCCGTACGACTTTACGGAATTGAATTCGGGTGAGTAAAACTCCCGAAATTGATCTTAGCGTGAACGGGTAGTTTCTGAGTATAGTTGGTTGAAGGCGTGTTGTGAAATGAGGGTATTGGAATTATTAAAATAGCTCACCGTCTCATGCAAGTCGCTTAGGCGGTGATTTCTGTCACCAGGGCGAGGCCGCTGTAGCGGGGTGGGGATCGTTGTGGCGGGCTCGACGTGACTTAAGTCAGAAATAAACCCCAAAACGTCTTTATTTTGCACTTTTCGACTTTGAGAGTAAGGAGACGAACCCAGGCAATTCTTAACAGTTTTCCACCACCTTTAAGGTTAAAGGTAAGGTTTTAACTTCCCGAATCCGTTTTTCCATCCGTAGAATGTAATCTAATGGGTAAATATAGATAGAGGAGAGTTTTGATCTAAGAATTATGGTGGGAAAAACCCTAATTTGGGTAGTGGGATCATGGTTATGATCTAGGGTTATTAGAATTGTTAGTAATCTGGGTAATTAGTAATTGTTTATTGATTCCCATATTATATTGATTGTTTGTAGACCAAGAACAAGCGGAACGAATCCGGAAAGGAAAGAATCAAGTTTCTTAGGGTTTCAAGCTTGTTTCGAGGTAGGTGATGGTTGTGATTTTATGATTGTATGATGTATGTTTGTTCTTGCTTCATTATGATACATGTATGTATGCGAGTGTTGCATTATTGATCACAGTAATTGTAAATGAGGATATATGAATGATGAATGCCATGAATCATGACTTGATTGTATAATTATGAGAATGTACTTTGTGATTGTGATTATGGCTTGTTGAATGGATCGGGTGTTGTGTTTCAGAACACTAACTTGGATCGGTTGCCACGCTCCGACATAATTATGGGATTGGTTGCCACATTCCGGCATAAACATTGGATCGGGTGCCACGTTCCGGTATGCTAACAGTTTGGGTTTGGGTTCCATGAGAGAGCCAATGAATTGATATAATTGTGTATCTTGAGAAATGTGAAACTGTTCGTTGTTCGTAAATGATGATGATATTGTATATGTTCGTGTTGGGATATATACTATTAACCATGTGTTAAGAAATAATATTTATTATAGAATAAATAATTGCTCAATTTTAATAGATCATATATTCGTTTATGGTGTCTATTTACTTATATAGTAGATGATTTAGTGTGTAGAGTTTTAGCTTATACACAGAGGATTAAATCATCGGTTCTTATAAGTATAAAGTTTTTTGTTCACGATCTAGGATGGAAATTGGACATGCCATCGGTACGATTGTAGCACAAGATTATAGGTAATTTATCTTGATTATGGGAACGGTATAGTTCCAACTTCTTGAGCTAGTGCATTTTGTATGTATTGAACGGGATCGAGTAGAGATAATTGTTTTAGACTGACTGACAAAACATATTCTCTAAACTATTAACTGTACTTATATTCTTAATCCTGATATAACTATTATGATCTGTATATATTAATTATCGTTTTGATTTATTAAAAGGTGAGATTCTGAGATGGGTCAATATGCCTGGTAAGTTGGATGATAATAATATATATTGGTGAAATAATAAGTTAGTTGATGAAATCCATGTCTCGTTATAGAGATTGATTGATATGCCTTTTTGAGAAACTTATAAATTTTCATCGTGTCAAACCTTGCAAGTTGATTTATGAATCTGACACATGAAATAAGTTAAGTAGTGCTCTAAAGGAAATTAATCATTAAGTTAAATTCGTCATTAATTTAATTTATTGATTAGTATCTGAAATCTTAACATGGGGAATTACATAAGTGTTTAATGGGGAATTACGAAATATAAATAGGGGAGTGCAATTACGAATTTTTAGTGGAATGATTTGTAATTTATTATGGTAAGAATAATTCAAATTAATTATTTGGAAATATTTCCATAATAGGAAGCCTCAGTAATTAATTCTGTGGTCCCTCCAGTGCCCATATTTAACTAGAACTCAGAATCCTAATTCTAAAGGGAAAAGGGGAGAGGCGTTAGTTTTCTTATAAAAAGAAAACTAGCGTGTATTTTTCTCGGTTGAAGAAAAATAACGTGTGTTTGGTTCTCTTCTTTGGACTGTGAAAAAATCTCTATAATTAGGGATTCTTCTAGCCCTAGATTGATTAGTTTTCTATTCGATACTTGCCCACCCAAGTATTGAGAGAGTTCGGATGTGAACTTGGGATCACTGTAGAAGACCATAGCTATTGTCTATCTCGTAGATTTGCTTGAAGGTCTGTCTATCTTGGAGATTCGCTTAGAGGTATCTGCTCACTCTTCAAGAGGTATTTATTCAATTAAATTTCAGCAAGTTTATGTGTTCTAACATGATTATTATGTGTTCTAGCATAAACAGATTTGATTATCTATTATTCATGTAAGCAGTAAGATTCTAGTATGCTTCCGCTGTACATATATGTTTTCCAACAGTTCGATATATGCATGTGATTATATTGTTGTATTGACTTATGTATGTTACACTTAGTGGGATAGCCGCGTAACCCTACAAGTGTACTGTGGTTGTGTAATATTGCACTTGTTCTTTCTTTGTTGAGTACAGAGCATATTCAGGCGGCTATTGACAAACCTCACTTAGAAGATCAGTAATCGCCGATTGAATTCAAGGGTGAGTCAGTTCTTCCAGGCTGCCATGAGTTCTCCTTTCGTCTATGTCCACATTTCTGACTTAGTCTTTTCTAGTTAGTTATTAGTTCATTAGTTTGGGGTTGTAACCCTTCTTGTTAGACTTATGGATCTTGTTAGATGTTTTGGTACATTGACTTTCAAGTTCTAGGCGTATTTTTCCACATTGTTTAGTTGTTAGGTCATTTGGAAGTTTATGGGAACTTTAGTTTTTAGTTATTTAACTTGCTTCCGTAACTTAAATGTCTTAGTTGTTTGGTTCTTTGGTTAGCAAATTAGTATAAATGGTTCTCCCATCGGAGGATTAGGGTGGGTGCCAATCACGATGGTCTGGGTAGTAACAGAACTCCTTTGTGCTTGACCGGTAAGTTCTCCTTCTTTCCTTTTCTTTCAATTCTTCGATTTGCATTTTTCAATTATTTTTTTGGTATGTCGATTTTTCAAGTGGTTCCTTCTTGTTGTGTGGTTCCATCGACGAAAGAATTATCTTCTTTGGATCTTGTCTCCATAACCTTGATTTTTCACCTTTTTCTTATCTTGTTTTCTCTGTTGAAATGTCGTTGTTCCTCTCGCTTTTTTAAATTCTATTATGATACCGCAAAATGATCCTCTATTGACTTATCGTTAACTTTCTTAGATTTTGAATCATACAAAACATCATTTTTAGTAAATAGCAATTGAAACAAAGAAAAAAAAGATTTTCACATAACAAATTCATGATTCAAGTGTAGGGGTGGGTGTTTCAATCGTTCAGATTGGATAGGAAAAATGTGACTTGAATTTCAATTTTCGATCCAAACAATTCAGATCTAATTTAAATAAGTTCAAATTAGATTAGCTTTTTTTAGTTTGGTTTTGGATTAATAGGTTTTGATATTTCATTTTTTTTCTGTTTTGACTTTTAAAGCAGACCACTACTATTAACCCTCTTAGTTCACCTAATAATTTACACCTTAAAAAATACAATTTTACGGTTAATCCTTAAAATATAGCCACAGAATGATCCTCAGCTGACTCATAGTTAACTTTCTTAGAACTTGAATTATACAAAGCATCATTTATTTGTAAATTGCTATTGAAACAGAGAAAAGAAAAAAAAACCACATAATAAATAGAATTCCATGATTTAGGTGTAGGGATAAGTGTTCCAATCATTTAGATTGAATATAAAATTTCGACTTGAATTTCAATTCTTGATCCAAACAATTCAGATCCAATCCAAATAAGTTCAAATTGGATTTTTTATTTTTATTTTTTAATTTGGTTTTGTACTAATAGGTTTTGATATTTCATTTTTGTTTTGTTTTAACTTTTAAGTCTTTAAGGCAGACCACTACAATTAACTCTCTTAATTCACCTAATACTTTATTCCTTAAATATAATTTTCTATGATTGATAAAATTGAGACCCTCCTACCGCCTATATCATGTAATTTTATATTGGACTTAATACTATAATGGATAAACTTGTAGGTACTAATCTACGAGACCTTTTGAAATTAAACTTATTAGCATTGAACACATATAATATGAATAAGACAGAATATAAGACATAAAAAATCATATTAGCATATATCTTAAAATCCGTAATACTAAATTTGATAACCAATCTAACATTAAAGATTTTAAAAATAAAATTCAAAGTTTAATTTATAATTCAAAAATTAAACCAAATATAAAAAAAATGGATTTTTGAGTTGGCCCAAACTATACCACTCTTATGCATGAGTCCTTTATGTTGTGAATGGGATGGAGGGAATTGATTTTTACTTTTGTTCTTCTATATAATTTTATATATTTAGCTTCAAGAGGACTTTGGGGAATGTGGCTAGGGGGATGGTGGCTTGTGTATGGAGTTGATAGTTGTGTGAGATGGAACGGATGGCGCCAAACTATTAGTAAAGATTATAAAATTGTATGTACCATCTTTTGAATTTCCTATATTATTATGCGTCAAATGCAAAAATTATATTTCTTTATTGGCTAGTCATGAGTGATCTAATAGGCAATAATTGAATGAAATTGGAGTATCTAATAGGTACAAGTGTAAGTTAAGATATATAAGTGAATATATGGTCAAGTTTATAAGTCATTTATGTATTTCACCTAAATTTTATCACTCAAGCCATCATATAAATAAATAAACAAATATTTTAAAGCTTCTTAAAAGCTTGTTAGTTAGATATTTTAACTTAACTAATAATCAAAAAGATATTTCTAATCACTTGGTGAGCTTGTTAGTGACATTACATGTTAATAATGTGTCAAATGACAAATAATGAATAAAAATATATATAATTTTTAAAAATGTATGTCATTAGAAGCAAAATTTGAAAACCAAAATTTACCTTCTTCCTCCTCTATTTACTTATCATTTTTTTCTTCTCCCCCTCCACTTATCTCCTTTTATTCCTCTCTTCAATCATTGTAACGCCATAATAGAACTATCAGAATTCACAAGAAATATACAAATTACACCACTTGATAATTATTATCTTTTTGCCAAGATAAAAGTAATTCACAGTTAAACGAGCAGATTTGAAAATAATGTTGTGATAAAATTCTCTCTCTAGGTATGATGATGGCACATGTTGGTTAACCTACACCGATGTATGAATCATTAACGGAGTACGAGAAAATGCCTTAGGATGAATAAAATGAAGAAGAAACGAGAAGGAAACTTTGGCTACATTTGGGAGTTTTGTAGGAGCTCGAGTGTGGATTGGGAACAACATTACAGAGGGTTTTGGGAGTATAACCCTATCGACAGTTATGAATATCATACCCCTATCACTAGTGGCGGGCTCTCATTCAGACTGTCCGATAAGCAATTGCATCTGAATATTGGTCCTTCTAAAGATACTGCCTCTACAACCCCCATTGTTGCAGATGGAGCTGGTATTACTCCATCCCCTATCAATGGAATATATAGTACGTGAGGCGTTGGATGTAATTACAAAATGGTAAGGAGAAAACGAAGGAGAAGGTGTGGGCGACTTTGTTTGCAAGAAATGGTGCCTTTGAAAACGGATTAACACTCTCATACACCCCCCTCCCCCCCCCACCCCTCAAATGAAAAAAAAATATATGTTGCCTAACTGGATAAAGAGGAGGTCGATAGAAGAAAAAAAATCAGAAATGGTGATGTGTTTTAATAGCTTATGTAATAGGTGAATATCCTGACTATACCACAATGCAGAGATTTGTGACCCACGATTGAAATTCAATTGTTAAACCTAAATGTATATGTATGAAGATGGTCATTTTATCATTCAATTCCAATCTATATGCAGGAGATTTTTGTAACACCCCAGAAATTTTTTGAACTAAGACTTGAACCATCATTCGTTGTGAGTAGGATTTTACTGAGGAATTAAAAATTTCTTGAGTATTAAGGTCACTAGATGTAGCACCTTGACTTTCAAAAAGAATCGAATTGGAAATAGCAAAAATCTGAAATTTTGCAAGTTAAGCTAAGTATGAGTTTTGGATTGACTTCAAACGACCATAACTCCTATATCAGGATGAGTTAGGTGTTCTATCACATACCGTAGGAAAGATCTTTGAATTATCTTTTCAACGCCACCGAGTTTGCTCAATTTCAAGTTCGGATAAG
The DNA here is from genome assembly GCF_900185275.1 of Solanum verrucosum. Lineage (NCBI taxonomy): Eukaryota > Viridiplantae > Streptophyta > Magnoliopsida > Solanales > Solanaceae > Solanum > Solanum verrucosum. The sequence continues at coordinate 727,376 of NW_026020379.1, forward strand.
TGAGATATGGCCTTTTGAAGTTAAGTTGTCCAGCTAGGGAGAGTTAGCCGAAAATAGTGAGGGGTATTTTGGTCTTTTCCTTACCCAATCAGATTTAATTCATTTTTAGTAATATTTTAGGGGTCTAATCCTATTAGGTTCAGTTTAATAATCCTAATATACGCCTAGGGTTTTAGTTGACAGTTCAGGAAGAGAAAAGAAGAGAAAAGAGGAGAGGTTCAAGCGTTCGTCGAGATTCTTGCGTGTTGTTGCTGATTTTCGCCATGGTTCTGATCCCTAAGAGGTATGTAAGCTTCCATAGTGTTGGGTTAGTTTACCCACACGCCAATCATGTTGTTTTCAGCGAAATTTAATTCTTGAAGTTGAAAGATTAAAGTTTTTGATAAGTTCTTGATAGATGTTCTTAAAGTTAATTCTAAATCTTGTTGTGTTGGGGTTTTGATGATTTCTTGAGATAAATTTAGTAATTTGAGTGTTGTTTTGAGTATATTAGAGTGTACTTATGTTATGTAATCGAATCCAAGTGATTATTATAGGCGAATTAGGGTGAGAAAACCAGCAAAGAATTTCGTCGAGTTTTTTGGGTTGGGGCCTGGCGCGATGCGCCAGCCAGAGCGCCCCAAACCCTCCTCTGAAGTTTAGGGTTTGGCATCCCGCACCACTCAGAGCGCCAGGGTCGCCTTCCCCATCCAGTTTGTCTTCGATTGCTTCGTTTGAGTTCGTTTAAAGTGCACATTCACCCCTTTTCGATTTTAAGTACTCTCAGCTACTTCTAAACACCTAGAAATCATTCATAACATGATCATAAACCTTGAATTCATAATTCAAATTCAAGTTCAAGGTAGAGTTAAGAGTTAAGTTTTTGAGAATTCTTTCGAACATTCTAAGAAAGTCCCTTTGAGTCCTTTTGTGGAGTCCTTTACAACTTCTAGTAACTTGTTTCAAGACTCGAGCTAGTGAGTATGAGAATGAGGAGAATGTATTTATGAGTCTACTTTGTCATCATGAGATCTTTCATATTATGAACCATAACTCTTGAATTCATAATCCACATTCAAGAGAGAGTAAATAGTAGAGTTCAAGAAAGCCTTTGCGTTCAATTGTGAATCCTTTGAGATCCATAATTGATTTAAACTAAGTTATGAGGAAGTAAGTAAGAGAATGAGAAGAGTAGCATACATGAGTTCCATAATGTTATGTAGACCTACGAGTCAAGTCATTAATGTCCATAAATTCTGCATGAACTCCATAAGTTGAGTATCTATGAGAGTATTAATATCTCCATGTCCTAAGTCTTAAGTATTGAGTTTCTAACTCATTTGAGATTACATTCCTAATCATGGGACTATTACATGTTACCCATGAAGTTTGAGTTGGGTTATTCATGTCCATAATTCCGCATGAACCCTATAAGTCGAGCCGTCTTGAAACGAGAAGTATCTTTGAGTCCTTAAGTTGAGTAGTTCATGCTCATGAATTCCGCATGAACCCTCTAAGTTGAGCATTCTTGAAGTGAGTAGTATTATTGAAGTTCTTGAGTTCCAAGTATTGAGATCTATCTATAGTTATTGAAAACCTTGCATCGAGTCATTCACGTTCATAATTCGGTATGAACCATATTTTAAGAAGTCTTTTACAAGGTTTTAACTTTGCTTGAAGACTTAAGTTTTAAGTTCAGTAAAGAGTAAAGTTGAAGTTCATTTCTTCAAAAGTATATGGGGACTATGTATTCCCAAAAGAGTTTAAAATGTTTTCACATTTAAATAAGAACGGGAAACTGAGATTTTCAAAAGAGCCTTTGAGCTAGTGGTTCAGTAAAGAGCCTTTGAGCTAGTTTTTCAGTAAAGAGTCTTTGGGCTAGTTTTCAGTTAAAGAGTAAATGCTTTCACAATAAAGCAAGAGAGGAAACTTTGATTTCCAAGATAGCCTTTGAGCTAAGTTTTTGAGCATTAATCTCAAATCATAGAAAAAAGTATGTTTTTAAAACATAAAAAGCTAGTATATTTTGGGAGTAGTATTGAGCACCGATATGGGGGAGAGTTCAGATAACTCACAGCCCCCATAAACCATGTAGCCATCATGGGAAGAAAAGGGTCATACTTTTTAGATAAATCATTTTCGCATAGACTAGTGGATCCACTTAGTAGTTCAGGTCCTATACCTGTGGCAAGGTATAGGATGCACTGGCAGCGTGAGAAAGATAGATGTATCATCACAATAGCTCTTATGTGATGGTTATCGGTTAGAGAAACTCCCACAACAGTATTTTGTATTCTTATATACATCAAATTATTTGTATTTTTACATATATCTCAGAGTTATATGTATCTTTGCATACACACAGAGTTGACATCATGTTTTTAAACAACTTTTCTTTATATTGCACATGTTTTAAATTGCTTTATATTGAAATGAGTTCAGTTATGTTGAGTTGAGTTGAGCTAGGTAAGTTCTTCAAATTCTTTTCAAGCTTATGTTTATGCTTTAGAATTCCTCTTACATGCTCGTACATTTCACGTACTGAGCCATTTGGCTTGCAACTTATCATGATGCAGACATAGGTATTCAGGATCATCAACAGGAGCTTCGTTGATACATCTGAAAGTTTGAGTTAGTTATGGTGAGCCTCCTTGTTTTTGGAGGATTTCATTTACTTTTCAATTTAGTTAGGATGTCGTGGGTCTTGTCCCGACTTCCATCTTTAACAGTTAGAGGCTTCATAGATAGTCGGTATAGTTGAGAAGTATGTATAATTTATTTTGTTAAATGTTTTAAAGACTTAAGTTCCCTATTTTATGGCGAGTTGAATATTATTTTTATATTTAGAGTTTTTCATTTGAGTTAAAGCTTTGTATTTCAGTTTCATGAATTTTTATTCAGTTTTTAAGCTTTTGCATGCTTAAGTTAGTATTCTGCTTGTAGTCAGCCAGGATGAAGGTTCGCTTGGGGACCAACAATGGTTCTTAAGTGCCAGCCACGTCCAGGGTGTAGACTCGGGCCATGACAATTTTATTTGCGCCCTAAACTACAAACCTATAGTCTTAGAGCCTAAAATTGCATCTTTCAATTTTGAGAAAGAATTCTCTATTGAGATTCCAATATGGGTAAAGTTCCCTAAGCTCTCTCTTTGAACTACAAGAGTAGTAAGTGCTTGAGCATGATTTCCAGCCAAGCAGGAGCTCTCATACATGTAGACGAATGTACTACAAAGAAAACTAGAATATTGTATGCAAGGATGTTGATTGAGGTCAATGTGACTAGGGCCTTGCTTGATGAAATCGCGGTTATGGAACTAAATGGGAGAGTACTATTCACTCAAACTGTGGAGTACGACTAGAGATCACTATTTTTGTGAGAAATATCAAACAATTGCACATGTTTATACACTTGAACCAAAGAAGGTTGGTGCACAAGGATTGCCAAAAAAAAAGAATAATGGGAGCATGAAAAGAAGAGGACCCAAAAGTAGCAATCAAATGGAGTCGATCAAGTTGAAGCACAACCGCTAGCACCCTTGGCTACACCTCAAGATGCATGCACTCAGATAGCCCAAGTAATTGATGATATATCCCTTTCAGTGGAGGATCAAGGCAGAATTAGTCTAAAGGCAATCAGGATTGGCCTAGTAACCCCTGCAGTAAACGCGAAAAAACAGAAACACCTAATAAAAGAGATGGCATAAGTCCTAGTGTTAAGTTTAATGTGTCAACTTTGGCTTGAGCCCAATCATGACTAAAAGTAGGAAAAATATTCGTACTAAGGCGAGTAAAAAAAGGAAACTAAAGCAAGTAAGCCCTATGATAGGGGCAAATCAAATCAATGAATTGACTAGTATGAAACATTAGAGGAGCAAATAAGAATATTAAGCAAAATAGATTTAAAAAATGCTCTAAATTAGAAGAATGAAGCTAATTGGTCAGATTGAAACTAGAGTCAAACAACATAGAGTAAACAAGTTTCTAAATGAAAGTGTTCCTGGTTAGAGACACATGAATAATTATCACTTAGCAAGCGATGACAGAATATAAATTCTCCGGAATAACAATATCTATGAGGTATAAAAGATCACAGAAGAAAAATAATTGTTGCATTTGCCATGTAAATGACCTTCTTACTGACTTTGAGTGCATACTCACTGTCACATTTGACTACAAGAAAAGAGAGCAAAGGAAACCTCTTTGGAATGCACTAAAGCACTCGGCTAGAGCTACTATTATTCTGTGGATAATAAGTGGGGATTTCAATGCCTTTCTACACACATGACAAGTTGTTTAGAGCACTAGTTTAGTATGTAGATATTAAGGATTTCTCAAAAATGACCTCTTACTAAATGTACTCACTTGATAAGAAAACTATTACACATGGACAAATAAACAACATGGTGCAAATAAAGTATGCATTCGACTAGATAGAATATTTGAAAATTGTGAATGGATGATGAATTCAGGCCATATAATGGTGGAGTATGAACTGTCAAGTATTTTAGATCATGCTCTTATGCTGTTAAATATGAAGATGACTCACAAGAATATGAGAGTCTCATTTAGGGGTTTTCAACATATGGGCTGAACATGTACAATTTTTAAAATTAGTAGAGGATAGATGGACAACTGAGAGTAATGCATCCAAATTAAAAGTGTATAGTCTAAGTTAAAACTTGTGAAGATCTAGCTCAAGAGCCTCAATAATGAAGCTTTCAGGAATGTTTGATATAAAGTAGATAAATATACAAAGCCAACAACAATAGCAACACACAAGTGGCCTCCGAGAATTAATAAGAGAAAACTACGTTATATGATTTGAAAAAATAATTGCAGTTGAAGAAAACATTCTTAGACAAAAGTCTAGGGCCAAATATATCAAACTGGGAGATTCTAATTTTAGATACTTCTCTGTTATGATAAAAGAGAGGGTTAAAAAAATGCAAATATCTGAACTAGCATCTATATGTAGGACTAAACTGGTGACACAAGAGAGCATACAAGAGGAAAATTTATCATTCTATAAAAGCCCAGTGTGACTAGTTCTTCATTACTATCAATAAATAAACTTATCATGAAAAAAATGATCAACATTAACTCAACAACAAAGAATCAACTTCTGCATGACATTGATTGACAATAAAATTGAGTACATCTTGCGAGTACTTGAGATGACAAAGCTCTAGATATCAATAGCTTCATTTAGTATAATTGCATTATTTTATTCTAATTTTTGAGTTAAAGTAAACTTTTGTTATTGAATGAACTTATAGACATATATTTTTTGTTTCAATTATATTTACTTAAGTTATGTTGAAACTTATTTATGTTATGTTGAAATTTGATATAAGAATATAAGAATATAATGTTTTTTTTTAAATTCTGAATTTATGTTATAATTTTGTCCTAATTTATTTGCTTTAGTACTATTAACTTGTTATTTCATATTGCATGCCATTCAAATTTTTAGTTTTAGAATTGATATATATTTTGAACATGTAGTCCACAATATTTTTACTAAAGGTGTTACCTTTTGTTTTAATAATTAATTAAATTAAAATATTATCAGCTCAAAAAATATATGTCAATTTTTTTGACATATATATATATGTGTGTGTTTTTATTAACGGAGTACTATATTTTTGAGAAATAATATATATCTTAAATAGTATCTAAAATTTAACATTATTTATAAAGGCATTTATTTATTTATTTATTTATTAATATTTAATAATTTTATTTTAAAAATTTAATCCAAAAGATGTTTATCCCACCCACTTTAAATTAAAGGGAAAAAGAACAAATATACCCCCGAACTTTTAAAAATGGTATGTCTATACCCTCCGTTATACTTTGAGACTATATATATCCTTACCGTCTTATTTTTGGGTCATATATATCCTTACAACAAACGGAGAGATATGTGGCAACATTTGAACAATTGACTCTATTTTATTTTATTTTTCACCTACAAAATTAAAAACCCACTCGGATATCCAATTTTATCCCTTTCTACATCGTCCCCATTCACCAGCTCCGGTAACTTTCTCGAAACTATCGCTGCCGCCACCTAGTCATACACTACATCCAATTTTATCCCTTCTCGATTGATTTCTCGTTTTCTAATCGATAAATTTTCGCAAAAAAAACCCTAACAACGTGAAGAAATCTAACCCAATACAGGTGCAAAGATCACATCATCTTAAAATGAATTAAAACCCTAACAACCTCTGTTGCTTTGTCTCATTTGCTTGGTACAATAACGAAGCCAACATCCAATACTCCATGGTGTATTGTCTCCATAACCCAATGTAATGCGGAAACTCCGGTAGAGTCTCGGCGTCAACGTAATGCGAGCCAATTTCGATAACCGCTGCAGGACGTAGTGTTACTCAACGGGTATGAGAAAAGCAGAAATTTCAATTTGTTATCAATAGTTCTATCACTATAAAAGAGAGATGTAAAGATAAAACTATTTGTAATCAATAGTTTGATCTTTGCCAAAAGTAATTGAATTTTGAAATGAGTTTCTACAGCCGAATGAATTTTCCACCATGGAAACACATGTACTGACTATTGAGAATAGGAAAAGAGGAATAGATGATGATGGGATCAAATGATTTGCACTTAAAGATGTTTTAGATTGGGTCGGCTTTTATTTTAATACGGGTCGTGTAAAATAAATTAATAGATAGTTCGGTGAGTGGGTTTTTAAATTTTCATAAAAAAAAAATAAAAAAAATAGGGTCAATTGTTGAGATGTTGTCACGTGTTTCTCCGTTAGTTGTAAGGATATATATGACCCAAAAATAAGACGGCAAGGGTATATACAGTCTCAAAATATAATGAAGAATATATACATACCATTTTTGAAAGTTCGGAGTATATTTATTCTTTTTCCCTAAATTAAAAGACAATTTTTTGATTACAATGAATTTTTAGTTTTTCTATCGAAAGAAAAAGAAAACAAAAAGAAAAAAACCTCATGCTTCCCTCGTTCTTTGTTTTTCCATTTTCCTTTTGATTCGGTGCCTGCCTGAACAAACCCAAATCTTGCCGAGCAAGTCACACTGTATTTTTCTTTTACTATGCTTTGCCCCTTTAATGGTGAATTGTTAAATTGAGCCTTCCCCTTTATCCTTTACACATTTTTTCTCCAGACGCTACTGTTGACTTTGCGCTCTATAAACGAACCAAATTGCTTACTCTCTGTCACACTTCTCTGTTTCTACTGTTTCTTTCCTGCAGTTCGCTTCTGATTCTGCTTTAATTTGCCTGCTTCACAATTGCTGCTTGCATTGATTGCTCTTTCTGGTGAGTTCACTTTGACGTTTTTTTCTCATCTTGTTTGGTGTATTAGTAAATTTGGCATACTCATGCATCTGTAGTTGATGTTTTTCATTTTTTAAATTTTTGTTCGAAATTTTCAATTTGAGTTCCAAGTGTCTCTGATGCGTGCTTTATTTTCATAATTTCTGGTGAGTTTTTCTGAATTTTTGCTCTTTTTTTTATTGGACTAGTTATTGTTAATCAAATTTTATGGGTATGTGGTAGTTTTTAGGTTCTTTTGAATAGTTTATTGCTGGATTCACATGGATGTTAGTAATCAGCTTTGCTCATTCATGCCTTGAGGTTGTTTGATAATATGCCTAAATCAACTGACCTTTGCACAGTCGATTATGCCATCTAAAATGACAGATTTTTACATGGTTCTAGAGGACACAATGCAAATTGCAGATACTATAAACTTGAACAAACAACCTAAATACATAAGGTTAAATGGAAAAAAGATGGGATCAAATTCTTTACCTCACTTCACATGTATTGATAAACTCTAAATGCCTGCTAATTATTTTGCTTTAGGTTCCCCAACTTTAGGTAAATTACTACTGCCATGATGTTAGGGCTCATGTTATAGGTTGATATTTCTTTGCTTTTTCTAATGATAAAAGTACTTACATAATATAACGTGATGTTGCTTTCTCATTCTTATTGGAATATGTTGGAGCAAAATACATTTTAGTATCGTAATAATAATATTAATTTATATGAGTTAGTGGTAGAATGTGACAATAAGTTCTTATGAAACTCCTATAACCTCTAATACATTATTTGCCCATTATTCTACCTCATTATGCTTTGTAACTCATGTAACCTCCCATACATAATTCCTCTATTCATTTACCCATATTATTACCCACATTCTTCCTATTCATTGCAAGGAAGAATTCCTCACCTATAAACTGTGGTGATCTTACTTTGTTTTGAGTACAAGGATATATATAATGAAAAAGATGAGAAGTATGAGAAAATATTGTAGTGTGTAGTGAGGTTAGTGTAGTGAAAGAGAGAGTTGAGACAAGGAAACTGTTCTAAGTCTTCAACTAATTTACTATATAAAAGAGAGTACTTTTATATTGAAGAAAAGTGTTCTAATGGTTGAGCTTTGGACTCTTCAACTAATCCGGAGTTGTTTGAGTTATATGACGTTGTTGGGTTGTTGTATATTGGACGGAACAAGTCAAGAGTTATACTACTGAATTGGTGTAGATTATATCGCAATGGGCTAATATCCTTAAAGAGAGCAAGATATCTGCGCCGCAATCTGAATATATTTTTTATTCATTTTGTGTTCATTTTATTTTCAGCTGTAATTTATTACAATTTGTGGTATATACACCAATAGAATGTAAATTTTGACCATGTTAAAACGTAACCAAAATTGATCTATTACTTAAAAATGATGAGGTGAATGAAATGAAATGCACCTTGCAGATGGGGCAAGCTTTCCTTAACTCTATATAAAACCTGACTTTGTTGATAGTATAGGTTGGCTTTATCTTGATGTTGTTCTCCTGAATTGATTGGTACCAAAAGAATTGAGGGCATATTAATTTCCCTAGCTGGTCAGCCCTAAACTTAGTAGGTAATAGGTATCATGTTGATATGGTGTGTTCGTAGGTGTGCCTGATCTAATTTGAAATGTGATATACTTCTGCGTCAAGCCTTTTTAGTGTTTACCATAGCTAGTGTATACATATATATAATGCATATATGTACACATATATGAATCTTAATTTTCTTTTTTTTTCCTACTGCTTAGTCAACTTTCTCATTCTATTTCACCTAACAGCCAAGTAGAAGTGATCCTTTTTAGTATTTGTTTTGAATATTTTAAAGATTTATGTATTGTTACCCATTTGTAACTTTTGGCTCAATACTTGTTGCAGATTGAAGATGAGCATTGTAGCTTGAAGTTAACAGAATTTGATTTGAGATATACATTTCTTGGTCAAACTCTACACATTGATGGCTGCTATTAGGCTTTCAACTTTGAAGAGAACCCTTAATTTCTCTTATAAATTAGCAAATCCGATTGATGTCAGACCTTCATATGCTTGCATAAATGGTAATCTCCATTCTAGAGAACCCACCTATTCAAAAAATTATGCTGACCCAAAATGTTTTAATATAAGGGGTATACGCTCTGCTAGTGGGACCAGTCATGTTACCTCATATCTCAGTGGGAGATCTGATAATAAAAGTTTGTGGGGAAGTAAATCAATTGTTGTAACTAGCCCCATTTGGAATAATCGATGGTATTCATCGTCTTTTAGTAGTAAAGGAGATGGTCCTAAAGGTTCAGAAGTTTCAACTGGTGCAAGTGGGTCTGATATGGATACAGGTGGTGTAAGTGGAAGTGAATGGGTTGGAAATATTAAGGAAGCTTGGCAAACTGCCACAGATGCTGTGACTTCTACTGGGGAAAAAGTGAAAGAGGCATCTTCGGAAATGACTCCTTATGTTGAACAAGTGCTTGATGCACACCCTTATCTGAGAGATGTAATTGTTCCTGTTGGTGGCACTTTAACTGGTACCTTAATGGCTTGGGTGGTGCTTCCAAGACTTTTGAGGAGATTTCACAAGTATTCTATGCAAGGACCAGCTACTTTGTTGCCTGGAAGCTCGATATGGGGGCAGGTTTCTTATGAGAAAAGTATTTGGGGTGCTATGGAGGATCCAGTTCGATATTTAATCACTTTCATGGCATTTTCACAGATGTTAGTAATATATTTCTTACCTGTTTATCCCACATATTATTTTGGTTTGATGTTCCATCGCTTAGGTCTTTATAGTTGAAGTATGTATATGTGCAGTGCTGTGATGGTGGCACCAAGCACTATTGCATCACAATATCTTCTCCAGACTTGGAGAGGTGCTGCTATTCTTTCATTTGTCTGGTTTCTACAACGATGGAAAACAAATGTGATCAGCAGAGCTTTGGCTGTAAAGAGTCTTGAAGTAGGTGACCGTGATCGGTTGTTGACTTTGGACAGAATCTCTTCCGTTGGCCTCTTCATCCTTGGGCTAATGACTTTAGCTGAAGTTTGTGGAGTAGCTGTACAATCTATTTTGACCGTTGGTGGAATTGGAGGTGAGATTTCTTAGCTGGGTTCCCACCTGCCTTGTTATCTATCAGGTGGAAAGTTTCCTACAAACAAAAGGTCACCTTAGTTTGATAAATATTTGAATCTAGGGGAGGCAAAATTAGCCCATGAACATGATCCGCGCAGGTCTGGATGGGTGAAGGACCCACCCATTTATTGCAAATAGATTTCAGTTACACTCTAACCATGGAATCTTACTAATGTAAGTTCTTTAGCTTGACGGAAGGCATGCATAATTACTAGCAAATTTGACGGTTGCTATATTTGATTGTGTCACCATGACCCTAGATAGGAAGGTGTGGAAGACACGTATTAGGGTAGAAGGGTAGTAGGTAGTGTAGTAGTATTGTCTTGCTTAGGGTGGGTGGTGTTTGCTATGGCAACTTGTATTATTGTAGTTCTTGTTTTCTATTTTTATCAATGTTTTTAATAATAATCTATTGTAGTATGTTGTTTATGGTATTTCGATTATCACATGAATTTATTGCTGTTTTGGCTACTTTTGCACTGTTCCTTGTTTCGATCCTCTTCATTGTCTTCTTCTTTATATCGGGATTTGTATCACTTAAGCCGAGGGTCTTTCAGACGCAGCCTCTCTACCTCCATGAGGTAGTGGTAAGGTTTGCGTACATTCTATCCTCCCCACACCTCACTTGTGGGATTTCACTTGGTATGTTGTTGTTGCACATGTTTTTAAATATTGGGTGTTTGGCCATGAATTTTCTTACTTTATTCTGGAGTTGAACTCCGGAAAACATGTTTGTCCATAAAATTTTGGAAAATTCAGGAATTCAATTTGAAGTTAAATTCCTGAAAATTTGGTCAGGGAGATGCAGAAATAGTACTTCAAGATCCATTACATGTCCAAGGACTTTTGTTCTTCTTGGCATATGTTATTTTAGCACAAATCTTTTTGGTTCTTAAAAAGAAAGAGTTCGAGAAGGTTCAATTGGCCGAAATGAATTTATAGATTCGCAGATTTATCGATATCAAGTTCATAAAAAGAACCAAATTCTTGTTAGTGATTATTTATGATAATTTTTCTTTTGGAGAACACCAAAAAGCTGTTCACTTTTTTTACTCCAAATTATTCACAAAAATTCAAAAACAACTCCTACTTGTATTCATGGCCAAACACAACTCCACCAATTTCAAATATCATTTTTGACTTTGTAAACAAAAATTACTTTTTCAAATATTCACAATTTTCAAGACCAAACGCTAGTGTAATTCTTGAAGGCCTAACTGCTCCTTGTCCTCATTTTCTTCTCTGCTCATTTTATTCACAGTAGTCCAAAGTTCTTTAACTTTGTTATCCTTTTTAGTGCTTGAAGTTTTATCATCTAGCATTTTTCCTTTGGTGTCTCCGGTTGTAGTCGTTATTGTCGTTTTTATTAATTTACTTTTTTCCTGTGTGTGTGTGCGTGGAACTGCTGTGAGTTATATTTTGACGTATCTTCTAGCATTGTGTGGAGAAAAGTTTCCCCACCATTCTACATAAGAACACATGTTAAACATGTTGTTTTTACATTCTACTGATGACGTATCAACTTGGAGAATCTTGACTTCCCAGAGTAGGAATGGGACCACACAATGTGATATACAACAGTGGACAGATTTGCTTATTGGCAGGCATGCGAATATGTGCATAAATTTTGAAATAATTTTGTTCAGGAAAATGGTGGGTTCTGTAGGGCCATGAGGAATCATAGATATTTACCAGACCCATCCAGTTATGGTTACCCACTTTGGTTGATCTTACCCAGTTTTCTACTTATCCAAAAAAGAAAGAAAAAACATTAATAGTAGCAAATAGCAATCACTTCAACAATGATACTGATAGAGAGCATATTAGTTTGTGCTGGTATATAGGTGTATATGAAGATGCAATGTGGACAATGATTAATTGAAAAATTATAAAAGTTATTTTAATAATCCCTCGTTTGTGTTCCAATTCACTCTTCACTTTTGCCTTTTTTATAAATACTGCAGGAGTGGCTACTGCTTTTGCTGCTAGAGACATCCTTGGCAATGTTCTTAGTGGGCTCTCCGTACAGCTTTCACGACCTTTTTCAGTTGGTGACACGATAAAAGTATGTCTAAAGTCTTCTTATTGTTAATGAAATTTCTTTCTCCTTTTGTTGCTATTGCGAGTATCTAAGGATTAAGCACGATTTATGCAAAAATTAGAAATACATGACTGGCCTTTATTTAGTATATTAACAGTTATTAAAAAAACTTTTGGATTGTTTAGAGTAAGACAGAATGGTGGATAATGAAAATCTATTTGAAGACTAACTTTGCACATTCTACTTTCTCGAAAAAAAAGAGATTTAACTTAGCACATTTGACCAGGCATATAAACTATTTATTCAAGTCTTAGAGCTACATCGATTAGCATGATATTGTAATAATGACGTAGTTAAAGGGAAAGAAAGACTGGAGAGATATGGAATGGAGTGTTAAATATATGAAGACTTGCGACTGCTGTTGAGCATGGTCCTGACAAGTTGGGTGGAAAACCGGAATTTCAGTGTCCATCCCTAGTTGGTGGAATTATTGTTTTAGTGAGTGATATATTCTAGAGTATAGGTAGTACTGCAAGTTATATTGGCTTTAGTGTAAATACTTTTGTGTAGCAACATTCACACAGATGGACTAAGATGCAAGGACACAGATGGACTGTGACACAAGGACTTACATTTAGAAACATTCACATGGATGGACTGTAACACAAGGCATTACATTGGAGTGGGTGAGGCAGGCAAGGAAGTAGTACATTTATGCCCTAGGCTTCGAACTAAATCCTGCTTGCTATCTGAACTTGAATGGACAATTATTTCAAAAGTTCAGTTCTGATGTATACGTGCCTTAGTGGGGTTGATGGAAAATAAAATGATATTTAATTATGACTTGAAATCTTGTTTAACAATAAAATGATATCTAATTAAGAATAACAAGAATATTTTCATCAACAACAAATTATAATTGTGTTCCTACCTATCGGAACTCGAATCCTGTTTTTCTGACGACATGACATTTAATTTATTCTATGAGTTGTTTAACAGAAACTACTTTTGCAGGCTGGATCAGTGGAAGGTCAAGTAGTTGAAATGGGGCTAACTACTACATCATTGTTGACTGCAGAAAAATTCCCTGTTATTGTCCCAAATTCACTATTTTCCAGTCAGGTGAGTTTTCTTAACTATTCCTTTTTTGATGAAACAACTGAGATATCATTAAGGCATCCAGTAGATGCAAAGTTACAAAAGGAGGGGAACTGTCAGCTCAGTAAATACAATAAACTTATAATGCTAAGGAGCTGATGAGTTCCAGCTACTCTTCGTCATTCTTTGGGGGAAGTTATCACTTTTGGGAGACTTTTTACCTTAGATCTCTACCCAGTATTAACTTGCATGGTCGTGAGTTGCTACACCTAAGCACTAGCTACTAACCTACTGCATATAGAAGGTTAAGATGACTTAAAGCTGTGCCTTCTTTGTTCCATAAGGTGCAGAACTGTCCAGATATCTGTGCACGATTATATCTTTAGTTCCCTTAAAAGGTGTTTTCTCTAGTTTTACTAAAGTGAACTTATAACTAGCAGCTAAGAATATTCTCTTTAACATTAGCAGCAACAAAAAACTAGCTACTAATAATATCTGCTTACTTTTCCTCGGTTTTACCCTTTTATGGCCAACACTTCCACGTGATTATTTTGAGAGACTGCTTTGGAATTATTTTTTCTATTCCTCTTTCGTCCCAAATGATTTTCTCCTTCCTATTTCTTTATGTTTGACCCGTCACTTGTGATTTTATTATAATAAAAGAAGGTTACATGGAACTCGTGTTTCAACTGGTCAAGTTCAAGTTCTGCTTTTGGTTTCTAGAAGATAATTTGGCTAAATACGTAGATAGCACCTCAAACTTGGCACAATTTGTTAGCTAGGTACTCTAACTTAATAGCATGTTTGGCCAAGCTTTTAGGAGGCTGAAAGTGCTTATTTTTAAAAAAGTGGGGTGTTTGGCCAAGTTTCTAGGTGAAAATAAGTGCTTTTGGGGAGTAGCAGAAGTTGTTTATCAGAAGCTAAAAAAGTAGCTTCCTCTATAAGCAATTCCGAGAAAAATACACTTAAAAGCTCTTTTAATAAGCTTGGCCAAACACTAATTGCTGTTCAAAAGTGCTTTTTAAATTTGTTGGCCACATACAAACTGTTTCTTGCCAAAAGTATTTTTTGGGAAAGTACATTTCAAAATAAGTTGGTTTTTGAAGCTTGTCCAAACGTGCTACTAGTTATATCCTGTTTGGCTAAGCTTTTAGGAGGCCAAAAATGCTTATTTTAAGAAAGCGAGGTGTTTGGGTAAAGCTTTTGGGAGGAAATTAGTGCTTCTGGGGAGTAGCAGAAACCATTTTTCATAAGATAAAAAAAGTAGTTTTCCCTAAAAGCACTTTTTTTTTTTAAAAACACTTCTGAAAAAAATACACTTGCTAAAAGCACTTTTAAAAAGTTTGGCCAAACAGTTGTTGCTGCTCAAAAGTGCTTTTAAATTTATTACACAAACTACTTCTAACCAAAAGTACTTCTTTTGAAAAGCACTTTCCAAAATAAGCTGATTTTAGTAACTTGGCCAAACAAAACTCTTGGTTGGTTACCGGAGCTAGTCACTCTAACCTAGAAGACTATTAGTTAGTTACTGGAGCTAGTCACTCTAACCTAGAAGACTATTAGTTAGTTACTGGAGCTAGTCACTCTAACCTAGAAGACTATTAGTTAGTTACTGGAGCTAGTCACTCTAACCTAGAAAACTATTAGTTAGTTACTGGAGCTAGTCACTCTAACCTAGCTAGTTAGTTACCAGACAGACACCTCGTCTTGACCGAGGTGGCTCACATGAGCTGAAGCAGATTCAGAAGCTAAGAGATAAAAAGAGAAGAACCAAAGCACAACTTGAATATTGGAATTCTAACATTAAAATACCTAAAGAAAGAAAACTAAATACTAAGCTAGTAAAAGAGGAGTAATTCTTCAGACATCTTAGCTTAACTAAAGTGACTAAAGTTGCTAAGAACTGAGATATTCTAAGCTCCCAGAAGGTTTTCTTCATTCAAATTCATTCTAAAAGAAATAACACAAAGAGAATGAGTACTTATAGTTATGACAGCCCGGAGACAAAATTACAAAAATGCCCTTCTAGTTAGCCCCTTAAGGAAAATGATCTAGCCAAGAGTTCTTCAGGAGGTTAATTGGCCTCGGACTTCCTTGTTGAATTCCTGTCACGACCCAAATCTAGCATTTAGGCTGTGACTGGTATCCAATGAGCTACTACCCACACCAGGCGTATCAGGCTATGCTATGAATTGCTAGAATACACGGAAGCATGCTGAATACTGGATGTAAAAGCGTTCTCGTAATAAAATAAATGAAAAGGAGTACAAAATCAACTAAAACCAATGATTCCCAAATATCTCTTAAGTCATGGAGTCACTAAGGTTATGAGATACAACAATAGGAGATGCAACTCAATATGACATAAAAGAAAGACAGTAAATAGATAGGAGCTGACGACACATTGCTTCAGACGGGTGGATGGGTCACCTGAACAGGACAAGCAACTTAGCAGTCAACAACTATATACCCTCAATAGTATCTGCACAGAGCACTAAATGGTGAGTCAAAATGACCTAGTAAGATACTTACCTGGACAGGGTCAATGGGCAATCATGCAGGCCCATGGCCTAGGTTAGTGACCTCCATTGCACTTTGGAGGGGTGCTCGCCTAAGGTCAGGTTAGTTCTTGTCGAAAAAAAAACAAAAAAAGGACATAGTAAGATCCTTGACCCACTCCAGTCTTACCCCTGGGACAAGCTTAGAAACTGCAGTACATAATAGCATATACAGCTTCAACAAAATAACAGATTATACAACTAAGCAACTACATCACAGTATAGAATAAGATGCATAGGTATGGTCAAGCTGTTGAAATTGTACCAAACAAATAAACATCTAGCTGTTGCTTCTCTATGAAGCATTGGATTCGTTAGCCCACATGTCTTACCTGTCTTCGGTGTGTTTGCTGCCTGTCTAACCCACCTGATGTGGTGCATCGACTACTCGTCTTACCCGATAAGTGTTCAGTATTGTCGAGTCGCTATCTGCTTAGTGGCATAACACGCCTAGCTAAAAGAAGCAGTGCGAGATAATTATCCCAACATCTAACCCCAAGTAATATAGGGCAAATCACAAACAAGTATTACAACTACTAAATCAGAAATACCAAATATCAAATACCACTGAATAGGCATGCTTAGTATCATTAACAGATCACAAACATGCTCTACTATCATCAACTGCTAAGAACTGCTAAATAGACATGCGGAATTTAATAACTGGTGAAATATCACAAAACAATATAAATATACATAGCTAATACCTTTTGTGGCCAATGTCAGATACTTTAAAATAGCAATCTAGCTCAGACATGCCCAAACACATTAGATAGTTTTAAAATGCATCAAGCAACTCATATATCATGCTATTTTTAAATGAAAAAAGAAGCACAACTAGATTCTAAAGTTTAATTTTCATCAGCACGTAATTTTCATGCACTGTGTTTTGCTGACCCCCGTGTTAAAGACACACATTGTTGTCGATTTGAGATGTCTATCTAACAAATTATGCCATGTTTAAGGGACTATCTAGGTATTTAGCCAAGTAATTTGTGACATCTACATCATGTTCCTCTTTTTTTTTTGAAAAGGTAACATTGTATTTGTCAGCACCAAATCGGTATTGGTAATCAAATACAAACCGATTACCGGAGCATTGTATCTTACTAGGAATCAAAGATTCACGAGTTATTCTTCATCATCTATATAGTTCTCTTTATATCAGAATTGAAAAGACAAGAAACAGTTCAGCTTAATTCTTCGTTTGGAACCACTTCTACCCTCAAAACATCTACTGGTTCTCTCCTCACGCTGTCCACCAAATACATGCTTGGGCCATTCTCCTCCACAACATCTTTCTGTTCCTTGTTTTCATATTGTTCCAGCACCATAGAAGGTCCTTGGTATTCTTTGGAATGACCCACTGAATCTGTGTTAAGTCAAGGAACAACTACCATAGTATATCAGTTAATTTTTTTTTTGATAATGGTAACATATATCAGTTAGTCTTATTGCAGTGCAAGGAGAGATGGCTCTTCCTTTCTTCCATCTCCTGGCACAAAAAACATCTGGAAGTCAGTTGGATCCCCCTTCTCCGTAAAACTTCATGAGTCAGACAAGCTTTCCTGACAACTAATGAAGAAAAACATATGACCTTGAAAGAGGGCTTTTAGTTTCCAGATAAATTTCCATGGCCAGTCTGAAGTGTGAGCACCTTCTGTAAGCATACAGACGCAGAGCAGACTGAGAACCTCTTATTGCTTCCACTGTTACATATAACTAAATCCTCAACATTCCTAGTACAACATCTAATCAACTACAACAACATACCCAATGTAATCCCACAAGTGGGGTCTGGGAGGGTAGACTGTAAGACCTTACCCCCCTACCTTGGGGGTTAGAGATGCTGTTTCCGGTAGACATTCAAGGAACCACATATCAAAAAAAAAAAAAACTGAATTAAAGAAATCATGGCAATACTAAGAAAGCATTTTGGAAAAAAGTAACAATAAATACAATGGAATAACGTGCTAATCGAAGTACAAAGAGACAATGGATAGTAACAGAAATCGAAGGGCAAGACAGTACAGGAGAAATACTACGACTACGAGTATGGAAGTATAAGCAAGACATCACTCTACTACCTAAGAACCTTCTACCCTAATCCGTGTCCTACATGACCGCCTATTTAGGGTCATGTCCTCAGTAAGCTGCAATTGCGTCATGTCTTGTCTAATTACCTCTCCCCAATACTTCTTCATCCAACATCCACCTTTCTTGAAACCATCCATAGCCAACTTCTCACACCTCCACACTGGGGAATCCATGCATCTCCTCGTCACATGCCTGAACCATCTCAACCTCGCTTACCGCATCTTGTCTTCCACCGAGGCCACTCCCACCTTGTTTCATATATCTTCGTTCCTAATCCTATCTGTCCTAGTACCCGTACATCCACTGCAACATCCTCATTTTCACAACTTTTATTTTCAAAACGTGAGTGTTCTTGACTGGCCAACACTCCATTGCATACAACATAGTTGGTCTAACCATCATTCTTAACATTCCTAGTACTGTGAAAGAACTTCAGTACCTTCAACATTTCAGCCACACTACCAATCTCCCAGTCATTAAATTGCCTTCTGAAAGAGAGGTTCCATCCTTGTGAATTCCATGCCCCCTCAACTGATGAATCAGGTGCAGTTGTTAAGCATCTACATGTTCCTCCTGTTAGTACTCGATCATTATATTCCATCATTCCAGTGGTTTGGGCTTGGGAATTTCATGTTGGAGGTCTCAAGTTCGAAACCCCTTGCCAGCGAAAGCAAGGGGTTTGCCTTCTGGGTCGAGCTCGTCGCACCGGGCATGCCTAGTGTGGGTTACCTCTCCTATGTGGTTTGCAAGCAATTGCATAGGAGCGGGGGTTTTACCCTGTGCGCACCCAAAGGGTAGCCGCTGCGGGTTTCCCTTGTCATAAAAAATAATAATCTTAGCCATGTGTTTAGGTTTCAATTTACATGTAATCAACTTTCATTGTGTGCGTACTTCTTTTCAAAATCTTATCTATGTGTGTACTTCTTTTCTGAGGATGGACACTACAGTGGATCACTTAGAGAGAGCATTTTTTGTGAAGGCACTGAAAGTTTGATTCATCTCTCTATTTTTTGTGGAAGTGAAAAATAATCATATTATAGATTCTTAATCTATAGGTCTATAATAGCTCTAGTCTTTTATGCTCTGATATTTCTTACTTTTTTGAAGTTTCCTCCCTCTCCTCCCACTCTGGACCCTAAAAAAATAGTAGTAAATAAAAAGAAACAAGAAAGAGGAGGTGAATTTGACAGAATGGTTGCGCAAACTTCAGGTGATTGTGAATAAATCACGTGCTCAATGGCGTGCCATGGTCACTACAGTTCCTTTCCAAATTGAAGACTTTGATATGATTGTCCAGATATCAGATGATGTAAAGAGCATGCTCAAATCTAATCCAAATGTTTTCTTGGAAAAGGAGGCACCATACTGCTACTTGTCTAAAATTGAAAAAACATTTGCAGAGTTAACTCTCGGGTGCAACTTAAGATATGCGGTATGCCTTCTCTTTTTCAGTCTTTCCTACTATCATTGTGAAATTCATTTGATATATGTTGCTTGAGCTTTATGTCTATTGTAACAACTAGCACAATATAAATCAATTTATCATGTGTTTAATGCTGAATGACGAGATAATTTTCATTATAGCATGTAATACTCGAACAACAATCAGAACTTGATAATATCTGTTTAGGTGGATAGATCCTTGATCTTCTGATAGCAAGTGTTCTTCAGAATTTGATTGGTGCAAGTTCAGCTATGGTGGTTTCTGCCAAAACCTATATAGAACCCACCCTAGCCCCCCTTCTCAAGAAAAAAAATATGAAAATAACAAAATAAAAGGAACTATAATGGAAAAACAAGTTAAAAAATGTAGGCAGAAATAGAGACAATTGTTGATAAGTTTAAAATGAATAATTGGAGGTATTTATTATTTGCCCACTTACATGTTGTCTCCTTTTTCCTTGTTAAAGTGGAAAAGTTGGGTGTTAAAAAAAGTGGAAAAGAGATTGGATGCATTGAGAAGAAATTATCTGGCAAGGGAAGGAGAAGTTACTTCTTTTTTTTGAAATTGGTAACATGTTATATTCATCAGCACCCTAAAAAAAGGCCTGGTATATCATATCTACAGAGACAGCCTCAAACAGAACTTACAAAGAGGCCATAAAGTCTAGCAATGATTCAACATCATCAACTAACTTTCTTTACACCAAAAATAGAGAAGAGAAATGCAGGAGCTCTTGATCTTCTGGATTGAACTGCACCTGCCTTCAAAGCATCTTGCATTCCTCTCTTTCCAAATTGTCCACCATATGCAAGCTGGAACAATGGAATTGTTACTACCAGTCAGGGAAGGGGGATTAGGCATAAGAAACTTGAGGCAGCACAATACAAGTTTACTTATGAAATTGCTGTGGAGACACAATTTTGAGGAGCAAACTTTGTGGAGATGGATGATTTATGTTAAATACGGGAATGACGGACAATGGTGTTCTAAAATGGTTACTTGGTTACCTCTCCTTTTTGAGTTAGTGTCTGGAAATCCATCAGGAAACTGTGGCCCTTGCTTGACAATTTCAGCTACAAAGTTGGAAATGGGCAGAAAATATTCTTCTGGAAGGATAACTGGATTGGTTCCCAAGCTTTAAAAAACTCTTCCCTGACATATTTAGTCTGACTCAGACACCTGATGCAACAATTCAAGTAGTTTGGGAACCACAGGGGTGGAATGTCAATCTTAGAAGATTCTTAAATGATTGGGAGGTCAATAGGACAGCTGAACTTTTCAAGGTCCTGGAGCAATTTCAAGGAACCACAGCAAATGAAGATAAAATTTTTTTGGAAGCAGCACACAAGAAGAATTTACACAATTAAATTAACCTACGTTGCTTTAAATGGCACCGGACAACATACAAATATTTGGCGTTGGAAACATATTTGTAAAGTAAAAATACCATACACGGTGTCTTCCTTTACATGGATAGTTGTTAAGAAAGCATGCTTGACACATGATAACCTGAGGAGAAGGGAATGTAGTTGTGTTGAAGATGTTATCTATATGGAAGGATTCAGAAAGTATTGGAATTTATGTTTATGCATGAAAGAGATCGAATGGGTCATGCCAAAGGCTACTGGAGAACACTTTAAAAATGCTGGAACAACATGGGATGGAAGGCAGAAGAAATGGTGGATTTTTTTTTTCTGGTGGACGATAAGGAAGGGAAAAAGAAACTTGAGATGTTTTGAAAGAAGTAGTTCTATCCAGAAAATTTGATCTTTTACTTTTCATTTTTGGTGTAAAGAAGAATTCTTACAAGATGTAGTTTCCCTTTAGACATCATCGGATCCTTGAGAAAAGAACAATGATGTAGACTTTTTCTTATTTTGAACTTGGAAATGGCATAGAGAATAACTGGAGGTAATATGTTTTAGAATTCTTTTTTGAACTTCTTAGGAAAAAATGATTATAGTAGATTTAATTATCTAGAAGAACCTATCTAGGTTACATAGCCTCTACATTTTATTATTTTTCCAAATTTTGGCCTTATAATTGGCACCTCAAAAGTTGATCACATAATACAAAAAATAGCCAGTCCTTTTATCTTGAGGTCTGCCTTATGGTTGATACACAACAAGATATTTGGAACAAATGCTGACGTGGTCTTTAGCGTTGAGTCTGTAAGTAATTGTATTCGTTGTGTATCTGACAATTTCCATGTGCAATTATATCAGTGATCAGTTTTTGCTTCCAATGTTACTCTTCAGTCAACTGTTCAATGATCTTGTTAATGGGTTTCTCTTCATTCAGCTAATTGCCATCTCTTTTGTATTTTAGAGCAAGGACAAACTATTTTCAGCACAACAGGATATTCTTCTGCAAGCAGTTCGAATAGTCAAGCAGCATGGGGGCACACTGGCTGATCCTTGGAGTCAGTGAATTGGAACGAAGATGTCTTAGTCTTGAGGTTAGATTTCCTTGATTTGTCTTTTTCATCTGCTCAACACGTTATTGTACAGTTTTAAGTAATGAGTGCAACTTTAGCTTGTGAATATCTACCTAGAAAAGTTTCTAAGTTCGTTTTTTGTATTGCATCAAAGAACTTGTTTAGATGGTCATTTACTTTATTTTGCAAGCTTGTGTAGCTAGACAGTTTTCATGTAATATTTTGATAAAGCATCTTAAACACTATAGGCTACCTCCATGAGGTAGTGGTAAGGTGTGCAGACACTCGACCCTCCCCAGACCCCACTGAGTGGGATTTCATTGGGTATGCTGTATGTTGTTGTTATTGTATCTTAAACACTATAGGAGCTATTCAACCTAGACACTTCCGTGAAAATAAATCCTTGATACTATAGAAAGCCAGTTGATAGGTCTTGAGAGGGGGGGGGGGGGGGGGGTAAAATAGTTTCTTCAACCTGTAGAATATAGGTGCATGTTTTAAAATATAACGGGTGCATCCTAAATAACTAAAATAGTTTTACCTACATCACTGTCAAGGAGTGCATGGGGTGCGGGATGATAAAAACATGAAAAAGGGAAAAAAATGCATTATTTATAACATATATTTTTTAGAATTGCTGCACAGTTGGACAGTTGTAGATTATTTCAAGTTGTACAAATCTGGAACAAGATTACAAATTGGCAAGCACTGAGAACATAAAAATGATTTTACTTTCTCAAAAGAGAACATAAAAATGATTTGTAATTGATAAAGAAATGAATCTTGGGCCTAACTCAATCTCAAAAGAGCCAACTCATGAGGGGAGGATTGTCTAAGACCATATAAGGAGTCCATGTTCCCATCCTTTAGCCAATACGCCCAGGACTGGACATCTGGAGCGTAGACAATGTTAGATGGGGGGCCCAAGATCAAAAACAATGAATTAGGATGGGCTTGACTCTGCTATTATGTAAAGAAATGGATCTTGGGCCTAATTCAATTCCAAAAGCCAACTCATGAGGAAAGACCATTCAATTCCCATCCTTTAGCCAATGTGGGACACCATCAGTAATTTTCTGGTTGATGACTTAACCTTAATTTCATTATTACTTTTCAAATACTCAACAAAAGTTTCTGATGTGGGAGTCATGAAGCTTCCATTCTCCAAAAATGGCACTACCCTTTCTTGCTCAAGCTCTAAGTTGTTCCCCTTCCTCTGAAACGATCGCTTCTCTTATGGACATTGCTATTCCATTTTCTGCTAAACGATCCATCTTCTTCTTTCCTCTTCACTTCAATCACCAAACCTTTGTCTTCTAGCAATCTTGCATTCAATCCCTAGTCAAAGACTAGGCAACAACATGTCCATGTGTAACGTTTCAATGGCTTAACCAAATTCCGACATGAAAGAAGGACCCTCCAATAAATGGATGTGCTAGAATTTCCTTATGTGGTGCCTAGCAAATGTGCACCAACCCTCTCCCCTCCATTGTAGGGTAGATTCTGATGGTAAAGCATCAATGCTGTTCAGATCCCAGCTGGGTTCTAGTATCCATAGAATTGGAAGTCTTAGAGAGTTGGGTTTATATTTAAAGAATGACTTACTTTCCTTTTTAATATGTTTCAAAAAGAATGACTCCTTTCCTTTTTTGGCAACACTTTAATTTCAGCTTTCCACGTGGCATGTTTAAGGCCACAAGATTAAAGAGTGTTTTGGTACACTTGACATAACTTTAATTTGGGACCACAAGATTGAGAAGTCTTCTTTATTTTCTTAAACTCCGTGTCAAGTCAAACTAGGCCATTCTTTTTGAAACGGAGGGAGTAATTGATTCTTGATAGCTTATATTCCTTATGGAATCCCACAAACTCAACCTCTCTTGGCTTTTGTTCATCGTGCCCTTTGAAGATCTGCTAATATGGCCGACAAGCAGGAGTTCTTTCATCCACTGGTAATTCTTCCTGCGGTAGCAATCCAACTGGAACCACAGGCTCACTATGTGCCTCGAAGTAATCACTTTCTCGTTCAGTGCATGTATGTGAAGGTACAACTTTACATGTGTCTTCTACTATGGCATCATGTCCCATTAAAGTCTTGCATGAAGCTTTCTCTCCGTGCACTGCAACAATAAGTTCTCTAAAGCTTCATGTTTCTAGTTTAGGAGAAACTGATTCTGTGTATTTATTGATAATAATCTCGATTACAATGACTCCTTTATATAGGAGAATATTGCAGTAGACTTCACCTAACACAAGAGTTCTATGCTAGCTAATACAATGCTTAGACATAGACTCATACAAGGACCCTAAGACTTGTACACAGATTCCTACAAGGATTACAATTAGACTAAGTGACCGCATTAATGTTGGTTAGGTGTTTTGATTATCATCCTTGTCTTTATCTTCAACAGTATTGTATAGCCACAACTTTACATGTGTCTTCTACTATGGCATCATGTCCCATTAAAGTTTTGCATGAAGCTTTCTCTCCGTGCACTGGAGTGTAAGTTCTCTAAAGCTTCATGTTGCCCACAAGCAACCATAGATGGAAAATCCACACATGGTGGTGGTGAAAAGTTCATGCAATGGATTTGATACCTTTTTAGCCTGAACGGGCCTAGATTTGAGTTTTGGGGGATTGAAGAAGACCCGTAAAGAAACAGTGGAGACACTGAATTTTAGCTAGGGGAATGTCAAGTTCTAGAGCGATCTCATGTTTTTTTATCGGCAAATGAAGAGTTTGGCGGGATCATGGACATCATAAGCTTGCCTCAAGTAGAATTTGATCATTAGTTTAAAATATTAATGTATATAGTATCCCATAACGAAAAAGATTATTAAAGTGTCCCATATAGAAAAGATTATTATATATTGTGCCGCTGCCCAGGGTGGCCATCAGAGGCGTGAAACGTAGTTGAGTGTCAGTTTTGGCTGCTAGGGTTTAGGGTTTTCTTGAGAGCATTTTACCTTATTCTATCAACATATTGTTCATAATCTGTTCATTTATTTAGTCATTTATGTTGATGATATAGTCATCACGGGCAATGAGGAAGATTGTATAATAAAACTGAAGCAACATATGTTTTAGCATTTCCAAACAACAAACTTAGGCAAATTGAAGTATTTTCGAGGTATTGAGGTCACACAGTCAAATCAGGAATTGTCATCGCACAATGTAATGCCCTGGACATTCTTGAGGAGACAGGTATGACAGGCTGTAGAGCGATCAACGATATATCCTATATATGGATCCGAATATCAAACTTCTACCATGTTAGGGAGTTCCTCTTTGTCATCGCAGAAGATATTGGCGGCTGGTTGGTAAGTTGAACTCTCTCATAGTAACTTGACTTGACATTGCCTTTCTTCCAACTGTTGTTAGTCAGCTTATGGACTCCCCATGTGATAGTCACTGGAATGCAATTGTTGGTATTCATCGATACATAAAATCAGCCTTGAGCAAA
This sequence comes from Solanum verrucosum, assembly GCF_900185275.1. Lineage (NCBI taxonomy): Eukaryota > Viridiplantae > Streptophyta > Magnoliopsida > Solanales > Solanaceae > Solanum > Solanum verrucosum. The sequence goes on from NW_026020379.1 coordinate 752,972, forward strand.
GGATTGGTTTTTGAGGATCAAGGCCATGAGCAGATTGTTGGATACACAAACTAATTGGGCAAGATCACCTTCTGATAGGTGTTCCACACTTAAATATTGTGTTACAATAAGAGGTAATTTAGTGTCCTGAAAGAGTAAGAAACAAAATGTGGTTTCTCAATCTAAGTACAATAATAGAATCTCGAGCAATGGCTACATTAACTTGTGAGCTAGTTTGGATCAAGCGATGAGTCAAAAAATTATATTTTGGAGAAATCATTATGATGGAACTTGTGTGATAATCAAGTGGTTCTCCATATTGCATCAAATCTGGTGTTTCATGAGAGGACTAAACACATTGAGATTGAATGTCATTTTATCAGGGAAAAGATACTTTCAGAAGATATTGTTACTAAATTTGTGAAGTCAAAAGATCAACTTGCAAGTATTTTCACTAAGTTCCTCACATGTCCCCGTATAAGTTACGTTTGTAACGAGCTTGGTACATATGACTTAGAGCCTGTTTGAATTGGCTTAAAAGTTGGTCAAACTTACTTGTAAGTCATTTTTAGCGGGAGCAGTGGCGAAACCCAGGAATTTTGCTTAGGAGGTTCAAAGTTAAAAGAAGAAGCTCAGGTTGTAATGTAAGTACGCAGTGAGCGTAGTAACCCCGGCATGCTCTTTGTACAAGTAACCATAGGTATTTCATTGGTTGATAAAAGTAAACACCAAACTAATCAAAGATACTGAGAACAAAGCAACGTTGATAAAAAGTCATTTAAGGTTGACTTTTTATTTTTTGACTTAAAAACTACTCCCTTCGTTTCACAAAGAATGACCTCCTTTCCTTTTTAGTCAGTTTCAAAAAGAATGACCTCTTTCCTTTTTTGGTAACATTTTACTTTTTGTTTTCCACGTGGCATGTTTAAGACCATAAGATTAAGGACAATTTTGTACATTTGACATAACTTTAATTTAGGACCACAAGATTCAAAAGTTTTCTTTATTTACTTAAACTCCGTGCCAAGTCAAACCAGGTCATTCTTTGTGAAACAGAGGGAGTACTTTTTTTTAGCCAATCCTAACGGGCTGTTATGCACCAGCTTGAGGGCAGTGTTAGTATATTTATGTATATAATGTTCCACATGAAAAAGGATTATTATAGGGTGTTCCATGTGGGAACTCCACTAGATTTACTAGTGGTGCTAAGTTAGGAGGAAGTTCATGAAGTCTTTTAATGTTCCTGGGAGTGGACAGAAAGAAAACCTGTACTCCTTTGGCTAAGGCTATGTAGAGTTGGAAAAATGGGTTCAGGTGACCAAACACTAACCGTGGCACCATTACAATGTAAATACTATCTCCTGCTCGTGTTCATTTTTTTTTTCTTTTTTGAATCACTGCGGAGTCAATTCTTTGCTTTATGTTTGTCTGAAGTACATGGTAAGGGATAATTACTACTATATAGAAGCCAGAAAGAGAGCAAGCTTCCAGTTAACTGATTGATTGGAGTAATTAAGTTCATTTTTAGAGGTATTATGGTCATATTTGTGTATTATTTGCTCAATTGCTTGTATTGTATGCTTGAAAGCTTGGCCTTGACTTTTCCCGATAACAATACCTTTGCCAAAATGCCAATAGACCATGTGGGACATTTTGGAGTGTGAAGTGTTTTGCTAACCGCTATAAAAGGGACATAAGACCTCGACAATTTAAATGGCTAAAACATAGTGATACCTTCTCTTTTTTTATTTTTTTACTTTGAATATGGTACCACAATAAAATGTAACCCTGAACAGTCAGTGTTGTAAATATGGGAGTATAATATTCTCGTTCTCGTCTAAGTACTGCTTTTAAAGCAGTTTGTACTGAATTTGTCATGCTTGTCCATTTATTTTCTTGCATGTTTTCCTTAAGTTGTGTATCGCTAATTTTGTGCAGGGTCATGGAGGTGGAGTTTGAGGATTTTGTGCTGGTTCCATTGGAAATTTCGCTTGAAGTTCATAACTTTGTCATAAGATTCTACTATTGAGCTATGTAGTACTTGAATTTGCGAATTTTTCTTGGATCTTTTACGCTCTATAGCGGCCCAACCTTATAACCAAAATGTGTCCATTTTTTCAATCTTATCCGAAATAGTCCATTTTGTATGTATTTTGCAAAAAAGAAAGATTTCATCCCTAACCTACAGTGAAGAAGAGATGCTGGGGATTGAATATACCAATGTTCCAAGTCGGACAACCTCCTTTATTTCTTCGATTTTTAGAGTAATTTCCAATACATCTGCCATTGTTATATGCAGGGGCGGAGCTATGACATGGCGAGGGTGGTCAGATGAACAACCTTCGTCGGAAAATTTTTACGGGTATATATACTAAATACCGAGTTTTTTGGATATATACTAACTGTTGAACAACCTTGACACAATAAAGGTTGACAGTCCAGCGGTTAAGGTTGTGCAAAGATGCCTCAGTGTTCTGGGTTCGAGCCCAAGTGTTGGCGTTTTCTTTAATTTTTTTCATTATTCCATTTGTTCTCTTAGAAAAGGCAAAACTCTGCCTGGGTTCGATCTCAGGCTTGAACATTTCATTTATTTAATATTTGTTCCTTTTTTCTCTTAAGAAAAAGTACAAAAGTTAACTTTATTAAGTTAAGAGAAACAAAAGGTCTATTTTTGACTTTTCTTAATTTAAAAAAAGAATAGATTCATAGTTGTCTTTTCCTTTTAGTTTTTTGACTTCTTCTCCCAAAAACCCTTTACAACTTTACTCTTTACCTTTCTCTCTTCTCAACTTTCATACATATTTGCAAGTTTTAAGAAATTGGAAGCTTTAATCATTGTATATTTCTTCCTCAACCGCCATTGAAGTGTGAAAAGGTATTTCTTAATTCTTTTTTTCCTTTAGTTTAGTTTTTTCTAATCATGTGTTGAAAGACTTGAATATCTTAATTTTTATGTTAAAAGCTATTTTATTTATTTGAGTATCGATCAACTATTTGGTGTATTGTGGATGATTTTTAATAAGTTTGGTATACTTGAACTTGACTACTATTTCAGTTTGGTGTTCAATGAGTTTGGAGAAATATTTTTTTAGAGTACCCAAAACAAGTTTGGCACCTCAAAATCAAAATCAACTACGTCGAGATGAAAATGTCAACCAAATAGAAATATCATCTCACTCTTCCCAAAGACAAGAATTTGATGTAAATGATTTAAAGGTTGATCTGGCTGAAAAAACTCAAATTTTGAATTATCATCCAAACCTTCGTGATGAGATAAGGAGGGCATATATCATTAAAGGTCCTTGTCAACCTCAAAATCATCAGTTTCCTCAAATTGATTTTTTTGGAACACCACATCATTTTATTTATACGTGGTTTGATGAATATCGTGATTGGTTGGAATACAGTATTAGTGTGGATGCTGCTTATTGTCTACCTTGTTATTTGTTTCAAGGAGAAAACATTAATAAAGGTGGTGGTAATGTATTTTCAACTAAGGGATTTACAAATTGGCATAGAAAGGATAACTTTGTTACACATATTGGTCCACCGAATAGCGTTCATAATCAATCCAAAAGAAAGTGTGAAGATCTCATGTGAGAACAACAATCTATTCAAGCCGCATTTTACAAGTTGGATGATAAAAGTAAGCATGAATATTGGGTTCGGTTAAACGCTTAAATCGATGTGGTAAGACTTCTCTTGGATCAAGGTTTTGCATTTCGTGGTCATGACGAGAGTGAATCGTCATTGAACAAGAGTAATTTTCTTGAAGTTCTTTCTTGGTTAGCTGCTAGATGTGATGCAATTAAACCTTTTGTGTTAGAAAAAGCTCCAAAAATAATAAAATGACTTCTCGTGATATCCAAAAAGATATTGTGACTGTGTGTAAGATTGAAACAGGTAAGACTATAATAGAGGATATAAATAGTGACTACTTTGCTTTATTGGTTGATGAATCTAGAGACGTGTCACACAAAGAGCAAATGGTTATTTGTCTAAGATATGTTGACAAAATGGGGTTTGTGATGGAGGCATTTATTGGACTTGTTCACATTAAAGATACTAGTGCTTTATCTCTAAAGAAAGCAATTGTAGATGTACTTGCTCACCATTTTTTGATTTTATCTAATGTACGTGGGCAATGTTACGATGGGGCAAGTAATATGCAAGGTGAGCTAGGTGGTCTTAAAACATTGATTGGACAAGAAAGTAGAACGGCTCATTCTGTTCATTGTTTTGCTCATCAACTTCAATTGACTCTTGTTGCGGTTTCTAAAAAGTGTGTTCAAGTAGGTGAACTTGTATTAGTAATTTCAAATATTTTGAATGTGTTGGGAGCTTCTTTTAAATGTGTGGATATTTTCGAGAATCTCAAAAAAAGCATCTCCAAATGGCATTGGAAATGGGTGAACTAGAAACTGGTAGAGGGTTGAATAAAAAACTTGGTCTTGTTAAAGCCGGTGATACTCGTTGGGGATCTCACTACAAGTCATTTGAAAACTTTATTAGTAGCTTTGACTCTATTATTGATGTTCTTGATACTCTTGTTGAAAATGCAAGTACTTTGGAAGAAAGAGCAAGCACATCGGGATTTCTCAGAAGTTGTCAAACGTTTGAGACTATTTTCTTGTTGCATTTGATGACAAATGTTTTAGAAATCACAAATGATCTTAATGTTTCATTACAGAAAAAGGAGCAAGACATTGCAAATGCCATGATTCTTGTAAAGGTAGCAAAGAGAAGGTTGCAAGCTTTAAGAGATAATGAATGAGATCATCTCTTAAAAAAAAATATTGGATGGGATTCACTTAAAGAAAAGGTAGAAGCATTTTGTATCAAGCATGACATTTCATTACCCAATTTTGATGATCCATATGCTAATTCTAGGAGATCACGACGTAAAATAGTTATTTGTACTACTTTGCATCATTATCGTGTGGATGTGTTTTATAAATTCATTGATTGGAAACTACAAGAACTTAATGATCGTTTCAATGAGGTGACAAGTGATTTGCCTAATGGAGTATCTTGCTTGACTCCAATTGATTCATTTTCTAGTTTTGACATAAAGAAGATAATGAGAATGGCTGAATTATATCCTGATGATTTTGATGGGTCCAACATGAGAGCTCTTGAGATTCAACTTGTTAATTACATTATTGATGTTTGTGATATTGATGAAAGGTTCTCCGATTTGGGTGGACTTGGAGAACTTTCAAGAAAGTTGGTTGAGACAAAGAAGCATTTAACCTATTCTCTCGTATTTCTTTTAGTGAAGTTTGCTTTGCTTCTACCTATTGCCACTGCTACAGTTGAAAGAGCTTTTTCGGCAATGAAGATTATCAAGAATGACTGGCGAAATCGAATGGATGATGAATTCTTAGATGGTTGCATAGTGCCTTATGTAGAGAAAAAAGTATTTAAAGATGTTTCTAATGAGTGTATTATGAAAACATTTCAAGAGATGAAGTGTCGTCGAGTGCAATTGTAGTTACCACTTTACAATTTACATATTTTGGTGTGTATGAAACTATCCGTCAATATATTTGTCCTACTTCATCTTCCTTCATTTTGTAAGTTTCCGTTTTAAGAATTTTCATTTTGGATAGTTGGTTAATTTGATATTGAGGTATGACTATTTTGAAGCCAATCTTTATAATCTGACTAGCAAGGTTCATTTTTTTACTTGTCCTAAAGTATGAACACCCTTGGCGAAAATCTTGGCTCCGCCACTGGTTATATGATATGTGCCTCAAACTCCATTATCATAATTGATTTATGAAGAGAGTGGGTTGATCAAAAGTTAAGGAAACTGGAAAACCTATTTGGAATTGACAATGTGAAAAATCAACTGTTGAAATTGTGGTTTGAGATTTTGTTTTTCATTTTTAGATACTTAGAAATTGATTGAGTGATTCTTGTATTGATCATCACGGATTTAAACATTATTGATTGTACAAATGAGTTTTGTGATTGTTAACGTTTTTGATAAGTTGTTGATTGAAGTTTGCTGGGATTATTATCTTGAAGTAGTTAAATTTTGAAGCTACTTGGGATGTTTTTGACCTATTTTAGAGTGGAGTTTTGTGAGTTCAACTTTTACAGGAGAGAAGTTCAGGGTTTGTACAATTTTATATAATGATGTAAATGCTCGTTTGATACGAAAGATAAGAAATAACTAATCTCGGGATTAATTTTAGGATTAGTTTATTTCATATTTGGTTGGGATAAAATCACGAAATAATTTATCTATAGTGTTGTTTTTATTCCACATTGAGGGTTGAATATAATTTGCAGAAGGACTCCGTAACGGCGGAGAGGGCTTGAAAGCCACTTGACTCTAAAGAGAGGGGCTTCGCCTCGAATCCAAATGATTTCTCTTCTTCTCTTAAGATATTTCTAGTTAGGACTTGATCGAGGAATCAATTGACTCCGAAACATAAAGTAACAAGACCATAACCCCGTGCCCCCGCCTAACTAAATAAGCCCTAAAACAATGTATAAACACTTCTTACACATTTTTTTTTTATATAAGATAGATATATTATTTATGGCATGTGTAATATTGTATGTATGAATACTTATTGAAAAAAAAAACTCAGCTATGCAAGTGTAAACTAAATATATATGTTGAAGTGCAATACTTTGTGTTGGGATATATAATTATGCAAATTTTGAATTCTTTTTGTAGGTTTTTACTGTTGAATTATGCCTCAATCCCAACTTCACTAGGACTAGTTATATCTTTATATGAATCCTCAATATTCATATCAACGACATACATTCATTGTAATCTCATAAATAAAGTTGAGGAGAATAGAGCATACACACTAGAAATTCAACCTTAAAACTGTTGTATCTACTCGATAAACCACTTTATACTTCATTAACATAACATGACAATCCAAACATATATCGACCCGATTGAAACCATACCATAAACAACCACCCTTTTCACAATTACTATATATTGCAGTATTTAATAGAACATGGATATCAACCTTAAAACAGAAACACACACGAACCCCCTGTATACACAGGACACATCCTCCTCTATCTAAGGTTCACCTCACCTCTTTCCTTTCTACATTGTTGTTCACTTCCGCTGGGTTAGAAACAGTACTATCAATTCTAAGGTTACAGAGCAGAGAATCGCGTCCGGTTAAAAGGATATGGAAGAATCTATCTGCTTCCTTTGCTAGCAGATCTAGTCCTCCTGAAAGTTTTTCCGCCTTTTCAGTCAGATTTGAAGTTAGGAGTTGCAACTGCTCAGCTTCATTAGGATCTACTCCATTCTGTATGAGGGGGTACAACTTCTTCACACTTGTATCCACTACTTCAAGCTCTTTCAGTGCTGTGATCCTTCCACTTGAATATATACTCCTGATTTCCTGACTGATAAAATCGCGAACATCAACAAATGCTTCTGTCCACAAGCAAGTCTCATGAATTTGCAAGTCTTTCAACTCCTTTGTAGAACCGGAAAACGTGACAGCAAACATGCTTAATATGAATACAGTTACTACCCTCACTCCGTACATTGCCCGCATTAGAACCTTACCTTTTGCAGAATTCTTTATCTTAGGTAGGTTCAGTGATTCCGTGAGGCTGTCCAAGATGGCAAAACAATTCTCTAGTCTTGGGTTCTTTGAATTGATATGCTGCTTCCATCCGTCAAATGAGGAACGAGCCTTCATGAACTGGTTTGAGGTTCCATCCAAGTTATGCAAGCCGCACTGAAGATAAAGGTGGCCTTGGTTAAGCCTTGAGATATCAGAGCTGAAAGCAATGCAGATGTCCAGCAACTTCACACTGTTGTCCAAGTACACATCTATCCACTTCTCATCCCAGTCACATACGGGAAGTTCAAGCTCAGTAATGAGAGTTTTCACGTCTGTATGAATTAAACAAAGTGTACTTATTGCTTGTGTCATCCATGACAACGTGAGGATATCTTCCTTACCTCCTGGCTTGAGACTCTTAACCCTCTCCGTTAATGACTCCTCAAAGGCATTTAACAGAGCCAGAAGCTTAGGAGACAAGTACGAGCCCTTAGGTAATATAAATTTGAAAGGATTTCCAAATGGGAGAAAAGGGCGGTGTGGTTCCTGTGGACGACTCATTTGAATATCAAGATACTGCACAGCAAATTTTTTAAAAAATGAGATGCAAAAAAGGACGAAACCTGTGGAATGGAGGCGAAAAAAAAGGCAACTACTTTTACTGGTTACAATTGAGGCAATTAATATACATGTTATGTTACATTACATGTAGTTTATCTGAGCAACACCTACATCCTAAAATAGGTTTCTTGAACTTTGGAAACAAATAACATGTGAAGCCAACAAAACATAGCAATCCAACATACCTTTTTTATCAAGAATTCTAAAAGAAATTGCACTTAACACAAGCAACACATTGAATAAACCATTTGTAAATTTGCTTTTTTAACAGCCACACCGGACACCTTTTGCTCAACCATGAAATGAATACCATCTTGAATGTGTCATTATTATATTCTCATTGCTCAGAATTAAGGAAGACAACATACACGCCCTTATTACCTAAACATTCGTTACTCCGTGTACAAAGGGATGAAAAATAAGCTAAATATCGAGTCTAGAGGAGCATATAAGAAAATTACACTTAATAACAAACATTTTAACTTGTTTTAATGCCTCAATTCCATTTGACTCTCGCAAGAATTTTCTCCTCACCCAAGCCTCAATCATTACAACTTCTCCAAATGAAAAGACAGGTAGCCAAAACTTCCTTCATCTGAAATTTTTCCAGCAGAATCAGTCTTTTCCAAGTACTAACTAAAATAAGCACATATTTCACTGTCATACACATACCAACTACCAAGCAACAGAGAAGTGTGAAACCTTAGGATTTTAGAACATTACTCGCCTCTAAGCACATACCATAGCCGTAGAATAAAAAACCTAATGTTGTAAGTTGCACCAAAATCAAGCAAATTTAACTACATACAACAAGAGGAAACCAATATCTGCTCAAATTAACCACCAATTAACCCATAATCACATCTAAAACACTCACCTGATAGTCAAATATCACAAATTCAAACATTTACCAAACAGTAGACACCTAATCATTTCTCCAACTCACACAAAGTCACATTTCAGAGTCGAACCCTAAAATAACATACATACATACACATACAGAAAAAAAAAAATATATGCCTATAAATCTAAACACACAAACCAATTTCTCCCCAAATTAACCACCAATCAACTCATAATCGCATCTAAAACACCCATCTAATAGTCAAATAATAACAATTCTAACGTTTCCAAACAGTAAACCCCTAATCATTTCTCCGATTCACACAAAACATACATAAATTCACAAATACAAAAAAATAAGCACACACATACACATAGAGTAAGAGAAAGAGACTGTACAGTAGTAGAGAGATGATCGGAAAATCGCCGCTAGAAAACTGGATATGCAGATGAGTAGAATTTCAGAAATGATAAATGTTAGGTTTTGAAGACAAGAGGGCTTTAGTTATTGTGAGATATTGACCGTTGGATTTTTTATCGTCAAATAAAAGAACGGCTAGGATTAGCCAAGTTTGGTACGGTCTATGGACATTTACTAATTTGCGTTACCGTGAGGAAGCGTGTAGAAGATTGTAGACGGAAAGAATCTAACCGTTTATATTTTTGGTGACGTCATTTCACTTTAAGGCCGTGTTTGTTGGATTTGTTTTATTTTTATACAGGCTTAAGTCATACGCGACCCCTTAAAGTCATCCGCATTTTTCATTTAGACACCTCAATTTAGCCTTGTACCTATCAAACACTTAAATCATAATAAATTTATACCTATTTGACACAAAATCACAATAAGTTGAAAAATAAATATGTGTGTGTTTCAAACGCCTGTACATAACAAACATACCAATAAAATGATGACACGTGGCATTGGATCCAACTTTTTAAAAAAACTCTATTTTAATAATCCAAAATGAATATTAAGAAAATAAAATTTTATTATTTTGAATTACCCTCCCCACCCGTCTTCTTCTTCATAAACCTATTTCCATGACCCTTCCATTGACGTCGATGCCAGCACCGGCAGCCTAGAAAATCATCACCCGACCTCTTTCTTTTCTCCCCTTGAATCAACCGACATCTTTCTTTCCTCCATCGAATCTTACTCCTTTCATGAGCGTCGGTAGTACACTATTGTTGTCCACCTAAGCTAAATACCCATTCTCTTTCATTTTAATAGCATCAAAACCTTCTATTCATTGTCTTTATATTTTTCCAATTAGTAATCATTAATCACAATTACAACAGATAATAATAAACTTTTTGCCCAAAAAAATCAATTCATATTTTTTCCATTGGAATGAATGGAGCTTCACCGGAATATTGAAGATGTAGATCTACATAAAAAAAAAAAAAGAATTGGAGAGGATGAGAGAAAGAGGTGGAGGGGGTGGGGTGGTGTGTGTTGTGTAAAATAAATTATGGATGAGAATGGCACAGGGAATTGGGCTGGAGAAGAAGACTACTTTTAAAAAAAGTATTTTTTCCCTTTCCGTTAATTTTGGTATATAAGTTATGAAAAAAATAAAAAAAATATTAATTTCAATAGCATTTTGTGTCTAATAGAAATTACTTTTGAACAAATAAAGTGTTCAATAGGCACAAAGATAGATTGAGGTGTTCATATGAAATATGCGGACAACTTTAAGAGGCTGCATATGACTTAAGCCTTTTATACACAAGACTTGGGAATTTCCGACAATTTATTTTTATGTTTTATTATATTATATATAAATTATAGGGTGTGTTTGATAGGAGAATATTTTTCTTATTTAGTATAAAATAGTTTTTTTGAAAAATAAATTGATTTCTTACGACATATGAATCAAGTTAAATATGATTAGAGTTTTGGTATAAAAATTATAAGACTCGAATTGACAAAAATATAATTCATTTTCTTAAATGAATTGTGTTGTCTTTTATTCCTTATTTGAGTTAATCATTTTTTTTTTAATTTTCATTTATGATTAGTAACCAACTAACCTAATGAATCCAAATTGAAATCATAATAATAAAATCGACAAATGTATTATTATATTTGATTGATTTGATTTTAATAATTTAAAATTCAATTAAATAAATAAAATTTTAATTTTGCCCAATAATCGATCCAAACCGACCTATAAACACTGCTACCTGAATTATTATAGTATAGAGTCAAGACCTTGTTTCTAGATACGACTTAATTAGTTAAAAGCTCAACTTAATTTCATTTTACAAAACATGGGAAGATTTGTTCAAAGTTTGAAGTTTATACGTCGAAGCAAATACTTATATATTCGATCCCACTAGTCTATACCCCCAATATCCCAACAATACAATGAAACTTAGATTTCAAAAACTTCATTTTTTTGAAAAGAGAAATCTATGTGACGTATTTTGCCAAGATATAACTTTTTTTTCTTTTACTTAATTTTAAATATATAAGTTTATCCAATTTTGGATAGTGGTATTATTTATATTGGGTTATTATGAAACTTGTCACGATTTTTCATATATATATATATATATATATATTCAAAACTTTTTAAAAATACACACATTTACACTTATTTGTCAGCTCAGCTAAAATTAATCTAAAGTAATAAGAAACAAAAATAGAAAAAAGATCCAAAATTACACACATATATAGTTTGTTTGTGACATAGTAGTGTTGATAAACGAGGCGTTGTAACGATAGACTAAAAGTTTGGAGACAAATTTTAGGTTAAGTAGGATTGAAATAGAGTACCTAAAGTGCAAGTTTAGTGACGTGACACATGATGTGAATGTGAAGACCGATGCACAAGTAGCTTCAAGTATTTGGGATCCATATTCCAAGGAGACATGTAGATTGATGATGACATTGTACATCGTATTGGAATGAGATGGACGAAAAAGAGGCTCACATTTGAAATACTGTGCGATAAGAACGTGTCGTCAAAATTTAAAGGTAATTAAGCTCTACAATGTGGTGGTTAGACCGATAGTGGTATATGCGACAAAGTGTATGCAAGTTAAGATTACTTACATTAAGAAGATGAGCCTAGAATCTATAATAATTTGAGTTTATATATGGTAAAAAAACATATCTAAACTATCATTGTTTTTGGAAGTCTCATACTTTAACTATTACTCCCTCTGTATTAAAATATTTCTCGATGTTGGGGTGGCCTAAATGCACCCGTTGTTGATTAAGAACAAATATTCGATCAACTCAACATCAATATGTGTTTTTAATACAAAGGTAGTGATCGATTATGTTGGTAAAAAAAATATTGGATGGTTGAGATAAGCTCGCGATAAAAGAATAGTTAAGTATGTTTTTGGTCATAGATAAGAACTTTGAAGCTAGAATGCCACTACACTACAAAAGATTTCTTAGTCTAGGGATGATAATTAGGCGGGTTGGGTCAAATTTGGACGGTCATAATGGGTTAAGACAACAATCAGGTCAAGACTCAATTCAGTCCAAATTTGCTTGAGTCAAAATGGATTAGGTAATGGACTACAGTACGGGTCAAGACTCAATCCAATCCAATTCTTACTAAGTTTAATTACTCTTCATTGTTCTTTTAAACTATTTTAGTACTTAGTAAAAATAAATAAATTTATATGCCTATATACAACATATCAAATTGAAAATAAAAGTTTTTTTAAAAATATTTTGACAAGAGTTTTCATGAGCCAATTTGGGTTACATATCAACTCAATTGTTAATGGATTGAAATGAGTTGAGCTAATGAATGAGTGGGTGAATAACCTGCCCAAACTTAAATGGATTGAATAGATTGAACAGGTTGGGATTGATTTTGCCATCCCTACTCCCTACCTAAAATGGATTTAAAAAAATTATATATAAGAGAAGTATATAATCAATATATTGGTTACATGAATTCTGTTTGAGAGAAAAAAATCAAAGTGTTGAAGTTCTTATGTGTGGACCAAAGAAGATGAGACATGAAGTTGCTAACATTTGTTCATCTGGTTTAGCAGCCAATCTTCATTATGTGTCTATCATTTCTGTTGCTGATTTCAACATTTTCGATTTGATTTTTCAAATTGCCATGTGACTTTTCATATCTATACTCTTATCTTTTTAAACTTTTCAACTTTTAAATTAAGAATATATATATGAAAAGTCACATGGAAATTTGAAAAGTCAATTATTATTAAAATAAATATAAGAAAGATAGCACATAAAAATTAACTTTAAAAGATAGAAGTATCTACTTTAATTTCTTGTCTTTAAGGAATAATTACTCATTTGTAGTCTTTTATTATTTGTGTGAGAAATTTGAAAGGTCAAAATTAAGAAATGAGAATAAGAAGATTAAATATATGAAAATTATAAAAGTGGACCTACACTAAATCATAATCTAATTAATTAAATATTAGTAAATAAATTTCTAATTTATTATATAGTCTTAATTACTCTTAATTTAAAAGTTGAAAAGTTGAAAAAGATAATTACATTTAATATATATATATGCTGCGTTTGTAAATTGAGTTGTAAAATCCTACTCAGTACTCCCTCTCCTGCTCCGTTATCTAGTTTAACAGTTTTTTTTTGTTACTAAATCTATGTAATTTCTCCCAAACTTACTTTTTTTTAATTTTTTTTTTTTCTAAATGTTGTTCATTTCTCCTTATTTTATTCTGTTCATCTCTTTTCCTTAACCTATGTTCTTAGCACATGCTTCTTTAACCACACCTTGGGATACACAACCCTTTTGGTTCCCTGACCATGGCGGCCTTTCAATTCCCTAGAACTTTACATGTTAATCCATCGGGGTTACTAAGAAGGTAAGGAACTAACCATTTACTAAGAATAATTTAACAGTATATGAACAACATAGTAATGAACATCATATTATATAGTCAGTCATACTAACAGTACATATATAACAATACATACTATAGGGAGAACTTACTAAGATCTAGAAAACTGATAACTACTTACATGATAATGGTCGGAATGAGGTTTCCCTTTTGGGAGTCCCCGGGTGACCTTGTAGCTACTTGAAGAAAATAAATATTAACACTCTTTTACACAAACACTCACACTTTTTTAAAAAAAAAACTAAAACTTTCAAAACTCTCAAGCTTAATCTCTCTAATATGCTTTGCTTGCTCTGCTCTTCGCTCTCCTTCTCTATCTTTCTTCTAGCAAATGGTCTCTTATTTATAGCTGAGGAGCCGGATTTGAAATTCGGATTTCAAATTTCGAATAGGTTTTCTTCACCTGCCGGGTGCTCTTTGGGCCCCATTGTCACATGGCTTTTGAAAACCTTTTTCAAAATAATCGTCCTTCTTTTGTCCTCCTTTGAGTAGTGGAGTCTTCTTTATTATCTGCTTTTTATAGTAGTGGCTTCTGATGTCATTGCTTACGTATCCTTTTTTGTCTTCTCTTCGTGGTTGTCATTGCTTGTGTATGTTCTATGTGTCTAAGTTGTGTAATGCTATGGAGTCGAAACTCATTCCGTCTTCGTTTGGGTCTTGAGCAAATTGGTCCATTGACGGATTATATTCGTCACTTCTACTTCTTGAATCTTCAGGATCAGAACTTACTGGTTATGGTTCTGGGTTTGGGTATTCTTGTATAACTTCTTTAGTTTTTTCTCCAAGTAACTTGTAAAGAGAACTTTGTATCAAGCGTTCAATTTTTTTTTTCTTTTTTTCTTTTTAAAAGGAAACCTTTAGTCTTCTTGCTTGTCTCTGGTCCTATTCTGGCTATAGTATTGAAACTTGCTAGTAAAATTCTTAACACTTTTTGGCAAAGTGTCAGCCATTAACAGATTTGATAAGTCTTTACCCGCTACTGTTTGAACAGGACTAGTTGTATCTTTAGCCGATACAATAGCTCTTTCTACATTCTTTAGGGAATGTACACCCGTCTTATCCATTTTGAAATGAGATGGAGAACTCTTTTGTTTGTCTGATAATGGTATGGTCTAGTTGATATCAAATTGTAAAATTTTTATTCTTTCTTGCAGGACATGAATATGTTGGGTCAATTTTTCCTTTTCTTTTTCAAGTCTGTCAATATTTTGGTTTTGTCTTCTAAAACCTTCTGTCATTGACGAACAATGATCACAAAATATGATTTTATCTGTGTCTTTCTTGATGTTGTATTGTATGAATGAGTTTGTGGTTTGTCTTAACGCTGAGCTTATGAAATAATTTGGTCCCAAAGTTCCTCTTGCATAGTCTAGGGCTTCGTTTAAATCATCGAACCCTTTGAAGAGGGGAGTGGGAAGTCTTTTATGGAACTTATTACCTCAGTCCATGTCTGGAAAATGCCTGCTAGTCTTCCTTGAACTACAACATAGAACTTAAACTTCTTATTCTCATTTTTCTCAGTAAAATAATGGTTTGATGAATTTAATACTGAAATGAAATAGTTGTTGTCTCTTGGTATCTTGTTGTAGGCTATCCACAGATTATCTATCAAGCATCGTTGAGGTCTATCTATCTTTGTCTCTAGTTTTACTTGAAAACTTAAGTTAGATGGTTGATAAATACCAGGTTTTGTTTTTCAAAATAAAGTCTTTCTATGTTTGGGGAGTTTAGTCTGGCTTCTTCAAGTTTTGTTTGTGGTTTGAACAAAGTATTTCTTAACATAGTCTGTAGATATAAGTCTTTGTCTTTCTGTGTTGTAGCGCTGCTTGAGCTGGAGGCTCTTGCTTTGTCTTTTCCTGTATTCATGCTGAAACAGAATAGTTAGTTTTTATTTGCCTGCTAACTTGATTTGCTAAAGAATTATCCTTTCCTTTTATATGTTCTAAAGTAATATTATATATTGAAGTAGCGTCTAAATAATTTAGCCATTATCTTTTACTACTACTTTTCTCATTTATTTTTTGGTGAAACTTTACAATAGCTTCACAATCAGTTTTAACTAGGATTTCCTTTTTATTTATAATATATAGTTTGAAACTGTTTAGACCCTAAATTACAGCTAGTATTTCTGCGTCTATACTGCTCATATTTCCTTTTTCTTTGTATTTCCCGCTTTGATAAGCGCAAATTTTTTCATCCTTTTTATCTTCATACTTATTTTTCTTTGTTTTTAATACTGCTCCCCATCCTTCTAAACTTTCATCTGTTTCTACTATTGGATAGTCTGTTTCTAATGGGAGAGATAGGTTTGGTATATTTTTAACCATTTGCTTTAATTTTTGAACTAATTTTATGTCTTCAGTATTGAAAGTCTTTTGTCCATGTGCTCCTGTTTTTGAGTATAGAGGTCCTGCTACTTTTCCTAGGTCTTTTATGAAGTTTCTTGCATAATTTAAGATTCCTAGAAATTTTTGTAATCTTTAGTGTTGTCTAATTTATCTGGCATTTCTAAGACCTTTTTGGCTATATGAGGTTGTAATTCTATTTTTCCATTTCCAATTTCTACTCCTAAGAACCTTATGAGACTTTTGCATAACTCCATCTTTTTCTTGCTAATAATTATTCCATTGTCTACGAATAGTTTAAATACCGTTTGTAAATGTCCTAAGTGTTCTTTAATAGTATGACTAAATACTAAAATATCGTCAACATATACTAAAATGAAATTCTTATATTCCCTAAAAACATTATCCATTTTTCTCTGGAAAATTGGAGGGGCTATCTTTAGTCCAAATGGCAATACTAACCATCTGAAGTGTCCTTCTGGACAAGTAAAAGCGGTCCATTCTATGTTGTCTTCGTGCATTTTAACTTGCCAATATCCAGATTTACAATCAAACTTGCTAAATATTTTTCTTCCTTGTATTCAATTTATTAGTTATGTTTTATCTGGTAGCTTATATCCATCCATTCTGGTATTATCATGAAGTCTCTTATAATTTATTACCATTCTAGCCTTTCCTCTTACTATTTCGCTATGGTTTCTTACCATAAATGTTGTTGTTCTTGAAGTTGATCTTCTTATTACTCCTAATTTTAGTAATTCTTTTATCTGGTCTTCGAATTCTTTCAGGTCTTCATTTGTTGATTCTATTGAGACAGTTTTAACAGTGTACTCGGGGTTAATGATGTCAAGTCTGCAAGTTATATGATTGGCTTCCCAGTGTTTTAGGGGTCGCTCTCCAATTATTTCTAACCTGTCTAAAATAGAAATTACTTCATCTAAATCTTTTTGATTTTTTATTACCCCTATATGTTGTAAACCTCTTTTGAAATTGTAAAGTTCTGTATTTATTTCTATTAAATTATGACTTTTTTCTATATGTGTATCTGAAAGGCTCATCTCTAATAATTCGATTTCTTCAATTTTTTTCTTTTTCATCTATAAAATGTATCTTAGTACAAGTGCATTCTTCTCCTTTATTGCACTTTGAAGTATCTGTGTTGGGCTTATTTTTAAGATATCTAGATCTTGTTGGAATGGATTTCGTTGTTATTGCGGTCTGAGTAGTATTTTTAGAGAAGATTACTCCATCTCTAGTAAGGAGACAACTTCCATTGTTATGTAGCAAGAAGTCTAATCCTAAGACAAAGTCTACTCTAATATTTAAATCTCTAACCTAAGACAAAGTCTACTCTAATATTTAAATCTCTAACCCATATTTTTTCCAACTTGTACGTGGGTTTATAAAAGTCTGCACAAGTGTTTAAAAAACTTATTTGTACATTGCTAACATAATGCTTATATACATTTGAAGATCCATCCATTTGCATGGCGCTTTGTGGTTCTGAAAATTCTTTTATTACCTCCATAGGTAGGATCCCTCTATTTATTATACTTTTTGTGCATCCCGAGTCTACTAGAGCTAGAGTTTCTATCTCATAGTCCTGAATCCTTATTCTAGTTAGTATTTTTATGGTATTAATTTTCTTGTCTTCATTACAAATCAGTCCTTCGAATGACTTGTAATCTTCTTTTTCATTAAAAAGTTCTATCTCTAATTCTGGCGTTATAATTTGGCTGGTTTTTTCTACTTCTTTTTGGTTGGTTTCTTCTATTTTTCTTTTTCCTTTTTTCTAATCTACTTATTCTTTCCTCTAAACTATCAATTCGTTCTTCTAAAGATTTTAATGTTTGTTCTTTAGTGCTTAATGTCGCGTCTATTATCTTAATATTAAATATTTTGTCAATGCACCTAATGCAACCTTCTATATAACAATTCATGCATTTGACTCTTCTGTCTTTACTTGGGTATCCTGTGCAATTAAAGCATCTTTGGCTATCTAATCCTTTTCCTTTACAGAATTGGTGATCACATTGTATATTGACAAATTAATAGACTTCTAAACAATATACATTGCATCTAATTGTAGAAAGTTGTTTCATATTCCCACATTTATTAAAAGGTTCAATTTCTTAGTTATTACCTATAATTAGTTCAATTAACATATTTAATTCCTCTCATTTTTCATGGAATTAATATCATGCTTTTTCATATACTTTATAGGATTCTATAAATTTGGACAGAAAAATGTGTACTATTCAATCACATAGTCAAATTAAATGATCTATCAAACTCAAAGTAAAAATCATCTTATTATTCTGTATTCACGACTTATGCAACTTCTACAAGCTTTTCATCGTCATGCATTCATCACACATTTCCTACTTTTGGGTTTCAGTTACAAAACAATATTGAGTTTTGGGTTTAAGAATTATATTGCTTCATCGTGGGAATGTTGGAGGCAAAACACATTATGGTCCTTCTTTCGATTTTGATAATGCCTTTATTTGAGTATGAGGAACATGCCGAACATAATTACATAATTTATGTTTAAATATTCTTAATTATTTTTCGATTTGTATGATGAAACTTCTTTCAAGGTGGGTTGTATCATTATTTGTGTCTTTTTTTTTTATTATTTGTTATCTAGCTCAAAAGATCCTTCTTTTTGAGTGTATATATATTTGCACTTTATTTACTGGTTTTATATTTTATGATAAGTTTTTTGGGTTGCATTTATTCTCGTGTTTTGATAGATTTTTGGTGATGATCTCTTATATAAAGTGAATAGAAAATATTAGTCCACTTCACTTTTGTGTTTCATCATCTTATAATTCTTACTCCCTTTGTCCCAATTTATGTGACTTATTTTCCTTTTTAGCAAGTCCCAAAAAAAATGACACATTTCTATATTAAGTAACAATTTAACTATAAAATGTCTATTTTACCCTTAATGAAATGATTTACAACTGCACAAATTTATATAATTCATTTTGGACCACAAGTTTTAAAAATCTTCATTTCTTTCTTTAACTTCGTGCCAAGTCAAACTATCTCACATAAAATGGGACGGAGAGAGTATAAATTTATGTAAAATCAATTTATTGTTCAATTTTTCCCTCATTAACATGATAAATATATATTTATTCTTTGTTTTTATTACTTTTGTTAGATATGTTTACGTCCATTTCTTAAATTTAGAGCAAGAGTTCATCACTATATCACATACTATATGCTATATTATCTTAATTAGTTTTATATTTTTCAACATTTTTTATTTTGCAGACAAATAACCAAAATTAAATGAAAAGAATTAATTAACACTGTTATATTTGCACATAACAACATATACAAAAGAATAATGTAATTGATAATTATCAACGTTAAACCTATACAAATTTATGTTACAGTAAAAAATAAACGTGCAATGCACATTTCCAAAACTAGTTAATAATAAAACTACATGTTATAAGAGGTAGCCATAATACAAATTTGATAAATTTATTTCCTTACTTGGGATTACAATGCAACAACCACAAGATATCCTTTATTGCAGAGAGGGATCAACGAATTTTACAAAAAGAAAAAAAGAAGTTAAGAAAAAAATTCACTGCGTATAACCAAGTGGACTAAAGTAAAATAACATGTTTATGTGTTATGCCTTAATTACAAATTTCAGCGCGGATAACCAGGTGGAGGGTATCCAACACCACTTGGAGCATAATTGGGTGGAGGATAGCCATGATGTTGCAATGGGGGTGGAGGGTACATGGGGGGTTGTTGTTGTGGTGGTGGGTATCCATAGGGTTGCTGGGGTGGGGGTGGGGGTGGGTATGATTGAGGTGCATATGCAATGGTTGGAGGAAGAGGCTGATCCAAACGAGACATCTGTTGAACAGGTGGTGCTGCTGTTGGCCTTGCACCAAACTTTCCATCTCTTTTGTCCATTTCAACCTTGTGTTGTGTCTGCAAAATTATTTGGAAACACCACAATATTTTAGAACATAATACATAACCAAAACTTTGAGAATTCACGTTTAGACATCTTAATTCGTTTTTATTGTGTCAGTTGAACACTCTAACTTACAAAATGATCATCTAGACACTTTCAAAATTTATGTGTCACATCAGTATCAGGTGTTCGTGAAACACAATAGGGACGAGTTGGAGTGTTTAATTGTCAGTTGAGACCAAGTTGATGTCATTCTAGATGTGAACTTTCAAACTTTGCGTGTTTACTTGCTAGCTGAGGCATTATTACTTCCTCTATCCCAATTTATGTAGTAGTGTTTGAAATGATACAAAGTTTTTTAAGAAAAAAAATCTTTTTTGAAACTTATGATTTAAGGGCATCTTAGATTTTTTTTTTTTGGGGCATAGATGTTTATTAAGGTAAATCTCTATGCTATATATTGCAGATGCCTAATATGTTCAAGTTATCACATACCTGCATACAGCTGCAAACCCTGCAAAAAGAAAAAGAGAAGTTAATAGAGATGGGGGGTTTAATAAAAACATCTTATTTACGTTGTTGTCAGTATATATAAGTTAAATCGTAGTTTTCAATACTAGCCAAGCATCTTACGTGCAATAAACCATATCCGAGCAACAATTCAGAACCCGAGAAGCCTCTTGAAGTTCGTCATTTCCTGTAATACAAGCAATGCAGCTAAATATACATGCTACCTGCTGGAGGCAAAACATGAATCCCTACAACCAAAGACAAAACACATTATAAAAAGATAACAATGAAAATGAAAATGAAAATGTGTAGGAGTTGAACTTACAATTATGCAATTATCGCATTTTGTTGTCTGAAGATTGAACTCGTCTTGCAACATAAAACGTGTTGAGGCAACTGAATTAGCAAAGCAAAGAAAAACCTGAAGAGTAGCGCGAAATTGAGTAAAATAAATAAGAGGGCTAAAGAAAAAGCTCATAATTTCTGCACTATATGAAAATCTTGAATACGTATAATTTAGGGAAACACCAAACCTCTGTACAAAGACACAACTCGGGGCAATGACTTTCTCCACATCTGCCACTACAAGGCATATAGCCTCCACAACATGTATACCTAAAAGCACAAAATGTCTTTAAATTATATCAACTCGTCAACAAATAAGCTAGTTGTATAGCTAAACAGAGAAAAAGAATGTTTACCTTGACATATCATTGTATAGAGCTCGTTTTCTGAGAATGTACGATGCACAAGGACCACTAAATCAAATCGAAGGTAAACTGATAAGAAATTTTGAATAGTGGCACTTGAATCAGAGAAGCATTCAAATTACTAGTCTTTACATCGTGCAGCATTATATAGTGTTACGAGATAAACTTCCAATGATAGTGAAGAGTTCTAGACACAACAAGTGTTGTGAACCACTTGCATTTTAAAATTGCTGCATATGGAGTAACATAATACAGCAGATCAGGAGACGTAAACTACATCAAAAAATGAACAACAATAGAACAATTCGCAATCCATTTCACCATATTCTCCCTCTCAATAATTACAAGACTATCCTGTCTTTTCAGCTTCAGAGTTATTAAATCAAAAGTTTAAGTACGTAAACTAAATTATTCCATGAAATCGTTTTAAAGAGAAATACAAAATTGAGTAGTGGTAAACTATACTGATAGTGTCAAAATACAAAAAATCTTTTTGTAACAAAATTACCAGTTCAAATTAAGTGCCTGTTTGACCACTTTTGAAAAACTGTTTGAATATAGAATTGATTACAAAGTCACAACTTTCACTCGAAATCAATCACAAAAATTCAAAAAACTACTCCAGTTGATATTCATATCTAAATACAACTTCAGCTCCAATTATCATTTTCCACTTTGTAAACAAACACTACTAACTTTATCAAATTTCACAATTTTCATGCTTGTCAAACGATGAAGCAACTGATGCAGACTTTCGAGGAGTATGGGCTAAAGCATAACATAAAAGAGGAGAATGCACATAAATCAACTCACCACCAAAGCGAAAAACAGCAAACTGCAAATGCCAAAAATGCAGATCAGCATTTCCATAAAAAAAACAAATTGAGTAAAAAATTAATGAAATTTTACAGTTAAAATGAGACGTACAAAGAGGATCGGACTGCGGAGCACGGAGGAGATCGGTATGCCAGTGATTAGGATAGTTTTGACGGAACTTCATTTTCTCCATTTCAGCATCCAATGAAGCCATTGGAACAACAGCTGAGTAACTGTCGTTGGGGCAGAGACCTAAAAATCTCTTTTTTTTTAAAAAAATAATAAAAAGATATAATTAAACAAGATCGAGCCTGTTTTCAAAGTTTTGAATAAAAAAAATATAATTTCTGAAGATCGAACGCCTTCCGTGTCTGCGCGGTTGACTTTTCAAACTTGAAGAGGAATATGGGAAGGAAGAATGATGTTTCTAGAAGTAGAAAAATGAGTAGAAAACACACAAAGTTTACCAAAGTAATGAGAGGACGGAGTTAGTAAAGTTTTAGTGTCGGATTCAGGATTTTCACTCATAAACTAGGGATATCATTTGTAGCTATCATTGGATTATCTCTCTTCTTTGATTGAGATGGTTCAAAATTAATATATATACAAAAATATTGAAAATCTACTCTATATATTCCGTGTAATTTTTAATCGATAGGGTTCAGAAGTTACTCTTGAAATTTGAGGTGATTTCATGAAGATTTGAAGAAGTTGGAAATTTGGGAGCTCGTGATGTTTTTCATGTGTTCTTGAGGAAGAAAAAACAAAAAGAGTACATTTGATCCATAATCCCAATTGAAAATGTTAAACGCTGTTTGGGTTTTTGTCGAAGTAAAAAAAATGATTTTGCAGAGTTAAAAAATAATGACATGAACGACTTTTTAAAAAAAAAAGGTAATGACATAAATAAGTCAAACTTTTAACAGATAATATAAATGAGTTTTTTCTCAAAGTTAGATGACATATGTAAGCCTTTTCCCTATATTAAATTCACTTAATAAAATTCTGACTCCGCCTCTAATAACAAATTAAAATAATTTTTTTATTTTCTACCGCTAAATTAGTGAGCTATATGCCCTACATATATTGTCTTGATGTATTATGAGTTATTAACATTAAGACAATTGTTCTGTAATTTCTATAAACCTTTTTTATTAATTTGTACTTGATTTAATTTTGAAATGTATACCGGAGAAATATTGTGTGATATATATGATACTTTTTCATCAGATCTTATTTTTCAAAGTTCATCCAAACTCTATTTAAAGTACACTTTGGATGAGATTGAAATTCATTCTATCTCCCATATTTAAAGAACTTTGTTTAATCTCCCATCATACTCATTTGTTGATATTTTGTCGCATTTTTTTAAAAAAAATATCGAATGATGAAACTGTTAACTTTATATTATTTGAGATGATGAGATTAATTGTAATAGTAATATTTTTATTATAGTTGTCCACCACAATTTAATGTTAGTTTTCTTGAGCATCTTTTATTGATATCACGTGTCCATCCTGTATACCGTCACGTTTCCAAACTACTTATTCTCAATAGGAAAAAGGGTCAAATATGCCCTTAAACTATTCGAAAAGGACTAGATATACTTCCGTTTAAAGTTTGGCTCACTCTTGCCTTCGCCGTCCAACTTTTCGTTTACATATGCCCTTATGGGTGTTAAATGTCAAATGGAATTGCTACGTCATTTTTACATTATCACGTGGCATTTATATTAAAGGAAAAATGGTCAAATATACCCCTAAACTATTCGAAAAGGTCCTAGATATACCCCCTTTTAAATAAGCTACCCAACCCGTTTTCAACAAAAAAAATTCGGTAAATTCCGAAAATGAGTAATTGACTAATAAAAAATAGGAAAAATATGAAAAAAATAATAAAATTAATGCCAAAAATTCGCAAATAAATATAGTAACCTTAAATTCAACAATTTCAACAATTTTTTTAATTTTTTTTCAATAAATCACGAAAATGAGTAATTGATTAATAAAAATTATGAAAATGAATTTATGCTGAATTTTTAGGTTATATTTTTCATATTTTTTATTAATCAATTACTCATTTTCGGGATTTATCGAAAAAATAAAAATTTTAAAAAATTATTGAAATTGTTGAATTTAATGTTACTATATTTATTTGTGAATTTTTGGCGTTAATTTTATATATTTTTTCATATTTTTTATTAGTCAATTACTCATTTTCGGGATTTACCGATTTTTTTTGTTGAAAACGGGTTGGGTAGTTTATTTAAAAGGGGGTATGTCTAGACCTTTTCGAATAGTTTAGGGGTATATTTGATCATTTTCCCTTTAATATAAATGTCACGTGGTAATGTAAAAATGACATGACAATTCCATTTGACATTTAACGTCCATAAGGGCATATCTAGACGAAAAGTTGGACGGCAAGGACATGAGTGAGCCAAATTTTAAATGAGGGATATATTTAGTCCTTTTCAAATAATTTAGGGACATATTTAACCCTTTTCCTTTCCCAATAATTTGCTTGGAATTTGTTCATATTTCTTCTTGTACCCATTGCCCCCATATTCCTTTGGCAAATGTATCTATTAGGAGTTAGGGTCTCTTCTGGTTAGTGGGTCATGTTAAAATTATTTAAATTATCAGCAGATTTAAAATGGGTGAAAAAATAATTTATATAGATGTCACATAGGAAAAATGGGATATTCCTTCAAGTGAAAAGCAAAAATAGGGAAAATTAGTAAATTAATCAAAATTCCTAACATAATTATTAAAAATATCTATAATTTAAAATAATTAATAAAAATGTCAATATGTCAATATTTATGTAAATAAAATGTATTCTAATATAATTAATTTTCTTTCCTTTTATTTCTCAAATCAGGCCCACATTTGAGTCTATTTTGACTCCACTATCACGCTGAAAAAAAGTAAAAAAGGACTTCATTATAAACTTTCATCTCTCTCTAGGTTTTTTTACTCCAAATCTCTCTTTTCTCTCTCTCTCACGTGTTCTTCACCATTTTCTCTCCTTTCCTTGTTTAACAAATTTATCTTTTTGAAATTCCTCCACTTTTTTTTTTCAAGAAATCTCATTATTCAATAAAAAGAGTTTTCACCCACTGATAAAGGTAAATACATTGTCTCCAAGTTTTTTTTTTTTTTTTGAAATTTCCCTCTATTATGCATTTCTGATTTTTCGTGTTTTTAACACCAATTTTAGATTTGTTGTGATTTGTTTTCATATTCGAGATATAGTAGTAATCTACATTAACATATTATATATTGTTCGATTTTAGGGATTTTATATATGTTCATATATAATAATTTTAAAATTTGACTTATTGGGCTTTAGGTTTGGGGAAAATATCTGATTGTCACTATAATGTCTGATTCAATGAGAATTACAAGAGGTATCCCAAATAACATTCAAATTTTTATGGATTTTCCTTCGTTTGATTTTTGTATTACCTGAGGATTGCTAAAAAATGTAGGTTGTGTTGCTAAAATGGCGCAATAGAGCAGTCCAAAAAAAAAAGAGAAGAGTTATGGGTGCTGAAGATGCTGATGAACAAGTTGAAGTTCAAATGGCTGAAGAGAGCAAATCTAAGCATCTACATGACCCTATCCGCATGCGAAATCTTCCCCAAGTTCGAAATATGAACATCACCAACAAAAGAAAAATTATAGGTACTTCATCTACCAGCAACGAAGTCGAAAAACTTGATGAAGATCAAATTGAGGAAGAACAACTTCTTGAACATCAAACTTGTATTTGTATTCATTCTAGTTTTCATGTTGTATTTTATATAATGAAACTTGTATTTCTTTATCAGTTTGTATTCACTCCAATATGTATACCAAATTGATCTATAGTTCTTTAAGAACCATATTTGTATCCATTTATTTCTTTCACATTACAATTGTATTTTTTTTTCTCCAAAATCTTGTATCCTTTCTTAAATTGTATTCATTCCAATATGCATGATATACATATTTGTATTCAATATGATTTTCATGTTGGGGTTTGTATTATGACATTTGTTTTTCTTTATTAGTTTGTATTCATTCCAATAGGTATGCCAAATGGACTTGTAGGTATTTAAGAAGCATATTCATATTCATATACTAATGTAAACTTGTGTTCATTCAGAAATGATTCAATATTGGTTTGTATACTTTTCAAAAACGTATATTATTTCTTAAAAAGCCAGGGGCTGATTGGACGTAATGGGTTGCTACATCTCATGCGATTGGAAGAGCACGAGAAGGACAAGCTACTGACTTTATACTTCCTGTTCTATTGGAAGAGAGATGTGATTCCTTCGGGACAGACTCCATTCCGAATGCCAATAAGACCACTTCCTCAATCCTGAGCATCATTTAACTCAAGAACCCTATTTAGGGAGTGCAATAGAGAACCTGAGATCCGATGCGAACAATCAGTCGAAGGAGCGGAGCTTAGAGCCTTTACTTTATGTAAAGCGCACTCACTCTAACGGCGTTATTCCAACAAAATTTATATTTCAGTCATCAAAACATACAAATTTACAATCATGGTAACAATCAAAATTTGTATTTCAAGAAAAAGTGTATTTCATGACAAAAAATGTATTTCTTATATGTTATGTACTCCATAAATATATTCACTTCATCAGAGATTGAGTATTATCAATGAAAACTTGAACATCGATATTGGAAGTTTGATCAACAAGGGGGACGATGCTCTGTAGTTTATTTTTGAATTGTAACTGATGAGAATTTTAAGTGATATGTTCCTTTTTAAAAATATTCTCTCTCCTAAATTGTCATTTTTATTATTAAACTAGATTTTGTTTTCCGTGCTATGCACGGGCCCAATAACATAAATGGTATGTTTTGGGGCTAATAACGAAGTTTTTAAAGCGATTGTTTGCGTGGATAAAGGAATAAGTTTTTTTTATCACAAACCTGTACTTTCTTTGACGCTATTGAAGGCAGAATAAGACTACCCACATACAACATTTTTGAACAATTTTATGTTGTCAATTATCACGATTTAATTTTAAGAATCAGTCAATTTTTTTTTATGTTTTTTTAATAAATATTTTAAGTTGTCAATTATCACGATTAATTGTATTTTATACATAATTTTTAACGATAGATTAATTTCAAGAATCAATCGAATTTTTTTAAATGTATTTATTTTTGAAATATTTTTTGTTGTCAATTATCATGATTTATAGTATTTTTACGATAGATTAACTTAAAGAATCAATGGAATTTTTTGTATCTTTTTCAAAACATATTTTATGTTGTCAATTATCATGATTTATAGTATTTTTACGCAATTTTTAAATATAAAATTTTTTAAAAAATAAGACAAATAAATTAAAATGGACCCAATATATGTTATTTTTGTTGTCTGAATTTGTGTGACACAAATGAAATTTGGAGAGTCATTGAATATTATATATTATACTTGGGCATAAACTCCCTTACGCACGGGCCCAATAACTATTATTTTTTGTCCTAATGTATGTGACACAAATAAAATATAGTGAGTTATTTAAATTTAATATGATTTTTAAATATTTTAAGTTGTTAATAATGTAATTTATAATATTTTTACGTAATTTGTAAATACTTAATATATATTACTCCACTTGTCTCAATGTATGTAGCATAGATAAAATTTCAAGAGTTAATCAAATGTTGTTAATTGTTAAGATTTACAATACATTTTACGTAGTTTTCAGTAATTTGACATTAAATAATACATATTACTACTTTTGTCTCATTTTATGTGACATTGATAGATTAATTTTAAGAATCAGTCAATTTCTTTTTTTGTGCATTTTTAATAAATATTTTAAGTTGTCAATTATCACGATTTATTGTATTTTATACATAATTTTAACGATAGATTAATTTCAAGAATCAATCGAAATTTTTTATATGTATATTTTTTTTAAATATTTTATGTTGTCAATTATCATGATTTATAGTATTTTTACGATAGATTAACTTCAAGAATCAGTGCAATTTTTTGTATCTTTTTCAAAACATATTTTATGTTGTCAATTATCATGATTTATAGTATTTTTACGCAATTTGTAAATATAAAAAAAAAATTAAGACAAATAAATTAAAATGGACGCAATATATGCTATTTTTGTTGTCTCAATTTATGTGACACAAATGAAATTTGAAGAGTCATCCAAATTTGCACTTTTTTAATTTTTTTTTTTTAATTTATTCATTATTGTGATTTATAATATTTTTATGTAACTTTCAAATAACTTCCTAATTTATGTGATATGGATAAAATTACAAAATTAACCCTTTTAAAATGTCTTCCAGATATTTTAAGTTGTTAATTATTATTATTTTTAATACTTTTTGATAATTTTAAAATAGTATATGTTATTTTTTCTGTCTCAATATATGTGACCCGGATAAAATTTTGAGAGTCAACCTATTTTATGGTAGAATTTTAAATATTAAATATTTTAAGTCATTTATAAATGATTTATTATATTATATAAGTAGAATTATTATATATTATATTATATTATATATTATATAAACTCCCTTAGAAAATAAATATATATTATATAGTAGAAAAAAAGATTTATAGTAGAATATTATATAAGTAGAATATAGGGAGTTTATGATGGAACATTCAAATGTCCCATCATAAACTCACTCTTATATATAAGTAGAATAATTGTATTCTTTCAATTAAAATAAATAATAAAAACATAAATCAAATACATAACAAACTAAAATATTGACATTTTTAATAAATATTGAAAGTGTTGCTAAGGAATCCTATTAAATGCTAAAATATTGATATTTTAAAAATTTTCCCAATAAAATATTGTGGTTTACCTATTTATAAGTGAACTATCTTAAAATATTTGAATTGGAGAGTTGACTTGTTTGGGACAGTTAACCCATTTATAGGTGAATTGTTCATTTTATTTTTTATTTTTAAAGAGAAATTTAAAAAAAATATATGGTACCTAATAATATTTGTTTTGAGGCCAGACTCTCAAAGATGTGAAAAAAGCGATAAGAAGTTTTAGAGTGAAATATTTTATTTATTATTAAAATCATGTAAAAACAAAAGTCATTAAAAGACAAAAGGAAAGCAAAATTCCATTTTAATTTCTCTTTCTCCCATTTACTAGAAAATCACAAAACATGAAAGAGAAATACGTTTGAGGTTATTAAGGACATGACCTTGTATAGGAGGTTATAGAGAATACAAATTAGGGTAAGAGATTAGCTAGATAGTTGAGCCTTGTTTCACTTATTTTTTTTTTATTATTAGTCATAGTATTACTCTTGTAATGTATTATCCTTTAAATTTGGTTATTATCTATAAAAAAATTTACACTTCGATTATAATTTTATCTTATCATATCTATTTAAGATAATTTGTCAAGTTAACTATAGAATTTATAAGGAATGTCCCCATTTTTAAAAAAGCTATATTGCTTTGGATTGTTCTTTGAAACTGCCATTATTGAACAAACACAAAGAAAGAAATTTTAAAAGAAGATTTACAAATCAATATAGGCGTGTGGAAATGGATGTATTTGTTTTCCTTTGGCTATTTCTCTTTAAGCAAAAACATCATCATATTATTCACAACTTAATTGGAACACCCCCCCCCCCCCCCAAACTATTTATAGTGATTTATAAAAAATATTGTGTTAAATTATTTTGGTAGTAGCTATCTTAAAATCTACGAACGCAAACATTTCTTTTTAAAAAAAATTATATGTTAAGAGATACATAAAAATAAAATAGTCAAAAATCCCTCATAATTAATATTTATTTATTCAAGATATATTTTTTTTAAAAAGTAAACAACAAATAATTTGATACCTATGGAGTACACTTTTCATTCATCTAATACCACATTATTAATAAATGCATGAACCATATTCATAACTTGAAAGCGCAAAATATTCACACTCCTTCCGTTTTAATTTATTTGTAAGGTGTTATTAATTTAGCAGAAAAATTAGTAAAGTAATTAATTTTTTAAGATTTTGTAATCTTAAATTAAATATATATAAAATACACTAAAAATATCTTTTAATCTTAGTGTCTTAAAACACGTAATATAAAAAATTCAGTAAAAGAACTACCAAAAAAAAAAATATAATCTTTTTTATAAAAAAAACAAACTAGAAAAAGAAGAAAAAACTATCTATCTAGACATAATTCACTATCATATATACATATTTTACCTCTAGTTTAAAAATATTACATATAATACCACTTTTTAATAATTATACCATATATTTTAATAAGTTAAATTAGATACACAATCCCCTTAAATATGATATTTAATAATTATGTTAAAAATTATATTGCCTTAATTAATGGGACTTTAACAATTCAAATTACTTCCTCTCTCTTCACACCATCAGCCCACCCCCCACGTTATTCAGTGTTTCACACACATCTACCATTACCCCTTCTTCCTCAACCATTTCAATACATGTTTTGTTTCACACACTTCTACCATTATCCCCTTCTTCCTCAACCATCTCAATACATGTTTGCATGTACTAAATTCATAATCAATTCTCTATAATCAACATTATATAAATAGGTAAAATAAGATTTTGTTTAGTTATTCCGAGATATGTATTATAACTTTGTTCTTACCATGTTAATGCATCTGATTTAGAGCTCTAATTATCTGAAAGTTAGATTTTAGGGTTTTTACATTGTTTGAATATATTAGTTCTCCATACTTTTTAATGGATGAAAATTTACATTGTCATTAACTCTGTACAGTGATTTAGAAGAAGGTCTCACCTTAAAGGTAACCATACAAACATTATATATATAAATTTCATAATATTGCAAGCAAAATATTTTTAGATACATCTTTCATGTATCTCATTACGCTGGTCATAATGTATCTAAAGTTACTTTAATTTACTGGATACAAATCCCATATTAATATCTGAAATGCATGCATAACGAATCATATATGCTACACAAATCATTACTCTTAGACATAAGATCGTTACCTTTATCAATGACGTAGACATTATTTGTTCGAGATACACATTATTTGTTCGAGATACACAATATAAAAATATGACACATTTTTTCATGTATCGGTACCACATTATTGTCAAAGATACATGCTTAACAAAATATACATGATATAAAATGAACATTAAGTTATTAAAATGTTCATATACATGCTTAGCAATACATAACAAAACTCAGATCAGACACACAACGAAACCCATACACATGGTTAGTTTGTTAATTTTCCCTAATTTACTCCTTTAATTAAGACAATAAGGTATAACATTTAATTCAAAAGTCTTAAATCATGTATCACGACATTTTAAACCATATGGATACACATATATGACGGGTTGAGATACGCGTATCTCACCACCGAAAATGATATAGGAAGTAATATAAAAAACTATCGAAATTCCTAGTAATTAGGATCTAAAGTAGTGGAATTTATGTAGTTAAAGAAGTAATACGGACAATGAAAGTAAAAATTTGGCAATGTGGCTTTTAAATAAGGTGATGGAAATAATAGAAGTTTAGTGTGATTAAAGCTTTCCTTAAAATCATGTTAAAACAAAGAGAGGAACGTGCTCCCCACATTGCGATCGAGTATAGAAAAATTGATATCAACCTTCATAATTCAAGGTGGCTTTTCATGCGGGCGTATTATTTATGTTCAAATTATTTGTCATTTTAAATGTTCAAGACAATACTAATTAGTTTTCTCATTTTATTCTTGGTAGTAGCTATTCTTAAAGTATACAAAAACCTCAATTATAGAGAGATAATGATAATTGATGCATAAATACAGTAAATATTATTTTTAAATCAATTATGTCTCGAGACATACATAATTTATATTTATTTTTTAAAGATATATATAAAAAAAACATGACAAATAATTTAATATGGTCAGATGGGCGTACATAATCTTATAATTTTAAATTATATATATCAAAATATCCTTATTTTCCTTGGACAAGAGAGGATGTATTATAATATAAAAATCATACCAAAAGAGTTGTTAAAAAAAGAAAAATAATATTTTTAAAACAAACTAGAAAAGAAGAAGTAATACGGACAAATGAAATTAAAAATTTGACAATGTGGGCATGTAAATGGGGTGACGGAAATGATAGAAGTTTAGTGTGGCTAAAACTTTTCTTAAAATCATGTAAAAACAAAGAGAGGAACGTTCCCCCCCACACGTTCGAACCGATCAATAAATTAAATTGAAAAAAAATGTTATTGATTTATTGTTTTTGGGTTATTAGGTTAACGAGTTTTTAATGATTTTATAAAAAAATCCATTAGGTTATCGATTCGATTTTGATTTTTAATATTGGGTTATTGGGTAAATCAATAACCCATTAAGATTATACTAATTTATTACTTTACTTCTACATAAATATTAAATATAATCACCGTACCTTACTTGTTACTATATTGACCCTTTAGCCTTCAATTCACAATTCAGAGTGACTTTGAGTTCACAACTTTATATTATACAAAACGTTAAAACCTAAAGTAAGAACCCTATTCCTCTTAATTTCTCTGTGTTGCACTTGTATAATCTTTTCATGTTAGTTATTATTGTTTCTATTTTATGAGCGTTCTATAAATTACATCATTGTCTTGTCATGCGTCAAATTATTGGAGAAGTCATATATTTGTTTTATAACCATTTTCTTATTGATTAAACCCAGAGCCGAACCATTAAGAACCAAAACCGATAAGAAAAATGTTACAATTTGATTATTGTTTAGCATATTTAAAAATCAAAATCGATAAACCAAACTAATAATACATAAAAATCGAACCGAATCAACCGATGCACACCCTATTCATCATTCCTTTTCTTCTCTTTATTTATTTACATTCCACATTGCGAGAAAGAGAGAATAGGGGATGCATTTGGGATTTGGAGGGGTTTTAAGAGGTGGGTCGGGTGAAATTCGGGTCGAAACCCGGATAAAAAAATTTCTTGGCATTGGGGCGATGTAAGGGGCGAGGCGCGCCTCTCAGCACGCTTGAGATGGTGCTCTGACGTTTGACGTCAGGCGCGGTGCGCCAACTAGTGCGCCTGACTCCAGTTTTTTTTTCTTTTCACTATGACAATCTAAGTTACAAATTATGAAAAAAAAAATCATATTTAGCTAATTTAAGAATTCAAAGACGAACTATCTATCTATTACTTATTGTTCATGGGTTTCCTCCTATGTAGCGCTTGATTTAACGTCGCGGCACGACACAACTTGGATCATTCATCATTTAGCTCAAGAGCTTCCCGGTCACGATCCGAATCCTCACTGAAATAGTGTTTCACCCTCTGCCCATTGACCAAGAACATAAGGCCGGTCTTACCTTTAAGTTCAACAACCCCATGTTGTGTCATTCACTCTACTTCGACCTTAGTTTTCCAGGGAATAACCTTAGTCTAGAGTTAAATAGTAATACCTTATCTCCCGGATTGAAAGTACGAGCTACTATGTGCTTGTCATGCCACCTCTTCGTCTTTTCTTTGTAAATCTTGGCATTCTCATACGCGTGGAGCCTAAACTCCTCAAGTTCATGCAACTGATTCACTCTCTTTTTACCGGCTAGCTCGGGGTCCAAGTTCAACCTCTTAGTTGCCCAATAAACTTGATGTTCTAATTCTGCCGAAAGATGACATGCTTTACCAAACACTATGTGATAGGGAGAAGTCCCTATTGGTGTCTTATACGCAGTCCTACATGCCCACAACGTATCATCTAATTTCTCAGACCAATCTTTCTGCTGCGCATTCATCATTTTCTGCAAAATTTGCTTCACCTCTCTATTCGAGACCTCCACTTGGCCACTTGTTTGAGGATGGTAAGCTGTAGCAACCTTATGA
This sequence comes from Solanum verrucosum, assembly GCF_900185275.1. NCBI lineage: Eukaryota > Viridiplantae > Streptophyta > Magnoliopsida > Solanales > Solanaceae > Solanum > Solanum verrucosum. The sequence continues at coordinate 787,110 of NW_026020379.1, forward strand.
AGAATACCAGACTTAGCAAAAAGGGTTTTAACAAGATAGTTAATGAAATGCTTACCTCTATCACTTATAATTGCCCTTGGAGTGCCAAAGCGAGTGAAGATGTGCTTCTTTATGAACTTTATCACCACCCTTGAATCATTGGAGGGAAGAGCGACCGCCTCAACCCATTTACTAACATAATCCACAGCCACAAGAATGTATTCGTTTCCACTAGATGGTGGGAATGAACCGATGAAGTTAATACCCCACACATCAAAGATTTCCATCTCCAAAATGTTACTTAGCGGCATCTCATGTCTTCTTGAAATAGTACCTAACCTTTGGCATTTATCACAGCCCTTCACAAAAGCAATATAATCTTTAAATAACGAGGGCCAAAAGAAACCAGATTGTAGTACCTTATGAGCAATGTGCTCTCCTCTATGGTGACCTTCATATGGGCTAACATGATAACTTTTGAGCACTTTGTGAACCTCAGATTCCGGAATGCACCTTCTCACTACCCGGTCTACACCTTGCTTGAACAAGAATGGTTCATCCCAGATATAGAACTTGGCATCATGATTGAGCTTTTTCTTTTGTTGGGTGGTTGCACCCAGAGGATAATCGCCACTTACTATCAAATTCACAATGTCTGCATACCATGACACTTGAGAGATATCTAATGCCATTAATTGTTCATTCAGAAACTCTTCCCGGATTTGCTCACCTTCATTCACATGTGAAAAATCCTCCAACCTAGATAAGTGATCTGCTATTTGATTCTCAGTACCTTTCCTATCTTTGATCTCAAGGTCAAATTCTTGGAGAAGCAATATCCATTGAATCAGCCTTGGTTTAGCATCATTCTTGTTGATTAGGTACCTAATGGCTGCATAGTCAGTAAAAACAATCACTTTAGTACCTACCAAATACGATCTGAACTTGTCGAAGGCGAACACTAGAGCCAATATCTCATTCTCAGTCACTGTGTAATTAGCTTGTGTAGAGTCAATGGTCTTGCTTGCATAATAGATCGAGTGGAACACTTTATTCTTTCTTTGTCCCAACACTGCACCGACTGCTACGTCGCTTGCATCACACATGAGTTCAAATAGTAGTCCCTAATCAGGAGCAATTAAGATGGGAGCCTCAATTAAGTTCCTCTTCAACATCTCAAAAGCTTTCAAGCACATCTCATCAATGTCAAACTTCACCTCCTTATCCAAGAGACTGCACATAGGTCTGGCAATCTTGGAAAAATCCTTGATGAATCGCCTGTAAAAACCTGCATGACCAAGAAAACTACGCATACCTTTTACAGAAATGAGAGGGGCAATTTCTCAATAACTTTTACCTTAGCTTTATCAACTTCCAAACCAGATTTAGACGCCTTGTGTCCCAACACTATTCCCTCTCTTACAAGAAATTGACAATTTTCCCAGTTTAGAACTAAGTTAGTGTCTTCACATCTAGCAAGTACTTTATCAAGATTTCGGAGACATACCTCAAAAGACTTCCCAAACACGGAAAAATCATCCATGAACACCTCAAAAAATTCTTCCAACATATCATGAAAAATGGCCATCATACACCTTTGAAAAGTCGCCAGTGCATTGCAAAGTCCGAATGGTATGCGCTTGAAAGCATATGTGCCATAAGGACAAGTGAACGTGGTCTTTTCCTGATCCTTGGGTGCAATCAAGATCTGGTTGTAACCGGAATATCCATCTAAGGAACTAGTACTCCTGCCTTGCTAGTCGGTTAAAAATTCGATCAATGAAGGGAATAGGGTAGTGATCTTTCCGGGTAGCTTCATTTAGTTTCCGGTAATCCATGCAAATTCCCCACCCGGTTATTGTTCTAGCAGGAATCAACTCATTCTTTTCGTTCCTTACCACTGTCACACCTCCCTTCTTGGGAACACATTGTACTTGACTTACCCACTTACTATCAGAGATTGGGTACACAATTCCAGCATCTAGCCACTTATGACTTCCTTTCTTACCACTTCTCTCATCACAGGATTCAGTCAACATTGATGTTGTGCTTTGGGTTTGTGATCCTCTTCCATGTAAATTCTGTGCATGCATAACGCCGGACTGATCCCATAATATCAGCCATCTGCCATCTAATTTCTTTCCTCCTCCGCTTTAAGATCCTCAATGCCGCATCAACCTGTAAGTCAGACAATTCTACAGAAAGTATAACATGCAAAGTTTCATTAGTACCCAAATAAGCATACCTTAGGTGAGTTGGCAGAGATTTTAGTTCCAACGTGGGGGATTCTTCTATTGATGTCTTTGGTGGAGGGCCCAACTCGCGATCTAGTGACTCCACTTGATTCATACGAGTGTCTACTAGTGCTAGATTTAAGAATGGTTCAATCTCTTGAGCTTCAGTGTCTCCCTCTATGTCATGTCCCACTAACACTCTTTCTAAATGATCTTCTAGCATAACTACTTGTGATTCTACTATGCGATCAACCACAGTAATAGTAGACAACTTTTCATAATTAAAAGGTAATTTTAAAGCACGGTAAACATCAAATACCTCAACCTTATCATGTGCTTTCATAGTTAGTTGACGAGCTGTTACATCAATCAATGCTCTACCCGTGGCTAAGAAAGGTCATCCCAAAATGAATGGAACTTCAGAATCTGGATCAAAGTCTAAAACCACAAAATCTACCGAAAAAATCAATGAACCTACTTACACTAACACATCTTCTACCACCCCCTCTGGCCTAGCAATGGACCTATCAGCGAGTTGGATAGTAACAGTGGTTCGTTTTGGACTACCCAACCCAAGCTTTTGATACAAAGATAAGGGCATCAAATTTATACTTGCCCCCAAATCACACAACCCCCGGGCATGAACACTTTGCCCAATTGTAATCTGCACAGTAAAACTACCCGGATCTTTTAACTTTTTGGGCAGTCTGTTTTGGATCCTTGAGTTGCACTCCTCAGTAAGTGCTACAGTTTCATATTCAGTGAGTCTCCTTTGCTGGCCACTATGTCCTTCACATATTTAGCATTCTTCGGGTTACCCTGCAAAATGTCAACCAAAGGTAGATTAATGTGAACTTGTTTAAGGAGAGAGAAACTTACCAAAGCATTCATCTTCATTCTGCTTTTTCATCATTTGTGGAAATGGAGGTGGTAATTTCTTTTGAGGAACGGGTACCTCAATATTGGAGCTTTTTACTACCTCTTCCACTTTTTTTTCTTTGTTACTTACCTCATTGTCTCTCTTCTTTGGAGCTAGTTCCTCTAATTGCAGCCCACTTCTAGTACTTACCGTATGTAATTGCTTTGGGTTGGGCTCAGTATCACCGGGAAGCCCACCTTGGGGACGCAAGTTCAAGGAATTAGCCACTTGCGCAACTTGTTTCTCTAAACTCATTTGGGACATCTGGATGTTTCTAATGTTTTCATCCTGCTTATCTATTCTAGCATTAATTTGGTCCCTATTTCAGTCATGAGCTTTTGGAGAAGCTCTTCATTGGTCATCCCCCCTTTTGGTGCACTAGGATTTGGGCCTTGGTTAGGATTGAAGTATTGTTGCCCAACCCCTTGAGAATGGTATTGGTTAACCCCTTGCGCCTGATTTTGGTTTTGGTTACCATCCCATGAGAAGTTAGGATGATTCTTCCAACTAGGGTTGTAAGTGTTACCATAATTTGTTGCACTCCACCTTTTTGCGCATTACCCATATAGTTTACGGAATCTGGGTTTGCCTCACATTGCTCGGTTTCATGAGTTCCACTACCATATACCTCACACCAATTTGCTGTCTGATTTACCACGTTTATCGGTGCCTGATTTAGAGCCATTTGTTTAAAATGTAAGGTCATGTTATGTTGCATTGTATTTAATTTAGCATTTATGACAGTAGCTTAGTCTACATCTACGATCTCTGCAACCTTTTGGGTTGGGGTTCTAGACATTTTCCCCTCATACCCTTGGTTCCCTTCAAAAAGTTTATCGAGTAAGGCGAAGAACTCTTCACTCGTTATGGATAGGGTCCGTCCACCTACTGCACTATTAAGAAGAGAACGAGCATTATAGTCTAAACCCTTAAAGAAAGTGTGAGCAAGTACCTCATTGGTTTGCATGTGGTGTGGGCAAGCATTCAACATTTATTTGAAACGCGCCTATGCTTGGTACATGTCCTTCCCTTGCTTTTGAACAAAGTTTATTATCTCACCCCTCAGCTTCGCGATTTTCTTGAATGGGAAAAATCGACTCAGGAACTTGTTTACTAGATCATCCCAAATATTGATGGAGTTTGGTGGCTCAGAGTCTAACCAACGTCTTGCAGCTCTTAACAATAAGTATGGGAACAAAGTCAACCTTACATAGTCTGATGAGACTCCAATTGGGATGTATGTATTGGTAATTTCTATGAAAGTCCTTAGATGCATTTGAGGATCCTCATGGGGGAGACTAGTGAATTGCCCATTAGTATGGAGGATCTGTACCATGCTCTGATTTCGTTCAAATCTACCCCCCGGTGGAGGTTTCCTAATACTAGATGCCAAATTGGCTATGAGTGGGACTGCAACATCACGGACTGGTCTTGCGGGTACGACAGACGGTACTCCTTGGTTATTCAGGTTCCTTTGGTTATTCATATTTTCTGGGTTATTCAAGTTGTCTTGATTATCATCATCAATGTTTTTCGAAAGATCTAACCCCAATTCTCCATGTAGTCATTGATTCGCCATTTTTCTGCGCTGACATAAAACTCTTTCAGGTTTGTTGTAAGGTTCGACAAGATCTCATTTCCGAGTCAGACCTGGAAATCAAGTGCCTGCAATACACAAGCTAAGATCAAGTAATTAATACCTAAATATTTTAAGTGTAGACTTAAGAAGATTGAATATAAATCAATTTCTAAGTCCCCGGCAGTGGCGCCAAAAACTTGTTGCTCCCCAGTATACACGCAAGTGTACGTGTCGTGCAAGTAATATAGATTCTTAAAGAAACGAGTTATCGTTCCCAAGGGACTTATGATCAATTAATATTCACTTAATTTTACAACTAAAAGTAAAAAGTAACCTTTTCAAGAGTTGATGATTTATTGTTTATCTACTAATAATTATGCATTAATTGAAAGTAACTAACTGTGAACGACTTTGATATAATGTTTCAAGCAAGTTAAAGGCAATTCCAGGGATGCAACATAAACTAAATATCATGTATCGTATTATTGACTTAGAATTAATTTCAGTTGTCAAGTTACTGGTTTATAGGATTGATGATATGATCCGGGTTATACGCCTCTCGTCGCCTACCCCAATTAGCTATTTAACTACATAGTTGAGCGGGGATAAATAGACTAATTGGCGAGCATTTATATTTCATCTTATTTCGTAACCAAGCAAGGTGTTCGTCTGGGCGTCACTCCTGAATACTAATCACCTCAATTTAATGGGTGGACTGAGCTCTCTATATTCTCTGGTCTATCTAACCTCTCCTCTCCCGATTTTAAGGTTAAACAATAGATTTATCTATGGTGCGCAAGCATAAAATACTAAAACAAGAATATAGAAGTAACTTGTATTGACAATCGAAAATTAATCAACAACCTAAAATAGTCAACAATCAATTCGTAGCTATAGCCCCAGAACTAGGACGCTTAGCTACTCATGCTATTAGAAAACAAGAAAATACAATTGTTCATGCAATTTTAGAAAATTAGAAGAGTTAAAGGATTAAAACCTATTACAAACTTGAATTCTTGCTCTTGCACACTAAATCAAAGGTCGAACCCCCATTATGGAGCCCTAAGGATCTATTTATAATAGTAGGAAAAGTTGGGAACAAATCCTACTCAAATTAGGAATCCTATTTAATGTTTAAAACTTGGAAAAGTCGGCAAAAGAGGGACGTGTCGCGCCTCCTATCGCGCCTACAACTTGCCTCTGATGTTTCCTCCTTGGTGCGTCGTGCCTCTCAGCATGCCTGAGGTGGGGCTCTGAAGTGTGGCCATTGGCGTGTCGCGCCTCTCAGCAAGCCACAAACTCCTCTCTAAAGTACCACCAGTGGCGCGCCAACCACTGGTGGTTTTTGCCTTGGCCATTTTCTTGCATATCTTTGCTCTGTCTTTCTTCGTTCCAACTCCACTTCCTTTGAGAGTTCCTGAAACAACTAATCATGTGTGTAAGTGCACAATCATCACAAGTATAACAAAAATCAAGCTAATAGACTCAAGATTATTCCTCAATTTAAGCACTTTATGGGCAATTATTAAGATCAACCTGCGTTCAAATTATTTGTCATTTTAAATGTTCCAGATAATAGTAATTAGTTTTCTCATTTTATTCTTGGTAGTACCTATTCTTAAAGTCTACAAAAACCTCACTTATAGAGATGATGCATAAATACAATAAATATTTTTTTAAAAATCAATTATGTCTTAAGACATACATAATTTATAATATCTATTTTATAAGATATATATAAAAAAACATGAAAAATAATTTAATATGATCTAATACCACATTTGTTAATCATTGCTTGAACAATATTCATAACTCAAAAGCATAAATATTCACACGGCTTCAGTTTCAATTTATTTGTTATATTTTTAAGTAAGTGGAATTTAATTAGATAATATTTTTTTTGAATTTTGTAATCTTAAATTAAATGTATATGTAGAATTCAACAAAATATCCTTTAACATTGTAATCTTAAACATTTCATATAAAAAATTGAACTAAGAAAATTTCAAAAAATAAAAATACATTCTTTTCAAAACGAACTAAACAGAATAGTAAGAGAAAAATTAAAAATTTGCCAATAATGTGGGCATGTTGATAGAAGTTTAGTGTGAGTAAAACTTTCTTAAAATCATGTAAAAACAAAGAGAGGAATGTGCCTCCCACACGTTCATCACTCTTTTCTTCTTCTCTTTATTTATTTAATTTACACACCACATTGCAATGAAGTACTATAGAAAAATTGAGATCGATCATCAATGGCGTCAATAATTCAAGGCGCGGGGTTCTCATTATCTTCATTCACCGCGACGCGGCCAAGGCGTATGGCGCCGGTGGTTCGTGCTGAAGCTATTAATCCAGATAGTAATAAGGATGAACCAAAATTGGTACTGCACACTGTTGATGTCACTAAACTCTCTAAGCCTGTTACTTCTTACTGCAGGTTAATCTTAATTCCTTTATACATGTTCATATAATTAATTCCTCGTCACTCAATTTACGTGACACACTTTTCTTTTTAGTTTGTCTGAAAAAATATATATCACGTTTTTTATAGTTGGAAATAGCTTAATTTAATATTTTCATTTACTCTGAGGAGTTGTTTTGGTAGCTGGTTAGAGTACTACATGCAAGTATATTACTAATGCACGGATTAAGTATTACTCCCTCCGTTTAAAAAAGAATGACCCCTTTCTTTTTTAATCTGTTTAAAAAAGAATGACCTATTTATTTTTTTGGTAACATTTTAATTTCAGTTTTCCACATGTTATGTTTAAGACTTCAAGATTAAATGACAATTTTGTACATTTGACATAACTTTAATTTATGATCACAAGATTCAAAAATCTTCTTTATTTTCTTAAACTACATGCCAAGTCAAACTAGGTCTTTCTTTGTGAAACGGAGGGAGTATTAGTTATGCGGATTAAGCTATTTGGGGTCAGTTTGGTAGTTTGTTTAGATCATGTGAGTTAGGGGTGTACATGACCGGGTTGGTTCGGGTTTTTCAAATATCAAACCAAACCATTTGTGTAAAAATTTTAAATTTATAAACCAAACCAAACTAATAAAATTCGGTTTTTTCGAGTTTTTCAACCTCGGGTTGGTTCGGGTTTTTCAAATACCAAACCAAACCATTGTGTCGAATTTTTAAATTTATAAATCAAACCAAACTAATAACTCGGATTTTTTCGGTAAAGTTTGCATACAAACATATAATTAACTGGTGCTCCAAATATTTCTTTAGTCCAACCAAAATACAATTATCTAAGGTGTTTCTTAAAAAAATAACACAAAATATGATATTAGTACTGATGACACAAAAATATTCAATAAAAAATAATAATGAAATCATCATATAAAATAAATATTGCAAAGTCATAATGAAAATGATCATAATTTAAAAGTACTAAATCATGCTAAAATAAGTTTAATAAGTATTAGTTACATTACTAAATATTTAAGGAAAATTAAAATTAGATTATGTATTTTAATTGTCTAAACCAATGTAAAACTAAAGAACAAATATTCAATATTATTGTCATTCATAGTGTTGAATTGATTTTCATTTTGCATTAGTATTAATTTGATTTTGATTTAAGTTTTATTATAATTATCAACATCTATGAACTATATTATTTTTTGGACCATTCCGAATTCTAAGTTTTAAACTTGAAATAATATATTAAAAGATAAAAACTATGAAATAGTATAAGAAATATTTTAAAATTATATCAAAGTAAATATTTTTATGTATAAAATAAAATTTTAAAATTACATATATAATGTCAGGTTGGTTTGGTCTCGGGTTGATTTTTTTTAGTTAAAACCAAACCAACCCAACCCAAATATAGTCGGGTGTTTTTTTCCAATACCAAACCAAACCACTAGTCGGGTTTTCTTACGGGTTGACTCGATTTGCGGTTTGATTCGGTTTTTGGTTCAATTTTGTACACCCCTAAATTGTGAGTTATGCTTGCAAGTATCAAGTAATTAATATATGGCTTATTTTCCTTTTTAGTCCGTCTAAAAGAGAATGACACATTCTTTTAATTGTCATGTAGCGCTTTTTGAAAGTCAATTTAACTAATTTTCAAAGTTAAATTATATTACATTAATTCGATATTTTAAACAAAAGATTTAGATATTCAAAAACTATACAGAAAGTACTATAAATTACAATTTTTTGCATATCAATATGATGGAAAAATACATCGAAAAATGTTAGTCAAAATTCTTATAGTTTGATTCTAAAAAGGGAAACCATGACAATTAAAAGTGGACGGAGGGAGTAACAATTTAACTTTAAAATACCTATTTTACCCTTAATGAAATGATTGATAGTCACTCAAATATCTATCACTTATTTTAGATAACAAATTTTAAAAGTCTTTCTTTGTTTCTTAAACTCCGTGTCAAATCAAAGTAACTCATATAAAATGGAACGAAGGAAGTACTATGTTTAATAGCTAATTAGAAGATAAATTTATACATAAATTATACAAATATTAATTATATTAAAAAAAAAAATTTCTATTTGTGTGCAGGTGTTGGAAGTCTGGGAGTTTTCCTCAATGTGATGGAAGCCATGTGAAGCACAATGAGATAACTGGAGATAACGTTGGACCCCTAGATTTGAAGAAGTAGTAAGGGATCGTTTGGCACGAAAAACAAGTTATGCGGGCATTATAATGTATATTTCTGGTTTACAATTTGGTTTGTTATATTAAAAATAATATATGATATTGTATGATAATATTGAATAAGAAGTGTAAGTATAAGAATAATTGGTATGGTTAATGCCATGATATGTTATATATAAAAATAATATTGAATAAATGGGCTGTTTGATAGGATATATTCCAATTAGAAAATCTAGTATATGTATTGATCTTATTATTATTTAATCCTTTGTTTGGTAGAATTTTCAGTCTATGTATACTTAAGTTATTGCGGCCCTTAAAAACTGTTCGCATAATTTATTTAGACATCTCAACTAAGGCTTGTTCCAATTGTACACATTTATTAGTCCAAGAAAATATATGTTCAACATTTTTTTGACAATCAACTAAAAATAGAAATTATGTGTCTCGCGACTAATGTGACATAGGAACTAATCAAAAAAGTGAAACTTACGTAAATATACTATATTAAGATAATATTATCATTTATAGTAATAACATTTTTTTTCCGCCTTAGAGAGAGCTACTTTTAGAAAGAACGAAATAGGAAAGAGCCAATTTGAGATTTTTCCAAGTTATGGTTATGTTGTGGGTCAACTTCGAATGACCATAAATTTCAGTACATGATGAGTTAGGTGGCCCATAATATATCAAATGAAAGGTCTTGGAATCCTCTTTCCAACGCCACCAAGTTTGCTAAGTTTCGAGTTCGGATGAGGGAGATATGCCCGTTTGAAGTTAGCCTGTCCAATTAAGGAAAGTTACCCGAATTAATGAGGGGTATTTTGGTCTTTTCCTTACCCCATCAGCTTAAAACGTTTTTAGTAATATTTTTGGGGTTTAAACTGATTTGGTTCAGTTTTACAACTCTAAATTACCATTAGGGTTTTGAGAAGAGTTCAAGAGGAGAAAAGAGGAAAGGTTCAATGCGCTCATCAAAATCCGTGAGATTCATCGAGGAATTTCGCAAATTAAGGTATGTAAGCTCTCATAGTGTTGGGTTCATTCACCCACACGCTAATCATGTGGTTTTAAATCCGTAATTTCGTTCTTGAGGATGAATGATTTGAGTTCTTGATGAGTTTTCTTGAAGTTTCATTCTTAAATCGTTTACGATGAATTTGATGATAAATGTTATGAGTTTGAGGATTGTTTTTGAGTAGATTTTCGTGTACTTATGTTGGGTATTCGAATTTAATTAAGTGAGTTTGAAAGAAATCATTCGATTCTAGGCGAATTTGGGTAAAAAAACGAGAAGAAAAATTCGTTAGATCATTCTGGGGAAGGGGTGGCGTGACGCGCCACTGATGCGCCAGGAGGGCTGGCGCGCTCGCCGGCAGTGCACCAGAATGAGGCCTCTGAAGTTCAGGAGTTGGCGCCCCGCGCCAGCAGTGCGGCAGGGTTGCCTGCCCCCACCCTTTTTTCGTCGTTTGCTCCGTCTGAGTCCTTTTAAAGTGTACCTTCACTCCCTTTTGATTCTAACTACTCTAAACTACATTTAAATATCAAGAGATCATTCATAACATGAATCATAACCCTTGAATTCATAATTCAAATTCAAGGTAGAGTTAAAAGTAAAGTCTTGAGAGTTCTTCCGAGTTATTTTGAGAAGTCTTTTACAATATTTTTAAACTTGTTTTAAGACTTGAGTGCTTGAGAATGAGATGAGTAGAGTTGGGTTTCATTTTTTTCAAAATGAATATATGGGAACTAAGAACCCGTTTGGATTGACTTAAAAAAAGTAACTTTTCAAAGTGCTGGAACTTATTTTTAAAATAAGTAGTTATGTGTTTGGATAAAAGTGTTGCAGTTGAAAAAAAAGTTGTTGATGTGTTTGGCAAATAAGTGCTGGTAAACACTTTTTTTATCAAAATGTCTGAAATACCCTTTAAGTTGTTAACATGATGAAAAGTTGATTAATTTAAGGTTTTTATACTTCAAAAAAAATTAAAACAAAATTAATTTATATTTATCCATAAGTAATAATATTTTCCTATCATTCACATATTTCTTTACCACCACAAATTATTTATAAGAGGAATAATACTAATAATAATAATACTAATAATAATGATAATAATAATAATATTATAATAATAAAATAATAATAATAATAATAAAATAATAATAATAATAATAAAATAATAATAATAATAATAAAATAATAATAATAATAATAATAATAATGATAATAATAATAATGATAATAATAAAATAATAATAATAATAATAAAATATCACATATTTCTTTACCACCACAAATTATTTATAAGAGGAATAATAATAATAATAATATAATAAAATAATAATAATAATAATAATGATAATAATAAAATAATAATAATAATATAATAATTATAAAATAATAATAATAATAAAATAATAATGATAATAATAATAAAATAATAATAATAATAATAATAATAATAATAAATAATAATAATAATAATAATAATGATAATAATAATATAATAATAATATAATAATAATAATAATAAAAATATAATAATAAAATAAAATAATAATAATAATTAAAAAAAATAAAATAATAATAATAATAATTCAATATTGGCAATTTGGAAATTGTATAAAAGAATTAAGGGCAAAAAGGTAATATACTTGGTCAACATAAAAGGACTTTTAAGTTTTTAAAAAAAAAAGCTCCCCTCCCCTAGCTTTTAGCTTTTGGCTTAAAATAAGTCATTTTTGACTTAAAATAAGTCACTTTGATAATTGCCAAACACTCTAATAAATCAAATACTGGCTTTAAGCCAGTTTTGACTAGCTTAAAAGCCCATCCAAATAGGCTCTAAGTATTCCCAAGAGAAATGTTTTTACATTTAAAATGAGGGGAAACATCGATTTCCAAATGAGTTCATGAGGAGTTTTAAGTACTATCTCTTTAAGAGAAATCTTTTGAGTAATAATCTCAAAGTTGAGGATGAGGAAATGTTTTTAAACATATGAGCTGAGTTATATTTTTGGTAGTAGTATTGAGCACCGATATGAGGACGAGTTCAAATAACTCAAAGTCCTCATAAACCATGTAGCCAACGTGGGTAGAAAGGGTCATACTTTTTAGATGATTCCTTATTGCTTTTAAGAATAGATTAATGATATCTACTTAGTTGAGGATGTCTTATACTCTTGCAAGGTATAGGACAATCCTGACAGCGTGGGCGAGAAGCTGTATCAGCACATAGCTCATAGTGACGGTTGTCCATTAGAGAATCTCCCAAATTGAGTTATTTTGTATATTTACATACAAACTGAGTTATTATTGTATTTTTAAATACATTGAGTTTTTATCTACTATTATAAATGCTTTATATAAACTGCATCTTTATTGTTATTTTTATACTGCATTGAGTTGAGTATCCATGATTTAAGGTTGAGTTGAGTAGAGTTGAGGTGAGTATGTTTCCTTCTTTCCAAGTTCAAGCTTTTATGTTATGTTCAGTGTTCCCCTTACATGCTCGTACATTCAATATACTGATGCCATTTGGCCTGCACTGTTTCATGATGCAGATACATGAGATCAAGGTCATCAATAGGTGCTTCGTTGATACCATATCAATTCAAGTTAGCTTTGGTGAGCCTCATTGCTTCTGAAAGGATCCCTTATTTATTTTCGTTATTTCACTTTTGTTAGGATGATTGGGGGTCTTGTCCCGACATCCCTCATAGTTATTAGAGGCTTCATAGATAGATAAATAGTAGTAGTTCGTGAGTCTTTTTCATTTTCATTGTTGATGTTTGAGACTCGAGTTGCCTTCATTTGGTTAGTTGCTTATACATTTATGAGTTTATTATTTCGAGACAGTTGAGTTAAAGTTTTACATTTGAGTTTATCTTATGTTGAGTAAGTCTTCCGCTGAGAGTTGAGCTAGGCCAGGGGTTCGCTTGGGGCCAACAATGGTCCTTGAGTGTCGGCCACGTCCAGGGTGTAGGCTCAGGGTGTGACATATATATTGCATACATAATTCACTTTTAATACATGCAAATTCAATATAGTATTGCTATAAATGCTAATAAATAAAAAGTATTGCTAAAATCAGTAATTATTTATTAAAAGATATCCACCCAAGTAATTTTTCCATAAAAAAAAGACATGGTATTAGGCCCATAATTAGGGTTGTGCAAAAATCGAACTGACCGATAAAAGTGTTATTGGTTTATATTGGGGTATTGGTTTAACGGTTTTTTAATGGTTTTATAAAAAAAATTTATTGGGTTATTGGTTCGGTATTGATTTTTAATATTGGGTTATTTGCTAAACCGATAATCCGTTAAGACAACGTTAGAAAGGAAGGGTTCATGGATTTGTTTAATAGGTGGATTTGGGGCGGGTTTATTAATTGGGTCGGGTTTGGAGCGGGTTTCATTAGTAATGGGTGGGTTTATAAATTATATTAATTTATTAACTTATAACCAATAGTTAAGCACGACGTATTTAAAAAATATATTTAAATAGTTAAAATTTAAAACCGTTAAATAAGTGGCCAGTTTTGGACCCAATAGATAGATGGAGGGAAATTTTGTACCATTTTCAATACTTCGAAGATATTTTAGGTCCTTTTCCGTTAAAAAAAAACAGTTTATTAACATGTTTACTACAAGAGCTGCTTATAAGAGTACATTCCAAGACTACATAATTTTTTAGGTGATTTTCGAATCATTTATTTAATTAAAATAGAGATGACAATTTTGTCAATAAATAAAATTGACAACATTTTATAGAAAAACATTGATCGTTACTCTTTTAGAAGACTACATCTCTTCTACATGTCTATGCTTTTCCTTCTACTTCTTCAAAAAACCCTGAAAGCACACATCCAAGAATAAAGGGTAAATCAAGATAATAAAATCAATTTAAAAAGAATACTAATAAATAAATAAATGGAAGTACCTCTATTTTAATAATATATCAAAACACGTTTGGAGCCAGGATTTTAATTCAAGGGTGTTAAAATATAAAATAGTTAACACCTTACATATCAACGATTGAGAGCTTTTGCAACACCTCAAACATTAGCATTAACTCTTCGCCTTGTGTCAAGATTGAGGTGTCAACATTAAGATATATAGATACAAAATTAAAGTTGGACTTATAATTTATACAACATAATTTTCTGACAAAGGAGTATAGTAATGCTTACTTGGAACAATCAGGATTAGGTTCGAATGGCATAAAGCTAGTGAAGTGACATAGATCAGGAAGTTGTTTAGCTTTCGAATAGTCCACTCGGGAACCTCTCATTGCAGTTTTCAAGCACAAGCAAATGTCTTTGCGGTCTTGTTGTGAGGCAGCAGCTATTTTAGCCAGCATTTGCAATCCAACACAACATTCTTGACAGGTGTTGCATCTTCATCTATTATAAAACCTTTACAAGGAACTAGTTTTGGTATAATACCAGTATCACAATTAATAACTGCATTTGTTTGGCCTAAAATTAGAGCCAAAGCAAACAAAATTAAAAGATTTTTTGCCATTTTTTCTTGAATTATTTGTGATGTATTGGGGATCTTTTATGAGAGATGTATGAATGACTATTATAGAAAGCTTATTTATAGTGGTTTAGAAGAGTTGAGTAGTCAATTATTTTGGATTTATCATTAATATGAAGTCATATCTTCAGTTGGTTAGTTTGACCAGAGAGAATGTAGTAATTAAAGTAATTTTGACTATTCAATTATTTTGAATTTAATATTAAAGTAATATTTATTGATTTTAATGATTAGATTTCTTTTGTTTAATTGTGGGTGAGTTTAGTATTACTTCTTTTCATTTAGCATCAACTGACATCTATGCCTTCTAATTAATTTTGGGTGTGTACTAGTAGATATTTTAACTTGTATAAAATTGAACAAATTGATGCATGTGTCCTACGTGACATCCCAGGGTACTGTTGCAAGTTATACAACATTAGATGGTGAGTAATGCTTACTTGGAGCAATCAGGATTAGGTTCCAATGGCATAAAGGTAGTGAAGTGACATAGATCAGGAAGTTGTTTAGGTTTTGTATAGTTCACTGGGGAACCTTTCATTAGACCTTTCAAGCACAAGCAAATATCTTTGCGGTCTGGTTGTGAGGCATCAGCTATTTTAGCCAAATCTTGCAACCCAACACAACATTCTTGACTAGGTGTGACATCTTGACCTAGTACAAAACCTTTACAAGAAGTTACTTTTGGTATAATATCAGTATCACATTGAATAACTGCATTTGTTTGGCCTAAAATTAGAGACAAAGCAAACAAAGTTAAAAAAAAATTTGCCATTTTTTCTTGAATTATTGGTGATGTATTTGGGGATCTTTTGTGAGAGATGTATGAATGACTATTGTAGAAATACTATCTATAGTGTTTTAGAAGAGTTGAGAATATCACTCCTTTTGAATTTAACATTAAGATAAAGAAATATCTTTACTTGGTTTGTTTGACTAGAGAGAATGTAGTAATTAAAGTAATCTTGACACTATTCAATTATTATGATGTAATATTAAAGTTATCTTTATTGATTTTAATGAATTGATTTTTTTGTTTGATTTTGGGTGAGTTTAATATCACTCCTTTTGGTTTAGCCTCAACTGACATTTATACCTTATAACTTTGGGTGTGCACAAGTAGACACTTTAACTAGTTAAAATTGAACAAATAGACACATGCGTTCTTCGTGGCATCCCTACATGATAATTTGTATCATAAGTAGAGTTCTACTTGTATTATGCAATGTAAGACACGTGTGATTACTTGTTCAATTTTATACAAGTTTAAGTGTGTACTTGTGCACATCCAAAATTGGAGGACATATCTATCCGTTGAAACCAAGCTATATGCATATTTATGTATTATTGTTTGCAACAAATTTTAAAGCAATAGAAAGTAAATTGCAATCACAAATAAAATATGAAGAAACATAATTTTATTGATCAAGAATGTGAGTACAATTATGTTCCTCCCTTGATTCTCCCCTCTTTAGATTTCTCTGTAATTCAAGGGCCGTTAGTGGTGTATTTCTCAAAGTAGGATGATTTGAGTTTGACCTTTGTATGAATATTCCATGAATTTGCGAAATATTTGAGATCTTGATCTCTTTAGAAATATTTCATGAGTTTGTGGTGGAATTTTCGAGATTTCTTTGAGAAAGACAGTTGATGTTTTCATGATCTCTTTGTGAATACCCAAGAACTTATCAGGACTTCTTTAAGAAAGACAATATTTTATCATAATATCTTTGTGAATATCCAAGAATTTATGGGATATTCGAGATGTCTTTTCAAGGAAATATGGTACCCTTTATATAGGCATAAACTAGAGTTTAGAGTTAGTGTAGCCTCCAAGAATTCTAACTGTAATCAAATACATCTTGTAGAGTCCCAACTAGAATTGAACACGTTTTGAAGAGTCCCACAAATTTTCAATGTCTATAAATTCCCCATACTTCAAGGCTTGTCGGAGTGTAGACTTGTTGAAACTCAAAGAAGAGGCTTGAAGTACTCATTCTTCCACCTTTGCGATTTTGTGACTTTAGATTTGCGGATTTGATCTGTGAGAGAAGAGATGCATGACATATTTGGTCCCACTAAGTGTGCCAATTTGTTTGCAAAAAATTTAAAATGATAGAAAATAAATTGCAATCACAAATAAAATATGAAAAATCATAGTTTTATTGATAAATAGTGCTGGTACAATTATGCTCCTCTCTTGATTCTTCTCTCATAAGATTTATTCATGAGTCGAGGGCCGTTAGTGGCGTATTTATCGAACTAGGATGATTTTGATTTGATCTGCATAATTCGAAGGTCATTAGTGACGTATTTCTTGAACTAGAATGATTTAGATTTGATCTCCATAACTCGAGGGCCGTTAGTGGCGTATTTGTTGAACTAGGATAATTTGGACTTTATCTTCCATTAAAGAATTTGTGCATCTTTTTGAAGTATTTGATTATCAAGAAGATGAACATATTTTGATCTCATCTTTGTGAATATTCCATGGATTTGTGGACTTTTCGAGATGCATTTTCAAGGGAATATAGTACCCTTCATATATGCATGAACTAGGGTTTAAGGTTGAGTAGTCTCTAGAAATCCTAATTGAAATTGAATACACATTGTAGAGTTCCAACTCAAATTGAATACGTCTTTTAGAGTCCCACAAAATTTCAATATCTATAATTATGTCTTTCTGTTTTAAAATTTAGTTCTTATATTCAAGTATTGAGTTTTGCCCTTTTAAACTTTTAACTTATTAAAGTTTATAAAATGGATTTATACAACTAAGAGTGTTGTGGTTCTTAAAGAGTCAATTATAACACTTTTTCTCCTTCCAATTTACTCCACTAGACAAATGTCCATTGGCTTTTTATTAATAATTTAAATAAAAAACTTCAACATGAATAAGTATAAGAAAGGGGGAATAGACCTTACTTACCGATCCTAATGTTGGGTTTTATTTGCCATGATTTCTTACCATAAATAGGTTTTTTTTTTTAGGAAAATGTTTTAATATTTTGACTAGTCCTTTTCTTGTAGGAAAAGTTTTAGGACTCTATAAATATAGACTTGTTCCTTCTAACTTAATCAACATTCACAATGTAGTCCTACGGTTTTGAGAGTTTTGGTTATGGACGAGAATTTGTGAACCTACTTGTATTCCAAGTGAATTGGTTGAGGTTGTTTCTCTCTATATTTTGTACTCTCATATTTATAGTGGATTGCTCATCTCCATTATGGACGTAGGTCGATTGACCGAACCACGCTAAATCTTTGTGTCTTTTGGTATATTTCTTGTTTGTCTTAGTTTGCTTTGCTAGCTTCCGCATTACATCTACTTATTTACGATCCTAACAAGTGGTATCAAAGTCATGGTTCAAGGATGGAACCATGTTAGAGATGGGTGTTCATCTTGGCGGGTGTAGTTCTAGCTGCAACCTTTTTGACAGTAATGAAAACTTTTGTTGGAGAAATTGTTTCAGAGAGGTTCTCTTTGTCGAGACGTAGATTTGATGGAGGAGATTATGGAGAAGAGATGTAAGATCCTAAAGATAATATGAAGAAGGTAGAAAAATTTAGGCCAAGAAGGAGATTTGTTGGGTTTTATTTGCCCTGATTTCTTACCATAAATAGGTTTTTCTTTTAGGTTAAAGTTTTAATATTTTGACTAGTCCTTTTCTTGTAGGAAAGGTTTTAGGACTCTATAAATATAGATTTGTTCCTTCTAACTTAAGAAGCATTCACAATGTATTCCTAGGGTTTTGAGAGTTTCGGTTATGGGGGAGAATTTGTGAACCTACTTGTATTCCGAGTGAATTGGTTGAGGTTGTTTCTCTTTATATTTTGCACTCTCATATTTATAGTGGATTGCTTATCTCCATTATGGACGTAGGTCGATTGAACGAACCACGTTAAATCTTTGTGTTTTTTGGTATATTTGTTGTTTATCTTATTACTCATGATCTTTCAAGGTTTGTTTTGCTAGCTTCCACATTACACCTGCTTATTTCTTTCCTAACACCTAATGAGGTAACAAACCTTTACCAATTAACAAACAAATTTATAATACACTATTATGATATATAAGAGTAGCAAATTAAAATGCTTAAGTAATGCATGAATATGAACACCTATAAAGAAGTTAAGGTGTCTAAGTGAATTATGCGAACCAATAAGCTACGGGAGGAGAATTCGGACCATTAAGACAGTGCATTTGTTGATCTAAGAGACATGAACTAGTGAGCTATAGGCTAGGAGGGTCATAAGCTACTCCTCTGTTTCAATTTATATAACTTAGTTTGACTTGTGTTAGGACCCGAGCCTACACCCTGGACATGGCCGGCACTCGAGAAGTTGGTCCCCAAGCGAACCCTCATCCTGGCAAACTACAAAGGGAATACTAACTCAAGCATACAAAGTTTAAAAATTGGATAAAAATTCATGAAACTAAATTACAAAGCTTTAACTCAAATAAAAAACTTTGAATAAAAATAAATTATTCAATTCACCATAAAATGGGCAACTTAAGTCTTTAAAACATTTAACAAAATAAATGAACATACTTCTGAAACTTTATTGTCTATCTATGAAGCCTCTAAATGAGAAGGATGGAAGTCGGGACAAGACCCACGACATCCTAACAACTGATATAATTGAAAGTAAAAGTGGAACCCTCCGAAAGCAAGGAGGCTCACCATAGCTAACTTGTACTCCATGTGGTATCAATGAAGCTCCTGTTGATGATCCCGAATACCTGAATCTGCATCATGAAAGGATGCATGCCAAATGGCTTAGTACATGGAATGTACGAGTATGTAAGGGGAATTCTAAAGCATAACATAAGCTTGAAACTTGATAAAAGGGAAACATACTTACCTCTTCTCAAAACTTACTCAACTCAAGAAATACTCAAGGATACTCAAAACTACTCAAACTTACTCAACTCAAAAGTACTCAAGGATAAGATACTCAACTCGAAGGCACTCAACTCAAGATACTCAACATGAAAGACTCAACTCATGATACTCAAGGATAAAGAAATATTAAAAGATGCAATATATGGAAAGCTGTAAAATTGTAGATAGAAACTCAATGTATTGAAAAATACAATAATACTCAATGTGTATATAAAAATACAATATAACTATGTGGGAGTTTATCTAACCAATAACCACCACTATAAGCCTAAGTGATGATACATTGTCTTGCCCACGCTGCTAGAACTGTCCTATACTTTGCCGTCATATATAACGCCTTAACTAAGTGGATCCACTAGTCTATTCTAAAAAGCACTAATGAGTCATCTAAAAAGTATGATCCTTTCTATCCTTGATGGCTACATGGTTTATGGAGACTTGAGTTATTATGAACTCGCGTCCTCATATCGGTGCTCAATACTACTCCCAAAATATACTCATCTCATATGTTTTAAAAACAAAACTCTTTTTGTGATTTGAGATAATTACTCAAAAACTAGCTCAAAGACTCGCTTCGAAATTGATGTTTCCGTTCTTGCTCAAATGTGAAAACATTTTAACTCTTGGGAATACTTAGTTCCCATATAATCTTTGAAGAAATGAACTTTACTCTTACTCTTTACTCAACTCAAAGCTTAAGTCTTAAAACAAAGTTAAAATGTTTGTAAAAGACTTCTTAAAATATGGTTCATGCCGAATTATGGACGTGAATGACTCAATGCAAGATTTTTAATAACTATAGATAGAACTCAATACTTGGAACTCAAGAACTTCAATGATACTACTCATTTTAAGAATGTTCAACTCAGAAGGTTCATGCAGAATTATGAGCATGAACTACTCAACTCAAGGTCTCAAAGATACTCCTCATCTCAAGACTGTTCTACTTATAGGGTTCATGCGGAATTATGGTCATGAACAATTCAACTCAAGGACTTCATGGGTAACATGTAATAGTCCCATGATTAGAAATATAATTTCACAGGGGATTAGGAACTCAATACTCAAAACTTAGAACTTGAAGATACTACTCCTCTCGAAGGTACTCAACTGATGGAGTTCATGCGGAAGTTATGGGAATGAACGACTCGACTCAAGGGTCAAAATATCAACAAGGAACTCATGTATACGACTCTTCTCATTCTCATACTTTCAAAGCTTAACTCAAATCGATGATGGATCTCATAGGATTCACAATTGAACTCGAAGGCTTCCTTGAACTCTACTCTTAAATCTCTTTTAAATGTGAATTATGAATTCAAGAGTTATGGTTCATGTTATGAAAGATCTCCTGATGAAAAAGTAGACTCATGAATGCATTCTCCTCATTCTCATACTCACTTTCTCGAGTCTTGAAACAAGTTACTAGAAGTTGTAGAAGACTCCACAAAAGGGCTCGAAGGGACTTTCTTAGAATGTTCGAAAGAATTCTCAAAACTTGACTCTTAACTCTACCTTATATTTGAATTATGAATTCAAGTTTATGATCACGTTATTAATGATTTCTAGGTATTTAGAAGTAGCTTAGAGTAGTTAGAATCCAAAGGGAGTGATGGTGCACTTTAAACGAACTCAAACGGAGCAACCGATTGCAAACTGGACCGGGCAGGCGACCCTGGGGCTATGCACCAGGCCCCAACCCAGAAGACCCGACGAAATTCTTTGCTCGTTTTCTCACCTTAATTCGCCTATAATCGAACGGTTTCTTCTCCAATCACTTGGATTCGATTAGTTAACATAAGTACACTCTAATTTACTCAATACAGCCCTCAAAACACTCACTTTAATCTCAAGAAATCATCAAAACCCCAACACAACAAGATTTAGAATGAACTTCAAGAACACCTATCAAGAACTCATCAAGAACTCTAATCTTTCAACTTCAAGAATGAAATTTCGCTGAAAATAACATAATTGGCGTGTGGGTGAACTAACCCAACACTATGGAAGCTTACATATCTCTTAGGGATTAAACCCATGATGAAAATCCGTAACAAAATGCAAGACTCTTGACGAACGCTTTGATCCTCTCCTCTTTTCCCCTCTTTTCTCTTCTTTTCTCTTCTTGAACTCTCAACTATAACCCTAGGCGTATATTAGGACTATAAAACTGAACCTAATAGGATTAGACCCCTAAAACAATACTAAAAATGAATTAAATCTGATTTGGTTAGGAAAAGACCAAAATACCCCTTACTATTTTTGGATAACTTTCGTTAACTGGACAGCCTGACTTCAAAAGGGAATATCTCACTCATCCGACCTCAAAACTTAGAAAACTTGGTGGCGTTGGAAAGATAATTCAAAGACCTTTCATTGGGCACCCTGTAGCCTACCTAAATCATCTTGTATAGAAAGTTATGGTCGTTTGAAGTTGACTCAAAACTTAAAGGAACTTAGGAATGACTTGAATGAACTCTCTTTAGTTCTTCTTAAAACTCAAGGTGCTACATCTAGTGACCTTAACACTCAAGAAATTTTAATTTCCTCGGTATAATCCTACTCACAATGAAGGATGGTTCGAGTCTCAATTCGAAAAAAATTCTGGGGTGTTACAACTTGGTACGGAGTTTAAGAAAGAAAGAAATTATTTTTTAGAAATATGTGGTCTAAAATAAGTCATAGATATTTGTGTGGCTATAAATCATTTCCATAAAGGTAAAATGAGCATTTTAAAATTAAATTGTTATTAAATATAGAAATGTGTCATTCTTTCAGGAATGGACGAAAAAAAGAAAGTGAGTCATAAAAATTGAGACAGAGGAAGTATAAGCTACGCTAATAATATGAAAATTTTGATAATTAAGAAATGATTAAACATCATAAGAAGCATATGCAAAAAATAGATATTAAACATGTCTCAAATAAATATTGATAAAGTTTACGGCAAAAAAAACTATTAAAAAACAGTTCATTAACATGTTTACTACCAGAGCTGCGTATTAGAGTACATTGCAAGAAGTAAAAGAACTGGATGGTTCACAATAGTGGGTAAGAAGATTAATGATATCATAATAGGCCACAATTGGAGTAACTATTTGCCTCCAATATAACAAAGGTCTCTACCAAGTAATAGTTATCAAGACAAGGAGTTGTTTGTGAAGTTAAGTGTTGAAAGTAAAGAACTACTCCTTCCGTTTCGTTTTATGTGGCACCCTTTGACTTGACACGATGTTTAAGAAAAAAGAAGACTTTTGAAACTTATGGTAGATCTAAAATAATGCTGGAATATATGTGTGGTTGAAAATCATTTCATTAAAGGCAAAAAGAAAATTTTTTAAGTTGAATTATTTTTAATTATAGTAAGGTGACATTCTTTTTAGGACGGACAAAAAAAGAAATTGTAATACCTCACAACTCTACTCTTAGAATTCTAATCGATTGTCGTAAGTGAATCAACTTGGGTCGGGTGGTATACTTCTTGTTCATATATGTTAAGGTTCCAGGTATGTGAAGCTATCCGTAGTGTTGGACTAGTTCATCCTCATGCCCTACATCTTAATTCAATCAGTAGCAAGTTGAATCTAGGGTTCTGCCCGTAGTTTGTGAAATTCTTGAATCTGAGTTATGATCTTGTTCCAAGTTTTGAATCCTTACATTATGAGATTTGAAATATTTTATGCTTTGAAATTCTTGAATTGTTGTTCATGCTTGTAGTTTCACACGAACCCTATTTATATTGGGTTTCTTTTTAAAATTATTTTCGAGCCAGTATTCCCTTACATTGATTTTGAGGATTAAAGTGAGTCCAAGAGATAGTTTTAGAAACATTATTTTCAGGAAAAGTTTAAGGGAACTTAGATGGTTCCAAAAGTATTATTTTTACATTGAAAAGAGAGTACTATTTTCAGAAAAGTATAAAGAGTTTCCCGACACATTTAGTACGACTTCAATTACCTCTTAAAGAGGCCTTTTGAGAAATTATCTCAACCTAGAGAGTACTTTTACATGAGCAAACAATTGTATTTTGGGAGTAGTATTGAGCACCAACTTGGGGTAAGAGTACAGATAACTCAAATTCCATAACCTACGATGCCGGGTAGATAAGATCAAATCACAAGACGGGCGATTCCTCACCTGCCTCAAGAAGGTTTTTTTCGTAGATCCAGCAGTTGAGTTACATCATATACTCCAGCAAGGTATAGAGCGGTTTCGACAACGTGGGTAAGTCATTGTATCATCACGAGGCTCATAGTGATAGTTGTTAGGTAGAGATCCGCCCTAGTAAAGTAAAAATTATATTTTTATATATACATTTCAATTCATTATTTGCTATAATTGCATTCCTGTAGTAACAACTTAAATGATTTTCATAATGATTTATACTATATTTCAGTTGAGTTACTTTTAGTCTTTTAGTTAAGTTATTTGTATTATCCAGCACTATCACATACTCGTACATTCAATGTACTAATGTCATTCGACCTGCATCGTTTCATGATGTAGATTCAGGTACTTAGGATCATTAATAGGAGTTCTGTTGAGATCACATCATACGTTCGTCAACTTTTGGTGAGACCTCCTTACTTTTGGAGGACTCTAGTTTTATGATTTGTTAGTAGTATCGTTTTGAGGTGTCATGGGTCTTGTCCTAATACCAATCTTTATACGGTAGAGGCTTCATAGATAGACAATCTTGGTCAATCTTGCAATATTTAGTGTCAGATGTTTCATTTAAAACTTTATATTCAATACTCAGTATTTTCAGATAACTTTGATATTTAATAAACTGTTCTTGAACAATTCTTCAGTTTTGATGCTTGTGTATGCTTGAATTAGTGTTTCGCTTAATAGTCAGCTAGAACAAGGGTTTGCTTGAGGACCATCAATTATTTTCAAGTGCCGGCCACGTCCAATGCATATGCTCGGGACGTGACAGAAAGGGTGCCACATAAAATGGGACAGAGGAGATAAATTAAAAGGCTTTTTTTTGTATGTTGTTTAAGTTTGTCATTTGTTGTTCAAGTTATTACGTACTTTACAAGTCTTATTTGTATTTATAAGCATTAGTGTGTGTAGGTAAAGGTGGCATGTTTTAGTGACTAAAGTATTATCGTCTTAGAAAGGGTTTGCAGTTTGAATTATTATTTGTATTTATTTTTTAAACTTGTCCGTATAATAACTAATTTATACTATCAGTATATTGAGACAATCTGATGCATATATAGATTAAAAGGAGAGCTCGAATAACAATCAAACACAATTTTTAAAATTGATTTTCTATCATTTATTTAGTTAAAATAGAGATGACAATTTTGTCATTAAATAAAATTGACAACATTTTATTGAAAAACATCGATCATCATTCTTGTAGAAGACTACATCTCTTCTACATTGTGTATGATTTTCCTTCTACTTCTTCAAATAACCCTGAAATCACACATCCAAAAAATAAAGGGTAAATCGAGATAATAAAATCAATTTAAAAAAATAAAAACTAATAAATACATAAATGGAAGTGCCTGTGTATTAAGAATATATAAAATCACATTTGGAGCTAGGATTTTAATTCAAGGGTGTAACAAAAAATAGTAAACACCTTACCTACCAACGATTGAGAGCTTTTGCAACCCCTCAACCGTTAGCACTAGCTCTTCACCTTGTGTCAAGAAGTGTCGACATTAATATATATATAGATAATAATAAACTTTTACCTAATGTAATTTTCCGACAAAGGGTACTGTCGCAAGTTATACAACATTAAAATTTAAAGGGTGAGTAATGCTTACTTGGAGCAATCAGGATTAGGTACCATTGGCATAAAGGGAGTGAAGTGACATAGATCAGGAAGTTGTTTAGCTTTTGTATAGTTCACTTTGGAACCTTGCATTGCAGCTTTGAAGCACAAGCAAATATCTTTGCGGTCTGGTTGTGAGGCAGATGCTATTTTAGCCAAATCTTGCAATCCAACACAACAAGCTTGGCTAGGTTTTGCATCATCACCTAGTATAAAACCTCCACAAGAAATTACTTTTGGTATAACATCAGTACCACATTGAATAACTGCATTTGTTTGGCCTAAAATTAGAGCCAAAGAAAACAAAGTTAAAAGAATTTTTGCCATTTTTTCTTGAGTACTTGGTGATGTATTGGGGATCTTTTGTTAGAGATGTATGAATGACTATAGTAGAAAGCTTATTTATAGTGGTTTAGAATAGTTGAGTATTCAATTATTTTGGATTTAACATTAATATGAAGTCTTATCTTTACTTGTTTGGTTGACTAGAGAGAACGTAGTAATTAAACTAATATTGACTATTCATTAATTTTGAATCATTAAAGTAATCTTGACTATTCATTAATTTTGAATTTAACATTAGAGTAATCTTTAGTGATTTTAATTATTACTAGTATTTTTATTTAATTCTGGGTGAGTTTAATATCACCCCTTTTAATTTAAAGGTACTTTAACTTGTATAAAATTGAACAAGTTGATGCATGCGTCTTATGTCACACCCTACATCTAAATTCGGTCAGTAAGAGTTAAATTCAGTGTTCTACCCAAAGTTCCATGAAATTATGAATTTGAATTATGTTTTTATTCCGAGTTTTGATTTCTTAATTATGAGATATGATATTTTATGCACTGAAATCCTAAGTTGTTGTTCATGCTCATATTTTCACATGAACCCTAATTGATGAGATTTCGTTGAAAGCCTTTGTACAATTATTTTCCTTGCATTAATTTTGGAAATTTAAAGAGAGTCCAAGAATAATTTTAAAGCATTATTGAGAAGAGTTTTAAGGGAACTTTAATGATCTCCAATGTATTATTTTTCACATTTAGAAAGTGGTTTTCAAGAAAAGCATAAAGAGTTTTCATAAGCATTTCAGGATAAAGTAAAGTTTAATTATCCTTTAAAGAGGGTCTTTTGAGTATTAACTCAACCCAATGCGTATTTTATATAAGCATACAAACCTATATTTTTGTAGTGGCATTAGTCACTGGTTTAGGGTAAGAGTTAAGATAATTCAAACTCCATAACCTACGCCGTCAGTATAGATAGGATCGCACCGCAAGACGAGCGACTCCTCACCTGCCTCAAGAACATTTTTTAGTGGATCCATAAGTTAAAGTTGCATTCTATACTTTGACAAGGTATAGCTGGCAACGTAGGTAAGACGTTGTATCATCATGAGACTCATAGTGATGGTTGTTGGTTAGAATAACTCCCTGGTAAAGTAAAGTAGATATATATTTCAGTATTTGCTATTATTGCATCTTATTTTGTAAAGCTTAAACTATTTTACGTTATGTTCATGCTTTACTTCAGTTGAGCTACTTCAGTTAAGTTATTTCTTTCATTCGGCTTTATTGCATACTATACATTACAAACGTCATTCGACCTATATAATTTCATGATGCAGGTGTACATGTATTCAAGATCATCAACAGGCTCATCGTTGAGATCACATCACTCACTCGTTAGTTTTGGTGAGGCCTCCTTGCTTTCGGAGGACTCCGATCTGTTACTTCTTTAGTAGTTTTGATTAAATGTCGTCGTGAGTCTTGTCCTGACATCTATCTTTAGATAGTAGAGGCTTCGTAGATAAATAGATTTCGATAATCTTTCAATATTCATTCTCAGATGTTTTGCTAAACTTTATCATTTATTTTCAGACAGTTTTATCATGATTCAGTTAATGGTTTTACATGTTCTTTAGTTTTAAGCCTATGTTTGCTTGAGTTAGTATTCCACTAAATAGTCAGTCAGACTAAGGATCCATTTAGGGACCAATAATGATTTTCAAATGTCGTCCACGTCTAGGGTGTAAACTCGGAGCGTCTTAAGAAGGTACAACTACCACCAACTTGTAGTTCCCTGTTAGTATTAATAGATGTAAGAGTAGTCAGCTTTTCACCATTATAACTCACCAATTCATTAGCAATTCCACATGGCTAATGAATATTCTCCATCAATTCAACACCATTACTCCTATAAGGCATGCTAAACGTGATATCTCAATATCTCAGTTTCTTTCTCATTCTCTCTCTTGATCTCTATGTACTTCTATCTTATCTTCTTCATCCTTTCTCTCCTTTTAGTACTGATACCTTGATGCTTATAATGTTGACATTTTTTTTTTTTATTTTTAAGTGAATTTTTAGTCCGTAGACCTTTTTATTCATAAGCCTAATAGGCACGGCCCACTACAAAAAAGGAAGAAACAAAGAAAACAAAATGACCAAAGTCCAGCAAAAAGACCCGGCCCAAAAGAAGAGGTGAAAAGTTTTTAAAAGCCATTCCCTAGTCTAGTCCACTGTTGTACTTCCTCCAGCTGAAGTGCTCTTGTCTTGAAGCTTACTCTCTCTTCATCATAAGTGTATTTGCAGGTTGAATTTAAAGATTCTTCTTTCATGGCTGCTCCACCAATTTAGTGGCTTTGCTAATCTACTCTCTAGTTCATGGTACGACTCAATCCTCTTCTTCCTTGTCGTTTCTATCGTATATATTATTGACATATATCTTTATTTTTCTCTTTTCTCCTCAGATGGTCGGGATTCTGTCCAATTGGCCATTAGTATATGCTCCGCCCCCTCTAATCTTGTAAGTCATTGAGCTTGTCCTCTCTATTTCGCTTCATTATGTACTTGATATCTCTAAAGCTCTGTGACCCGACTTGATGGGGCATTTGGTAGATGAAAATTATAGTCATAACCTTCTGTAACACAATATTTCTCTTGTCACTTTCTCGATGTTTACAATTCTTGTTCGATGTTATTCTCAGACTGTTGTATCTGTTCTTGACTGTTTATCCTTTTCTTCCACATTATCAACATGCTGGTGCTATGATTCTTCTTGTCTTGAATCTAACGTTTGGTACCTGTGCTCTATCTAAATTAATGTTTTCTGATTGAACTTGGTAGCTCCTGAAAGATGTTGCATTCATTTGTGCTTTATGATTCAACCGCCTCATTTGCTAAAGAGTCAGCTACACAATTTCCTTCTCTAAATGTATGAGTTAATGAAGTTTGTAGCTTGTGTACAAAAACTCTTATTTCCTCAATCCTTTCTACTAGCTCCTATGGTACCTTCTACTGTTTTTGAATCATCTTTTTTAGGCTCAAGGAATATGTTTTGACTATGACTCCCACCAGTTCCTTCCCCATGTAGTACTGCAAAGCCTCCAAGATTGCCGTTGATTCAGCCTCTGTGTTTGTTGCCACTCCAATTCCTTTTGCCTTTGCATACAGTAAGATTTCTAATGCAAAATCCAAAGGAACTATCTCCAGGGTTACCTTTACTTGCACCATCTGTATTGCATTTTACTCTGTCTCTCCTTGGCCTTTGCCAAACTACACTGTGGTGATATATCTTGGGCTTATAGTTCTGCAATTTTTCTACTAGGTGGCCAATTTTGTTTTTCTGGTCTTATCCAAAGATACACTCTTTTTACTAGCTTCCTCAACATCTCTTCTACCTACTCCACCATGTTTTCAAATGTAACAGTTTTTTCATGTTTCAAGTTGTTTCTCATTTTCCACATTGTCCACATAATGACTATTGGGACTGCTCTATACAATAGCTGAAGTTTAGGATTGGCATCTAGACTCCACCATTGTATAATAAGTTGTTGTAAGTGCATGTTATTCATATTTATACCTGCAAAAATAGAAAAATGTCTCCATAACCTCTTGGTTATGAGGGCTGTTAGGAAAACATGTGTCATGGTTTCATCTGCCTTTACTTCACAACACCAACATCTTGAGATAATCTGAATTTTCATTTTTTTCAGATTGTCATCAGTGGAAATTCTATTGAGCCATTGCCTCCAAACAAAAAAATTGATTTTCAATGGCAATCCCTTTGCCCATATGAAATCAAAGTCCATTCTTCTTTCTTTTCTGTGCCTTACTAAATTCCAGGCTAACTTGACTGCGAAAACTCCTTCTGAATTTCCCATCCACCAAGCTGCATCATTGTTGTGGTTATCTTCTGGAGGCTTAATATGATTCGCAATATATACAGTCATTTCCTCAAACAGTGCCCTCCTCAAGCCTTCTATGTCCCAGGTTTCATGTCTACTGAAAGACCTTACCTCCAGTTCTTCATTAACTGCACTATCTTCTTCTACATAATAGTGTGCTCCTTGTTTGGTCTAGTTATCAAACCAGAAACTAGAGTTGCCATCCTTAAGCTGCCACCAGATGTTATGCTCTACCTCTTCCCTAATAGCACTCATCTTTCTCCACACATGTGATTTTCCCTGTCCTTTTGCCAAAATTGGATGAACTTTTTTGCAGTATTTATTTCACATGAAACTTCCCAGGGAGGAGATGATGTAGTTGTTCTAAAGTTCCACCATAACTTTGCAAATAGAGCTTTGGATATGTCATGTAATGACCTTAAACCCAAAACTACCTTCTCTTTAGGGTAGCACATGTTATCCCATGATACACAATGTTTGTTTCTGGCTCTAGTTGCACTACCCTAGAAGAATCTTGCAAAAATTTTATACAATTGATCAATTACACTTTTGAGGGGGGGGGGGGGTTTCATGGCAGACAATAAATAAACAGGCATTGTTTGCAATACATGGGCTATCAGAATGTATCTTCCACCAAAGGACAAGAGCTTGTTCTGCTAAGAGCGTAATCTCTTCATTACCTTCTTGACTAAACTCTCAAAGTGTGATTTATTTTGCTTCCATAAAAAATGGGGCATCCCAAATAGATAAAAGGGAAGGACCCTTGCCTAATTCCAGTGAGCCTTCTTATTCTGTTACAAACTCCTATATGAACTTTGTGATGTAAGTAGACTAGACTTTTGTTCAGGTTAATCATCTATCCTGAAACCAGTTCATATTTTCTTAGAATTTGCATCATCTTTCTAATTGAGGATGATTGCCCTAAACAAAATAGAATGGTTTCATCTGCATATGATAAATGATTGATTTCAGGGCTCCATTTAGGCATCCCAAAACCTTTGAAATCTAAATCTTCATACAAGTTGTTGAGTCCTATTGTTAATACCTCAGTTGCAATAATGAACATAGTCAGGGATAATGGGTCTCCTTGTTTCAGCCCTCTCGAAGACTAAAAGAAACCAAATGACTGTCCATTCATTAAGACTGAATACCAATTATTGCTAATCAGTCTTATTACTATATCTATAAGTCTTTCAGAAAATCCAAACATTCTCATCACTCTTACCAAATATTTCCAAGATACCCTATCATATGTCTTTGCCATGTCTAACTTTACCACCATATTTTGTAGTTTATTTCTCATGTTTATGTCTCTTACTAATTCTTGGGCCAGTAACACATTCTCTGTTATGCTTCTTCCTTTGACAAAACCTGATTGATTTGTTGAAATAATTCCTGGGAGCACTGGCACAATTCTTTCACGAATGATTCTTGAAATTATTTTATTGACAAAATTACTTAGACTTATTGGCCTAAGGTCCCTATAAGTTACTACCACCTCCTTCTTTGGTATGGGCACCAAATTAGTATATGTAATGTACCTGGGTAGGTCTTGTCCATAGAAAAAAGCCTTCACCATATTAGTCATATCATTACCAACGATATCCCAGCAACTCTGAAAAAACTTGCGTGAAAAACCATCTGACCCACTAGTGCTCTCTCCTTTTAGAGTAAAAACCACCATTTTGACCTCATCTTCTGTAGGCATTCTTCCCATATCAGCTTTTGTTCCTCGTTTATTAGGGTAGGAATGTATTCCAACATATCATAGTTTGTGGTCTCTTGATTGTCCCTGAACTTCTCCCTAAAGACATCTACTGCTTCTTCCCCTATATTTTGTGTAGTAGAGATTCTGTCCCTCTGGTCGGTAAGAATATCCACAACTTGTAGCTTTCTCATCTTCCCTTTTACATAAGCATAGAAGAATTTGGTATTTCTATCACCTTCTTTGAACCACTTCATTCCTGCCATTTGCCTCCAAAACTCCTCCTCTATATGTCTATATTTTTTTAACTCAGCTTCTGCCTTATGAAGTAAAGCTCTGTTTTCTATTGTTGGTGTAATCTCCATCTGTATTTCCATAACATTAATGGTGTCTTCTAAAGTGGCAATTCTCTGAAAAATATCCCCAAAGGTTCTTCTATTCCATTGTGCTAAGACAAACTTAATTCTCTTCATCTTACTATGAATCAATGTGAAAGGATTCCCATTAATCTCTTCTCCATTCCAGCTATCTTCCACAACCTTTTTAAATTCACTGTGCTTGGTCCTAAAGTTTAAAAACTTAAACGATTTTGTCACTGTTTCTTGTAAACTGTTACCAATCACATGTAGGGGGGATGATCTGACCCTTACCTTATCAGATAATGTACCTCACTTTTAGGTATTAATCTCATCAGTTCATTGTTCCCAAATACCCTATCATGACTTTTGAAAATACTCTCTTCCTCAATTCTGCCATTCCACCATGTGTATGAACTGCCCTTGAATTTGATTTCATTTAATGCACAGACATTTGTACATTGCACAAAATCTGCTATTTCCATCTGTGTCACAGGTAAGCCTCCCAATTTCTCAGCTTCATCCATGATTATGTTAAAATCTCCTCCAATCAGGGTATGGTAAAGTTTTCTGCTATCTCTTCCAGTTGCTCCCATAATTCTAATCTATCCAGTGCATAACACCTAGCATAAACTACTGTGATTTTGAAATAATTATCTGATCCTCTTCTTTTGAATCTAATTGTAACTTGTTGCACAGAGTCTACTACATCCTGTTCTTCCCAATCTTCCTCCCAAAAGATTCATATTTTGGCTGCACAATTTACCTTTGCATTTGGCATGCCTAGTTTTCTTCTATATGTTTCTAATTCTAAAGGACTTTGAAATGGCTCTAATAGAGCAATATATGAGTAATGATGTCTATAATGTAATTCAATAAGTCTGTCAAAGGCCTTTTGAGTCATGACAGACCTAATGTTCCAAAAAAGAGCTTTGCTAACCATTAAATATTAGTTGAGGTGGACCCCTTTTTACTCCTTGTGTTTATTTGTGAAAGGGTTTGAGATATGTTACCTCATTTTTTGCTCTTCCCCTTTAGATGGCTAATCTGCCTAAGTGAAAGGTCACCTTTTCTACCTATGTCATCAATGTTTTTATCCATTGTCTCATTTCCTCTCTTTCTTGTAACTCTATTCTTTCCTGCTCAGATAGTTTATCTATCTTTGGAGGTGGTATTGTGACATATTGGCCTTGTGAATTCTCTTCCTCTCCCATATGACTATCCCAACATTTGGATGCTCTTCGGTGTCAACTTCTTCTCCTATTCCCTTCTCAGTTTCCCTATTTGCCTCATTTTCTTTATCATTCATCCCTTCCACTGACTGCTCTGATTTATCATGTATATTAACCACATCTTTTATTGCACTTTGAGCATAATCTTTGTCCATAGCAAAGTTTTGTGTATCGTTCACCTCTTTTTTGTTGTTCCTTTTCTCATGTTGTGTTGTATCTTGTACTTGTTCCCCTACTTGGGTCCCTTTTTCTTCATCTTTTCTGTCATCATCCCTTTCTTTATGTGATTATTCCTTGTGCTCACCTTCCAATGCTCCAAACTTGTTTGTAGTAGTGACCTCATTAGTCCTAGTTTGTTTAGGTCTAGGATATCTGACTTTCTCAGCTCCTCCTTTTGCCATCTGCCTACCCCTCCCATAACCTTTTCCCCTCCTTTGTTCTTGGAAGTCATTGTTGATAGTCGGGTTCTCTTGTTCCTTCTGTGTAAACGTATCCAATCTCTGAATCCCTTCATCTCCTTCTTCCTTTTTGGTCTTCTGGTTCTCCCCCTCTTCTCGTTGGTATAATTCTAGATGAATTACAAAACATTCCTGCTCATTGTGCCCCTGTAACTTGCAGGACTTACAGTATTTGGGTACATAACCATACTTAATTGTAATCCACTTCTCCCTTATCTCCCCAGTCTTTGACTTCATTCCCAGATTGATTCTTTTAGGAAAATTCCCTAAAGGATCTACCTCCACCTTCACCCCTAGCACAACTAGGTCTTGTCCTATTTTGTGTTGCTAAGTCCACTTGTAAAAGCTTTCCAACTGCCGTTATAAGTGAAAAAACAGACTCTTTCCCAAAGAAATTTGGTGGTAATGATAGAAACAATATCCAAGCAATTGTTATTGACGTCTCTTCAACTGGATCAAACAGTGGATCCTACTGTTGACATTATTTTAAGAGATAATAATACAAAAAATTCTTATTCGTTATGGATGTTCTTTTAATAAATCAATTTCTATCCTCACTCATGAGTTTTACTAGTTTTGATATTGTCAATATTGCTAAATGGGCGATCAACAACACTCGCCATAGAGTAAAGTGACTCTACCACAAACATTTTTTGTGATAAATTAGAGAAGAAAATCCTGGCAAAGTGCTATTGATGATTCTTTTTGCATGTGTTATATGAAACAAGTCCTTTTTAATTAATCTAACTTTGATCGATAACTATTTTTAACGTATCTTAAAGGATGCCTAATTTATTTAGGACTAGAAAACTTATTCTTATATTATTTAGGCTAAAAATCTTATTTAGACATGAATTAAATAAATATTAAATCCTAAACAATTTGAATTATTACTTCTACTTTGAATTATTATTTGGACATTCTCTCGTAATTCAAAATTGTATATTTTTTCTTGTCGTCATTGTTGTTGTATTGGAGCAATTATCTCCAACTCCCAGTTATTTTTTTTCTTGATTGTATTGGAGCACTTCTCTTCAACTTCCAATAGTTAATGCAGTTCTCATCAAGATTCAATTGTTGAAGTACTTCTCTTCAACATTAAATTATTGAAGTACTTCTCTTCAACATTCTATTGTTCAAGCACTTCTCTCCAATTCTAGGTGATGCACTTTGTCATCAACATCCAATTTTGTTGATTCACTTGTAATCAACTTGGCAGTTTCACCTCTCCTACTGTTAAAGTTGTTATATGAGGGGTGTTAAGAGACGACAAAGGTGAATTTGTGATGGCCTAC
Source organism: Solanum verrucosum (assembly GCF_900185275.1). Classification (NCBI taxonomy): domain Eukaryota; kingdom Viridiplantae; phylum Streptophyta; class Magnoliopsida; order Solanales; family Solanaceae; genus Solanum; species Solanum verrucosum. Next base: position 821,951 of record NW_026020379.1, read on the forward strand.
AATGTGACATTAAACTGGAAGCAGAGGCCTTGACAGTTAAATATGGTTTGAGCATATGTATACTTTTGAATTATAGAGACTTTACCCTTGAAGTAGATTCGTTATCTCTTGTCCAAATGATCAACGAGAACAAATGCTATAAATATAAACTAATAAGGATCATTGAAGAGGTTCAACATCTGAAGAAACTTGCAAATGTCAAGGTAGAACACTGTTTTAGGGAGGTCAATACGGTTGCAGACCATCTTGGTAAATTAGTCGCGAGCAGTCAGAAAGAGGCCTATTATGACACCTATCAACAACTTCCTATAGGGGTTAGGGTCCAATCCAACTGGACAAGAGCCGAATGCCTTCTATTATAAGGCTCAAATATGATAAGACAATTTTTTTTGTTAGTTAGCTAGATAGGTTATTCTTTTTGTGAGGGTTGGACGGTCTAAGATAACTTCTTCTGTCCTCTTTTTTGAAGGATAAATTTGTATCCTTGTGTTATATTCGGAGGTAAGGCCAAATCCCCCTCTTGTATGCATATTCCAATATATAACACCCCAGACATGAAAAAAAAAATTAAAAACTTGTAATCAATTTTCAATTTTTTTATGTCCAACTATTTCTCTGTCTTTTAGAGAAGAAATTCTTCGGTACTTGTGCACATTTACTTTCACTTTTTACAACATGCAATATTATTCTCAGTCTTTCCTCTCAGCGTGATTTTTTTTCATGCATATACCATCGACACAAATTTTGTTAACATAATCATTGGTCATACGTTTGTTAACATAATCACTAGCCAGACAGATGACATATGTGTCATAGTCATTCACCGACAACAGAAGCTCTTTGATTCTCTATCGAGATGGTAGAAGATCTAATACCAATTTGATGAAAAATATTTTATTCATAAACTCAAATATTTTTCAAGAGTATTCCACTATTTCTGTCTATTAAAAATATCTTGCATCACCTCTATTTATAATAGTGCAAGACCTAGTTTAACGAGGACTGAGAATATATTCCTATGTTATTTGGGCTAAAAATATATTTAGACATTAATTCAATAATTGTGATAAGTTTCTTAACGGTAAGGGTATGAATAACTTCGTTTTGACGGTAAGGGTATAGTCAACTAATAAATCAAAGTTAGGGGTATTTTTAACCTTTTTCCCAAAAAAAATTGACTCTTAATCTAGGGCTGGACATAAATACCAAAATACCGAACCGAACCAAATTTTTTCGATATTTCGATTTAGGTATTTCAGTTAGATTTTTGGTATGTATTTTTTGTATTTTTTTGGTATTTTAGTTTAACCGAAATATATTATATTATAATATATATTAATATTAAATATTAATAGAGTAATAACTTTAACACTTTAAGGACCACTTATTTTTAGCCCATTAAGCTGAAAAATTTGTAAAAGTTAAACTTTTAAAAATCCCACTAAACAGGCCAATGATAAAAAACTAAACTAATAAAAACCGAACCGAATTAACAAAATTCGAACTGAAATAATTTGGTTTGGTGTTCGGTACAACTATTTCAAGAACCGAAAATCCAAAAAACCGAAAAATAAGAAATTGAACTGAATTACCGAATGTCTAGCCCAAACTCTTACAAATACGTCCTAATTAAATAGAAAAGCTTCACTGCTATTACTTCTCCTCTACCCAATCCTCACTTTAAATGTTTAGTCTACTTAGTTTAATCAGGAACTTTCGCATATAGCCACTCAAAAATAGACTAATCATGCTCCATAGCTATAGTTTTCTAATTATGATTCGTAGCTACATGTTATAGGGAGGAGTGGCGAGAGAGACCGGGATAGGGAGGAGAGAGGCGAGCGAGAGAGGGCAGATAGTGAGAGAGAGGTGAATTGTATTTGTATATCGGTTAGATAATTATATATTATACATGTGCATTTGTATATTCTGGCGAGAGAGATTGGGAGTGGGAGGAGAGAGGCGAGTGAGATTGGGAGAGGGAGGAGAGAGGCTGACGAGATTGGGAGAGGGAGGAGAGAGACGAGCGTGATTGGGAGAAGGAGGAGAGAGGCGAGCTAGAGAGGACAATAATTTGTATAATTCACAGGTACGTTTGTATAATTCGCATGTTTTTGTATAATTGAGTAATATAAAATCTGGAATTATACAAATATAATAAAACTCGAAATAATGAATTGATACAAACATGAACTTTTAACAATTATACAAAATATATTATACAAATTACATTATATAAATTATATTATACAAAATCCGAAAACTACACGTTTATACAAACTTTAAAAAGTTATACACAAAAAGATTGAATGTATATAATGACAAAACTGAAAAAACCAAAGGAAATTATCGTCATATACAAATACAAACCATCGTATACAAATACAAATCAAACAAAGAATTGTTAGTTGTGAATTATACAAATGTGGCGAATTATACATATACAAAGGTGGCTAATTATACAAACTCGAAGTCAGCCCATGTAATAAATGGTTAATGTTAGTCGCGAGTGGTAATTATAGCAAACTATAACTATGATGAGTAATTAAATAGTATAAGTTTGCTTAACCGCATAATTTTTCCTAGTTTAATTAAGGAAAAATTACAGAAATCCCACCTTTTAGTTTACTTATTACCATTATCCCCTATAAGTTTTACAAATCTCCAAAATCCTTCATTTTCGTGCATCAAATTAGTGTATCATCGCTTATATTATTGTATCTCGTGCATCAGATTACTGTATCATCGCTTATATTATTGTATCTCGCGCATCAAATTAATGTATCAGCGCTTATATTATTGTATCTCGCGCATCAGATTAATGTATCAGCGCTTATATTATTGTATCTCGCGCATGTACTAGCGCTTATATTATTGTATCTCGCGCATCAGATTAATGTATCAACGCTTATATTATTGTATCCGTTTGAGGGATTTCTGTAATTATAAACTTTTAAAGGATATATTGTAATTTTGCCTTAAAAGTATGTGATTTCTGTAATTTGCCCTTTAATTAATCCAAAACAATTCATTTAATTTTGGGCCCAACACAAATAAGGACATTATTTCGTACATAATTATAATTTTTAAAAGTTATTTTTTTAATAAAAAAATTGATGCAGTATGTCATTTTTTAATTATATTTTTATAAAAATCGATGGATAAGGTCAATTTTTGAAGTGCAAAATTGTAGTTGAAGCATATAAATAAGAATGATGGAAATATTTCATTAAAGAGCAAGTGTGGTCGAGTGATATAATTGTCCAATATCACTGAAAATATCTGACTTTGATTTCAAGTAGCTACATCTTTTATTTATATTTATTAAAAATGGACCATATACGTTGATTTTTACCAACTCACAAGATCGATTATTCCTCGGGTTCTTGAAAGCGATGAATGATCGTCCATCGATTTAAAATCGTTTTTCTGTCGATTCTGACCCAAATTTTAGTATTGTATGTATCACGTGTTTCTATTGGACATAAATAAACATCTCTAGTTGTTTGCATTACAACCACTACTGTTATATGAATATTTTTACTCTATCAATATATTTTATTATGTTATTATGAGTTACTAATTTTCCCTTTATTGAATTATTATTTGTATTTATATTTTAAAAATAACTTGTTAGTATAATAATTAATTTACACTTCAAGTATATTGAGGCAATCTGATGCATATAGATTAAAATCAGAGTTTAAATAATGGTTAAACATAACTTTTTAGTGAATTTTCTATTACATTTAATTAAGACAGAGATGCCAATTTTCTCAGTAAATAAAATTTACAATATTTGTATCGGTCGTTCTTCTAGAAACTACATTATTCTACTTCTTCGAATAATCCTGAAATCACACATCCAAGAATAAACGGTAAATCAAGATAATAAAATTAATTTTAAAAAAAAATACTAATAAATACGTAAATGGAAGTGTATTTACTTGGATGAAAGATATATGCCATGATTAAAAATAAATGATTGAGATTTAATTAATTAAAGGTCGAACCTTGCATAATTTAAATAGATATTTCCTTAGTAATGTTGAACTTTTAGATAATTCTTTTTTTTTTTTTTAATTTTCGAAATTTCAATTCTTAGTTTTGGTATTTTTTTTGTCAAAATTTGTTTTTGTATTTCAAGTTAATTTATTTGTTGTGTACCCATTTTTTTTAATCTTTAACAATTGATAAGTCAGCCTCTTAAGTAATGACTAAAAAAGTATTAACATTGGACGATATTTTTATTTATAATTTAATTATTTTGTATTTTATAATATTATAGGTTGATTTAACTAGCATTCTTTGAATTTACTCCTACAAACATTAGATATTTCTTATTTTCTCACTTTACATGTTTTTTTCTTTTAAAAAACTCATCAATTTTTTATTTTTTTTTATTTAAAAAAAGAATTGATATACCTAAGATGCAAACAGAGAAAAGTATTTAAAATATTTATGATGAAATAATATTTTATTAAAATTATGAAATTTTCCAAAACAATTGAAAACAAATATATGGAAAAATCCACTATCCTAACCATGATCAGAATTTAACTTTAAATAATTAATTATCAACCATTCATGTTTAACCGTGACACATGTCTTCCATCCAAGTAAGAAGTTTGGGAAAATAGAGAAAAAGGAAATGAAGAGGAGCTCCATCCATAATATCAGGTTCAAATTGAGATAGAGATAGTGTCGAAGCTAGAATTTTAATTTAGGAGTGTCAAAATATAAAGTAGTAATCACCTTACCTACCAACAACGATTCAGAACTTTTGCTACCCCTCAACCATTGCACTAACTCTTCACCCTGTGTCAAGAGACGTCAACATTAATATATATAAATACAAAATTAAAATTTTACCTATTTATACAACGTAATTTTTCCATCGAAGGGGTGTCGCTGGTCATGAGAAATGCTTACTTGGAGCAATCAGGATTAGGTGTAATTGGCATAAAGGTAGTGAAGTTGCAAAGATTAGGAAGTTGTTTAGCTTTTTTAAAGTTCACTTGGCCAGCTTTCATTAGAGCTTTGAAGCAAATGCAAATATCTTTGCGGTCTGATTGTGAGGCAGCAGCTATTTTAGCCAAATCTTGCAAACCAACACAACAATCTTGACTAGGTTTTGCATCTTGACCTAGTACAAAACCTCCACAAGGTTTTACTTTTGGTAGAACATCAGTCCCACATTGAATAACTCCATTTGTTTGGCAAAAAATTAGAGCTAGAGTAAACAAAGTTAAAAGAATTTTTCCCATTTTTTTCTGAATTCTTGGTGATGTATGAATGAATATTGTAAAAAGTCTATTTATAGTGGTTTAGAAGAGTTGAGTATTCAATTATTTTGAATTTGACATTAATAAGAAGTCATATATTCACTTGATTTGTTTGACTAGAGTGAATGTAGTAATTAAAGTAAATTTGACTATTCAATTATTTTGAATTCACCATTAACTTGAAGTCATACATTCACTTGGTTTGATTGACTAGAGAGAATGCAGTAATTAAACTAATCTTGACTATTTAATTATTTTGAATTTCACATTAATATGAAGTCATATATTCACTTGGTTTGTTTAACTAGAGAGAATGTAGTAATTAAAGTAGTCTTGACTATTCAATTATTTTGAATTTAACTTTAGTATGAAGCCATATATTCACTTGGTTTGTTTGACTGGAGAAACTGTAATAATTAAAATAATATTGACTATTCACTTGTTTTGAATTTAACATTAATATGAAGCCATATATTTACTTGGTTTGATTGACTAGAGAGACTGTAGTAATTAAAGTAATCTTGACTATTCAATTATTTTGAATTTAACATTAAAGGCTCCTTATAGTCAGATTGTGCGATATGTTTTCACTTTGGTATCAGAGCCATGGACTTATAGTAGCAGTAGGTGCTATAGTTCAACACAGTTTGTTTTTATGAATATCATAAAAAGAAAATGTACTGCTAAAAACAGTAGGAAAGAAGAGTATGATATACCTCAACACCTAGATCTACTTAATAAGTTGACTATTTCGAAAATATCACCTAGAATTATACATCAGATGAGTACTTTTGATAAACTTGGTCTCAAGCAGGTGGTTAAAACCACAGAAGAAACTATTACTATTGATAGTGATAATCGGACTTTTAGATTATTATCTGAAAATGATTTAGCTCCTTATAGGGATATTTATCGCTTTATGCTTATTGGTTTAGTACAGGTGGCGTTCAAGCCCCTTACTTTGCGTGGTCTACCTGAAAGCTTTATAGCAGCTTTACGTGATGGTAGAAATTATAACTGGAAGAAATCTTTAATAGGAACTATTCAAACTAGTCTAGCTTATAGGCCAGTTTATTTTAATGTATATCCCAATTTGCAGGATGAGAACTCATTAAGTTCTCTTATGTTAAATGTTAAACTTCATGGTTATGATTATATACCTGACACTGAAGTAGTTTGTATTTGTTATAAAATTTATTATAAGCTTTTGCATACTTTAAATCCTATGTGCAAAATTATAGATTTTAAAAATGAAACTATTTTAATAGAAACGAATTTTGACAAATCCAAGGTAGTCACTAGAAGACCAATCAAGTGGGAAGAAATTAATTTTCCACAAGAGTGGGTTATTGAGAGTGCTACCCAACCCAGAAATAACATTGATACTAAGATTTTTGAAGTTGAACAGTTGAATGGTGGAACTATAAAAATTAGATTTTATGATCCTACTAGCATGTCTGATAGTATTGATAATCGTAGCATATCTTCTAGAATAACTAGAGCTAATTCTTCTTATATATCTCCTATCGATTATATTTTGCAGATTCCTTCTCATGCATCTACTTCTCAAATTAGAGAAACCTATAGATGTGACAATATAATAATTGATAAAGATAATATTGCTCGACCTATCCCTAGGCCTAGCTTAGATTTAGATATAACTGAATCAGAGATGAATTTTCCAGATGGATTAAATACGTGATATTTGTTTTATGATGTGTGACAAACAAATTGATTTTAGTCCGAGTTCGCCGGCAAGGGCCAGAATCGCGAAAGATTTTCAGCGAAAAAAATGAAAACTTTTTAGAAGATTTCAAGAATTTTTATAAAGAAGAACAATTTAATTTCCAAGAAGAATTTTATAAAGATCTTATTGACTCAGGAATAAATCGTTTAGTTGCTTTTGTGCCTTGGTTTATGTGTAAACGTGTTCATAACTATATCTCTATGCTAGATAAGGATTTTACTATAAGTAATGGACAAATTACTAAATCAGATTTCCCCCCACAACAGTCTTTTCAAATTCATAAAAATGACAAGACTGTTAACTTTAATGCTTTTTCAAAATTATTTGAAAATGATACTTCTTTAGTTACTACTCTTCATGTCAATGCCATGATTAAGCAGAATAATTATGAAAATATTTATATGAGCATACTGGGTAAGCATATTGTTTCTCTGCATGATAAAGTTGATAAACTAATCTTTTTGTTGCCCACTAAGATAAAAGGAAAAGAGAAAGTTGCTCATAGCAGCTTACAGCCTCCGCCGAATATTGATAATTTCAAAATCAAGGATTATTCAGATCTTGAGAATTTCTTGGCTAAGAAATTCAAAGGTGGTGGGCTTCAGCCTTTAAATGCTAGAAACTTCTCAAAAGGGGAACCTAGTCATAAGAATGAGTTTTTTGATAATATGAATAAGATCTCAAAAAATTATGCTAGGAAACCTGTTCAAAGGATGTACTACTATCCTAGACCTATTCCTCAAGATGTATTATTGGAGGAACACGAACATATTATAACTAATAGTTATAATGGAAAGGAAATCTATTAATGGAACATAGATGGATATACAGATAGATAAATTTATACAACTGTTCATCGAATGCTGATGTACAACACTATCTGCAAGACTACTAAAAATAGTGATAACCCTATTGCAGATATGATTACTGCATGATTTACAGGTCAATTAAAAGGTTGGTGGGATAATTATCTCAACCAAGATCAAAGGGATAAGATTCTCCAAGCAATAAAACAAGAAGGAGAACAATATACCCAGAACACAGTTTATACACTAGTTCTGAATATTATAAAACATTTCAGGAAGATGGTCAGATAATAGTGAGACCATCAGGACACTACTGCAGAACCTAAGATGTAAGACACTTATATCATTCATGTATTATAAGGATGTTTTCCTATGTAGGGTCATGGAATTACCTGAGTGTAATATCACTCATTGGAAATCCAAATTTATAGATGGATTACCAACACTCTTTGTTGAAAGAGTCAGAAAATCTCTAAGAGGAGATAATACCAATATTAATTATGAGGAATATACTTATGGAAAACTGATAAGTGCTTGTGTACAAGAAGGACTTTCCTTATGCAATGAGATTAAGTTGAATCAACAGATTAAGCGACATCGCTTCAATGAGAGACAACAATTAGGAGAATTTTGTAAACAATTCGCATTCGATATTCCTAAACAAAAGTCTAAGGACAAGGAATACACTCCTAAGAATAAGAAATCTTCTAAAAAAGATTATGACAAATGGAAGAAAAAGAGAATTGAAAAGAAGCTTAGAAGAGTTGAAAAAGGAAAAGGAGACTCTTCTAAAATAAGGAAAAAGTATCGGCATAATTATAAGAGGTCTGATACTTGTCACAAATGTGGAAGGTTTGGTCACTATGCAAAAGATTGCAGAGTCAAGGAAAAGATTAAAAGTCTTGATGTAGATGATAATATGAAAGATTCTCTTTATAAGAATGATTTATTAGATAGAGTTTATGATGCAATTATATTCTCTAAGTTTGATCTGAAATCAGGTTATTGGAAAATTCAAATTGCTGAGTCAGACAGGTTTAATACTGCCTGTAATGTGCCAATGGGACAATTTGAATGGAACATTATGCCATTCGGTCTAAAAAACGCTCCATCTGAGTTTTAGAAAATTATGAATGACATTTTTATGCCATATAGCAATTTTATAATTGCTTATATAGATGATATCTTAGTGTTTTCTAAAAATGTGGAAACTCATTTTAAACATTTGGAATTATTTAAAAAGATTATTACTCAAAATGGGTTAGTTCTTTCTCAACCTAAGATGACTTTGTTTAAAACTAATGTTAGATTTCTTGGTCATAATATTGAAAGAGGTAATATTAGTCCTATCAATAGAAGCATTGAATTTGCTTCTAAATTTCCTGATATCATTACTAACAAGACTCAGTTGCAGAGATTTCTGGTGAGTCTTAATTATGTTGCTCCTTTCATAAAGGATTTAGCAAAAGATACTGTTATTTTATATGACAGATTGAAAAGTAATCATAAGGCATGGTCTAATGATCATACTGAAGTTTTCAAGAGAATTAAAGAAAAGGTTAAAAACCTTCCTTGTCTCACTCTAGCTAATCCAAATTGGGATAAGATGGTAGAAACAGATGCTTCAGTTATTGGATATGGTGGCGTCTTGACACAATATTGTCCTGATAATAAGCGTCATTATATTGTCCAATTTTATTCTAGCAAATAGAATACAACCCAGAAAAATTATGCCACTATAACTAAAGAAATTCTGACTATAGTGAAATGTGTGCTTAAATTTCAAAGTGATCTTTATAATCAAAAGTTTTTGATTGCCAGGCAGCTAAGTCTATGTTTAACAAAGATTGTAAACGTGATGTTTCTAAATGAATGTTTGCAAGATGGCAAGCCCTTTTAGCGCCATTTGATTTTGAAATATAGTATAAAAAGCGTGAAGATAATAATATTCCAGACTTTCTCACTAGAGAATACTTAGATTGATAATCTTATTCTATTTTTCTTTTTAGGATGAGCTTAAGACCATCATGGCCCCCTCCTTCAAGAAGGGGAAGAGGAGGAAGAACCAATCCAGGAAGAGGTGGTCATATCCTCGTTCAACATGGAAATAAGCAATTGATAGCAACTAATAGCAGCAGTTCAACAAGCGGAACAAGTGTATTGATATAAACCACCCAATGTACAAAGAATTCATGGATTTTATGAAATCCAAAAAGGAGTCGGATAATAATCCACCAACATACTCCACCATCCTCATGGATGAGGAAAATATAGAAGTATTTGGTTTGAATGACAAAAGAGAAGTTATACTTCTACTTGAAAATAGTGACCTGAGATGGAAAAATGAACCATGGCAGGTAATGTCCAGATATTTGGATACAGTATCCTATACCATCACTGTTTATAAATACAAGATGCATTATGAGATAATACTCTCAGCCACAGGGTCATGTGAGTTCCAACACTTTTACCCGGCTAACACAAAGAAAGTTTATAACTTTTCTAAAATGATTATAAAAAAACCTTAGCACCAGAAGAATTGGGTATGAGCCCGTTAAAATAATTGGATTATATCCATCCTGAACAAAAGGTTGCAGTAAAATATAATTATTGGGATTACATTGACGGCTTTAATAAAGCTCTGCTATATGAGAATGATAATAGGAAGCATTCATGATTTATTAAGATATGCAGTAATATATTCGAAAGGCATATACCAAATTGGTTTTACAGATGGTGGATGTTATACGGTCCTTCAGCAAAAAATTTACTTGAATCATATAAAAGATTACATTCAGAATGAGTAGATATCTCCCCAAAGATTATAAATTTGCAAGAAAATAATATTTTCTTTGAAGGAATGCCAATAATGCACTTCTTCATTGAATTCTCTATTCCATGGATCATGAAATGGTCAGTGAAAGTTAATACTACTCCTGAGGGCTTTCCATGTTTGCAAAGAACATTTTATACAAAGTTCTGGAGCAAATTGTTGCTAAAGGACTAGGAAGAAAAGGTTCATGATCAAGAAATTCTTGACTCAATAAATGATAAAATTAGCAGATATTATGATTGCTACATCAGAACCACAGGTGGTAGATGATCTGAGTCCATTTAAAAGGATCACAAGGAAGCTTCAAATGAAGAAATGACTAATTTCTAAATCAGAAGCAATAGCCTTGCATATGGAAGAAGTGAAAAAAGATTTAATGTGAAATCTTGATACTGAAATCAAGGATGATATCTCCATGGCATCAGCTAGCCATACTAATGATGATGATGATGATGGTGCATGCATAGCTGGTGAAGGACAAGATACTGATAGCAATGAAGAGATCGACATCGAGGCTCTTTTACAAAATTATCAACAACAAATAGAAGAATCTTATGGTGCTAATACAACTGTCAATGGGAAAAATAAAGTATGAAAACCCCTCCGATAGAGATACTTTAATAAAGTTGTCGGCCACATATAATAAGGCCAAAATACTTTCATAAAGTGATATTAGTGAAGCCGAAAGTGGTGTTGACTAGTAAAAATAATGCAATGCCATGTGAATGTGTCAGCCTTATCATTTTATTAGTGGTCATTATAAAAGTGTGGGTCAATATCTTTTTGTATTTTTATCGTTAAAAAGATTCCCCTTAGCGCTATAAAAGGGAACAGAGTGTGTTTAGTTAGAAGCAGGTTTTAGAACCCCCTCTCTCTCTTGTACTCTAATATTTTCTTTGTAATATTTTCTAAATTTTTGAATAAAAGTTTGCAAGTTGGTTGATCTTCTAGGAGTTCGTCTTAAGGTACTTTTCGTATTTGTTTCTTTTTACGTATCAAGCCCAAATGATAGGCTAAATTGTTTGTGTTGAACTGTAACATACTAGGTTACTATAATTTGTGCATGTTATTATCATGAAAATAGTTTGAACAAACAAATTAAGGTCATACGTAGATTATCCAGGCATTGTTGTGAAAGATCGCTGAATTGATCCGTTGGATTACCCGTGAGGAGGGCGGACCCGGATAGTAAGGATTTTTATATACATCTGTCAGGATTAGTTTATGTAAGTAAAGGGTCCTCATAGTCTGATTGTGCGATCCATTTTCACTTTGAATGATTTTCATATACATTTGCTAGGATTAATTTATGTAAGTAAAGGCTCTGATACCAAAGTGAAAACAGATCGCACAATAAGACAATGAGGAACCTTTACTTACATAAATTAATCTTGGCTCTGATTAATTTATGTAAGTAAAGGCTCTGATACCAAGGTGAAAACGAATTGCACAATCAGACTAAGTCATATATTTACTTAGTTTGATTGACTAGAGAGATAGTAATAATTAAAGTAATCTTGACTATTCAATTATTTTGAATTTAACATTAAAGTAATCTTTAATAACATTTAAGATACATGAATATATTTGATTATTAAGAAATAACTTGAATTTAACTATTCAATCAGACTAAGTCATATATTTACTTAGTTTGATTGACTAGAGAGATAGTAATAATTAAAGTAATCTTGACTATTCAATTATTTTGAATTTAACATTAATGTAATCTTTAATAACATTTAAGATACATGAATATATTTGATTATTAAGAAATAACTTGAATTTAACATTAAAGTAATCTTTAATAACATTTAAGAAACAATGAATAATATTTGATCATTAAGAAATAACGAATACTATGTATAATGAATTTATTTTTATAATGAATCATTGAATTCTTGAATTCATTTTACAATGAATCATTTAACAAAAAATATATTACAATGAATCATACACATGTATTGTACTTTATGTATAATGAATTTATTTTATAATGAATCATTTAACAAAAAAATATATTACAATGAATCATACACATATATTGTACTTTATGTATAATGAATTTATTTTTTATATGAATTCACTAAATATAATATATAATTTAATAAGATGTAATGATTTTGATGTTTTCATTGTACTTTATGTATAATAATTTTATTTTTTATTTGAATTCAATGAATATGATAAATAAATTAGTAAGGTACAATGATTTTGATGTAATCAAAATTAGCCTTCATTGAATCTCAAAAAACTCTTATTTATCGATTAAATAATACCTATATAAAATAGTAATAATATTTCATAATGTCACCCATATTAATTTAGTGATGTTTTACTGTAGTTGTCAAGAAGCATCAAGACATGAAGTTTGAATTGAAGCTATGAAGGAGGAGATTGGTATAATAGAGAAGAATGATACTTGAAAGTTGATTGATAAACTCAAAAACAAAAATGTAATAGGGGTGAAGTGGGTTGAACCAAAATTAATCCAGATAGCCCATTTTATAAATATAAGGCAAGCTTGTTGTGAAAGATTATGGGCAAGTTTCAGGTTTGAATTATGGACACATTTGCACCTATTCCACAACATGATACAATAAGACTTCTATTCGCTTCGGCAACTCAGTCAAATTGAAAGTTGTATCATTTAGATGTGAAATTGACATTCTTATATGGACAATAGCAGAAGGAGACTTATGTTGGCCAACAAAAAGGCTTTCGAGTTTCATGAATGGAGGATAAAGTCTACAAGTTAGATAAGTCATTTTAGGGATTAAGCAGGCTCCTCGAGCCTGATATAATAAGATTCAAGCGCATCTCATTTATTGTGGATTCAAATAAATTGAAAAGGAAGGCACTTTATATGTGAAGAAGGCTAAAGAAGGAGATGTTCTTGTGGTGTCACTTTATGTTGATGATCTTCTATTAAGAGAAAGCAATGATGCTATGGTAAATCAGTTCAAGCAAAGAAATGGAGATTAAATTCAAAATGTATGATTTGGGTGAAATGAATTATTTTTTGGGAAGCTACTGTTGGAATCTTCAATTCTCAGAGAAAATATGCATGAGATATTCATAAAAGGTTCAAGATAGATAGGTGCAAGCTTGTACAGACCTCGCTGGTTTCACAATGAAAAGATTTCAAAGTTTGTAGGAGGTGACAAGGCTCATACAATAGTTTATAGAAGTATAAATGGTAGTTTGTTGTATTTGACAGCAACAAGACCGGATCTCATGTTCGCGACAAGTTTTTTGTCGAAGTTTATGCAAGCTCCAAGTCAAGTTGATCATGTTGTTGCTAAATGAATGTTGATAGATATATCAAATGAACTATAGTATTTGGTTTAAAGAGGAAGAGCAAGGACAATTGAAGGGTTATTCGGATAATGATTGTTATGTCGTAATTTAACTATCTTTAGAAATATCACTTTTTGAAATGTTCTAAGTATAATATAATTTGACAAAAATACTTCAAAAAAGAGTCGCCACTTAATTTTTTAAAGAAATTCAGAAAAACATAATCTAAAAAGATTTTAACAATTTAAATCTTTATAAATTTAGAGAAAATGGATAAGAAGTTCTTATTTACGCTTCAAGAAGGTTTTTAAGGCATTTGAAGCACCCGCTAACATGTGGTTATCCTACGACTTAGATTAAATATTTGATTAACTTTGAGAAAATAGTCCAATAAAGAACATCTTCTTCTTCTTTTTTTGAAAAAGGGGGCCTTAATTGAAATATTTGAATTGAATCACAATTGATTATAATTTATTTGAATCATTTTAGAAATAATAATTTGAACCAACTTTGTCGATTAAACTATGAAAACTATTTTTTATTAATTTGAAAAATAAATAAAAAGTTTTGACTAAAGATATTCAACAAAAGTATAAGAGTTGATTAAAAATGAAATTTTATTAAAATAAACTAACATAAAGAATATAGTTCATCTTTTGGGGATTTAATTAAGTTAAATCAAATCAAATAACAGAGTTAGAGTTAATACAAACAATAATAATTAGAGTAAAGTAAGAAAGTTAGAATGTGGGCCTTTTTGCCCAAATCCCAAATTTTGTGGGCCTTTTGGCCCATTTTCGTCCCCTCAAAATCTGCATATACAATGAGCGTATACTCATGTATATAGGCTATATTTTAGCCCATTTTTTGTATATCGAACTGTACACTAAGTGTATGTAGCTTAATTAGGCTTTCGAGCACCTGTTTTAATTTTTTTGGACATGTATATGTTGCACTCAACCTGTATATCAGTGTGTACTTAGTGTGTACAGTCCACTTTTTGATTTTCTAAGACTTCTGTTTCAGCTTCCTTGACCTGTAAGTCAGCTTCTCAAGACCTATTCATCTTTGGATTTTTCTGGACAGCGTATGAGACTCGAGATTAACCACGAAGAACTTATACACCAATGTGAGCTCTGTTTTTAGAAGGTAAAAATCTCTTTCTTTCTTTCTCCCTCTCTTAAACTTCTCCTCTCTAAAACCTAATACCCCCTTTCAAACGTGAAGACACCCAGTATTTATAGGAGAAGAACTAGTACAGATTAGGGGGGAAATCAGATAGAAAGGAAGAATTTGAAATTCAATAAATTTGTACCAACTTCCACAAATTCTTGCTCAAAATCAGGGAAAAGGCTGATTCTTACTTTAAATTCAGAAAAAAAGAGCACAGGCGTATGGGCAAGGCTGCCGATGTTGTAGTTGTCAGGGCTCTTCGAGATTTGGTGAGATTTTTCGAGTTTGCTGGGATTTTTCGCTGGATTTCGCTGCTAGTTCGCGTCTGGTACACGTGAGGAAAATGAGGTGGGGTCGGGACGGTGTGGGTATTGTATCTTGGGTTTGCAGTGTATGTATTGCTGATGTTATTAAGAATGGTGGGCTGGGTCGAATGGAAACAAAAGTGGGCTGGAATTTGGTATTGTTATTGGGCTGCGAATTAGGCCCAAGTTTAGTCTATCACAAATGGGTTAGTGTTAAATAAAAGAGAGGTAAAATTAGAATTGAAAATTTTACCCATTTGTTTAAAATTATAGCAAATTGAATTAAAGAACTTAGCCAAATTGAGCTTAATTTGTTAAATTCGGCCAAATCTCAATCAAGATGAATTTAAACAAAATTAATTAACGAGCTTCTTAAACTTAACGAAATAAAACAATTAATTTACTTGTAAACAAATTTACTCAAAAACATAACTTAAACTAATCAAACAAATACTTAATTAAAGCAAAAATCTTTTTGAGATGATTTTTGAATATTCTTAAAATATATTAATTATAAAACACATATATTATTTAAAAATTATAAAAATGATACAACTAATTAAAATGACTTGCAAACTATATTTATTTATTTTTTTGAAATTTTATAAAGGCGGATTCGGTACACTCTTTCCTCGGATAGAAACAGAGCTAATTATTTTAAATCATTTGAAATTGAAGAAGCTCGATGATTAATTGATAATGTGGAGGTCAAAAATTGGGTGTCAACAGTTGTTCCTCATTTGACTTAGCTTGACGAAAAAAATTCGAGACAAATGAAATTGACGAATCCAATTTTGACCAACCACATCTTCATCTCTTAGACAAGGGATTTTGGTACGGACTTTAGGAATTATGGCCGAACCCCGAAAATTGGTTTCCTACACATCTCAGGCAATATGAGAATTTAGGGCACTTGTAGTTCGATACGCTTGATTTGATGCACAATTATGAAAGAATTCGAAAGCTATTTCGATATCGAATTATGAAGAGATCAGAATGCTCAAAAATAAGATTTAAGAGAGGATGTCGGAATACAACCGAGTTTTCAGCACTGAGCCCGCCTACATATCCTTCAACTCAAGGAATCAGGCTATTTGTAGTTCGATTCGATCGGTTGAAAAGGAAATCTATTATGCAAGATAACCTTTGGTTTTAGAGGAGTGACAAGTAAGTCGAGTATGAAAAAGAGGCTTGCAACCTCTTAGCCATGAATGTGGGCCCCTTCACACCCATAATTAATAACTTTCATGGACATAATTTCCAAAGCTCTTGGTGTACTGTCACTCAGATTGGAAAGTTTCCTTTGGTGAGAGTGAAAAGTTTCCTGAATGCGAAATTGAAACTGATAAACCAAAAGAAAAACCCGCATGCCTTCTGATAGGGGTGTGATTTGATTGTGGTGGAAGTCACTCCTCAACTCGCATCCTAAGAGTTTGATACTCCTCTTCAGACTATGTCCCAGTTCACTGCTAAGAAAACGTTTCACGTTGTGCTGCATCCTTTTTTATGTCGTTCGCACATGTGGCTTGGTTTGAGAATTCATTCTCTTGGATGCTCTCGGCAAAGACTGAAATAAACTTGTTAGTAGAAACTATAATTTAAATAGAGAAGTGGTATGTTTTACAGTATTCGGCACACGTTCTTTTTTGTAAATATTCTGACGTCAGCCTCTATCGGTTTTGACGCAATAGATAATGAATTGATATGATTCTACAATGATGATGACTTTCTCGATAATATAATATTGTTGATGACGATATTTCATTGATAGGATGATGCTGCTACATTGATGATAAAAATGATGATGCTCGATTGATAAGAAAATGCTGCTACATTGATGATCTTTTGGCAAGATGATGTTGATCCAATGGTAGGATGATGTTGGCGAGCTTGCTTGGCGCGATGACGATGGTTTATCGGCAGGATGATGTTGATCCATTCAGCAATGATATTATCACCTATGATAATATAATACGGATGACCCTCTCGGTGATTTGAATATATAATGACCCTTTTGGTAATGGAAGATGTAATGGCCCTCTCGACTCTTGTAAATGATGGCCCTTTCGGCGTTTGAAGATGCAATGGCCCTCTTGGCATTTGAAGATGCAATGACCCTCTCGACGTTTGAAGATGATGTCCCTCTCGGCATTTGAAGATGCAATGGTGGCGCTCTTGGCAGTTTGAATATGTAATGGCCTTCTTGGCATTTGAAGATGCAATGACCTTCTTGGCGGTTGCATATATGATGGCCCTCTCAGTGTTTCAAGATGCAATGGTCCTCTTGACATTTGAAGATGCAATGGCCCTCTTGGCATTTGAAGATGCAATGGTGACTCCCTCGGCATTTGAATATGTTGGCCCTCTCGACGTTTAAAGATGCAATGACCCTCTCGGCGTTTGAAGATAATGGCCCTCTCGGCTTTTGAAAATGAAATAGTCATCTCGACGTTTGAATGCAATGACCCTCTCGGCATTTGAAGCTGCAAGCCCTCTCTGTGTTTGAAGATGATGGTCATTTCAGCGTTTGAAGATGCTGGCCCTCTAGGCGTTTGAAGATAATGGCTCTCTCGGCGTTTGAAGATGCAATGGCCCTCTTGGCGGTTTGAATGCAATGTCTCTCTCGACATTTGAAGATGATGGCCCTCTCGGCATTTGAAGATGCAATGGTTCTCTCGGCGTTTAAAGATGATGGCCCTCTCGGTGTTTGAAGATGTAATGACCCTCTTGGCATTTTGAATATGCAACAGCCCTCTTGGCATTGAAAGATTCAATGGCCCTCTTGGCATTTGAATATGTAATGGCCCTCTTGGCATTGTAGATTCAATGGCCCTCTTAGCGTTTGAATATGTAATGGCCCTCTTGGCGTTTGAATATGTAATGACCTTCTTGGCATTGTAGATGATGGTCCTCTCGGAGTTTGAAGATGCAATGGTCCTCTTGGCGACTTGAATACAAATACCCACTCGGCATTTAAAGATGATGACCCTCTCGGTATTTGAAGATGATGGCCCTCTCGATATTTGAAGATGTTGTTCATCTGGTTGGTGGTATTATATTATTTGATAATACTGTAGAAATGTCCCTTGGGGTGGTAAAAATGATATCCCTCCGGGTGGTTCACATTACCACGTCTGATATCGACAGGATTTGTGAATATTTTCAAACATTCCTGATACTGAAAAATGTAATTTGATGTCATTGAAAATGCTTGTACATGTTGAGAGTAATGCTTTCACTTGTTCCTACTTTGAACATTTTGTGTTCATTGTGACTCATGCTTTGTTGGAGATTTGAATGAGGTGTTGTTGTTCGTATTCTGAACTGTTTCTTTTTCTTCTAAAAACTTCAATGACTTTTCTGCATCCACAGAAAAGTTGTCAATTTCGGGGCGCTGCTCGCCCTTTTGACGTCTTCGTATTTATTGAGCGGATGAATATAATGATCTTGAGGCAATCTTTTAGACCTACATCTGCAGAAAAATTGTTAGTTTATTTTTTCTAAAACAAACTAATCTATGTTGACTTATTCAATCACTTGCTCCTTGTCTTGTTATGTTCAATTGGTCACTGTGACCTGTTGCTTCTCGATAGACATAAGATGAAATTATACAAAATACTTGACATATTGAAAATTCTTTAAGGAAAAGGATTAATTTTTTTTAGAAATCAATTTGAAAAAGTCATTATCACATGTCATGTCATGCATAACTTAAATTAACGTCCTTGGTTCAACTTTTGACGTGTCCGATAGCTTGTTCTGGAGAATTCAAAAGATCCTTGAAGCTTGAGAAATTTCTAACATGGTAATTCTGAAATCTACTATGATTGGGAAGTTGTGCAATTGACTCTGAAATCCAACGGCGTCGGAGATCGCTGAAATTGGCTATGAACTTTAACAATGCCAGAGATCATTTGAAGTTAGCTTTAAACTTCTAATCATGCTCGAAACGTTCAAAATTAACTACAAACTTCTAGTGATGCTTGAAGAAACTTTTGAGGCCATTCTCAAAAAAATTTGTCCCAGTTAGATGTCTTGGAATATATTAAGCTGTCGATAAATGTCTCATGGAATTTTTGAGATCTTCTCAAAAAATTTATCCAGTTGCAATTCTCAATATGACTTTAGTCTTTACTTGTCAGAGATCTTTTTCTTGAGAATTTTTCAGTCCCTCTCAAAATTTTTGTCCCGATTAGATATCTCAGTGTATCTCGAACTGTTGATATATGACTTGTAGAAATTTTGAGACCACCTCAAAAACTATGTCCCAGTTGCAACTCACAATGTATCTTAAGTCTTGACTTGTTGGAGATTTTGTTCTTGAGAATTTTTAGTCCCTCTCAAAAGTTTTGTCCTGATTAGATGTCTCAGCGTCGATTGGCATTCCGATCCTGGTCATTCATAGATAGTCGACGCTTTTAGTCATAGGCTATCGTCCATTCCTGAGAGCCACAGTTCTGCCCGTTCCGTATTCCATTAAAGAATGAATGGGAATTGATCTGACAGCATCTCAAACTATTGATATATGACTTGTAGAATTTTTCAGACCCCCTCAAAAAATTTGTCCCAGTTGCAACTCACACTGTATTAAAGTCTTGACTTGTCGGAGAGATCCTCTTCTTAAGCATTTTTTAGCCTATTCTTGAGAATTTTTTAATCCCTCTCAAAAAGTCTGTCCCGATTAGATGTCTCAGCGTATCTCGAACTGTTGATATATGACTTGTAGAATTTTTGAGATCCCCTCAAAAATTTTGTCCCAATTGCAACTCAGAATGTATCTTAAGTCTTGACTTGTTGGAGAGATGCTCTTCTTGAGAATTTTTTAGTTCCTCTCAAAAATTCTGACCCTATTTCTATTGTAAAGAAAAATAGAAATCTTATGGGAGATATGACCGAATCATTATGGCGCCTATGTATCCCGTTGAGGCAGGAATCAGGTCAAACGTAGTTCCCCCTCGAGGATTAACAAAAATAAGAAATTTTAATAAGGAAACGACTGAGGCCGAGATAGGCTCCTACATATCTCATTCTTGAGAATTCTGGTCGAACGTAGTTTAAATCAGAGATAATTTTCTAGCATAAGATGATTACAAGCAAATAATGCGATTACAGGGAAAGAAATATAAGAAATTCTGAATCTCCAAATATAGTATCTCTTGATAGCACCTGAGTTGACTGGTCACTTTGTGAGATAATTGAATGTGCTCAACCACGACATGTCATCAAACAAATGTATCATGTATTGCATAAGTAAATTGTTGAGTTTTTTTTTTCTAAGCTTCTGTCAGATGGATCTCGATTCTGGCCTCTTTGACACAGTCATCCTTTCTAAATTTGGTTTCAATGTCATGCAGATTTGACTTATCCTGATCCTCGAATTGTTTCAATTCTTTGACAAGGTTTTCGAGTATCATGATCTCTTTCTAACTCATCGTCATTTAGCTCATTTGTTCATTCAACTTGTGACATGACACGACCTTGATAGATGTGAAATTATTTTTAAAATTAAAGCAAGTGGAATAAATTTTCGCAATAGAAGAGGCTTTCATTGAAAATGAGGAAATACGAAGTTTGGCCATGACCATGGACCATTTTGCCATTTTCAAAATATTACGAGGGAAATTAAAAAATGACATAAAAGGTGGGTCCCGAGCCTCATTCGGACTACCACCGATTTTAGAATGACATAAAATTCATCTTTGTCTATCAAGATGAGCAAGGAATCAAGAGTGGCATGGAAGCCCATTGGCTCGACGTCTCGTATGCTTGATGTCTCGAACAATTCCTCCAGCACAACGTCACATTCTTCGAAAAGATCCCCAATTTCTTCTCCAAGACTGTTATCATTGGCATATTCCTCTATCAGAAAAAGCAGATACAAATGAGGCAAAGGCTTTGATGACACACGATTAATTTCCTTCGTGTTCTGATCATCTTTTGGCGCCAAAGCAAAAGCTTGATGTGGTGCCATGACCACAAATTTGGATTTCTCAATTATGCTCAGAGAAGCTACAACTTTCTCAAGATTGTTTGGGTTGGTTGGGATTATAGTTATCCTCTCACCAATTTTCTTTGACCTCAACCATGTTAATGGTAAGCTTTCCACGATTCAGTAGTAAATCAGTATTGGCATTGGGTATGACAGTTTGAAGATTTACGATCTTTTGATCAATCAAGTCTTGAATTTTATGCTTCAAGTTGATGCAATCTTCAGTGGTATGTTCGATAGCTCCTGAATGGTAAGCACAATGAAGGTCAGACATGTAATGTCTGGAATTGACATTAACATCTTTTGGGTCAATTGTTTGTATTAGATCAGCTGTTTTTAATCTCTCAAAGAGTTGGGTTCAACTTTCAATCAAATGAGTAAAGACACGAGAATGTTTCTTCTCACATTTTGGACGAGGAAGATTATTTCTTGGAGATGGAGGTACTTGAAGATAAATTGAAGGATTTTGGCGAGTATGTGTCGGTGTTTGAAAATTTGGGTATTGTGGAGTTTGGTAGATATGAGGAGCATTTGGGTAATTCGGCAATATAGCTTGGTAACTTGATTGAACATTTGGGTAATTTGGCAATAGAGCCTGGTAATTTGGATAATTTTGTGGGGGAGCTTGGTAATTTGGATAATTTGGTGGTGGAGCTTGGTAATATGGTTAATTTACTGGTGGAGCTTAGTAATTTGGTTGGATGAGGTAAGGATTTTGCGAAGCTAAGAGGTAGGTTTTGGATAGTAAAAACTTTTGTACATTGAGACCGACATTCCTTTTTGATTTTTTGCTCAGTTCAAATGAGATAGAGGAAACATCTTCCCTTTTCCTCCTCAATGGTCTCGAGGATTCATCTTGGG
Organism: Solanum verrucosum; assembly: GCF_900185275.1. Taxonomy (NCBI): domain Eukaryota; kingdom Viridiplantae; phylum Streptophyta; class Magnoliopsida; order Solanales; family Solanaceae; genus Solanum; species Solanum verrucosum. Next base: position 844,247 of record NW_026020379.1, read on the forward strand.
GAGTCATTCGGATGATCTTTCCGGTCTTGAGACCGTTTCCAATATCTTCACCAATTTTGACTATCTCAATGAACTTCCCTCCTGAAATGACAAACATCCTATTGTAGTACTCCTGCTCATGATTGCGTACGAAGACTTCAATAATTTCTTTCTCAGTCATGGGAGGTCTAACCCTTGCAGCCTATTTTCTCCAACGGTAGGCATATTCTCGATAGCTTTCCCAAGACTTCTGTTTGATTCTCTCTAAAGAGTATCGATCGGGAATGAATTCTACATTGTAACCAAACCTTTTAATGAAGTCTTTAGCCAAAGCGTTCCAACTTGGCCATTGTTTCATTTCTTGGGAAATATACCATTCAAAAGCTTCTCATTTTAGGCTTCGACTAAAGAGCCGCATTATCAAAGCCTCGTCTTTTCCAACTCCCACAAATTGGTTGCAATAAGCCCTCAAATGAGCAAAAGGACTTTCCACTCCACTAAAAGTATCAAATTTTAGCACTTTAAAACCTTTTGGGAAATCCAAATGTGGATGAATGCATAAATCTTCATAATTCAACCCCACAATGTCTGGGGTGTATTGCAAGTCCTTTAGTACATTCACAACTTCCTCTCTGATGCATTGCTCAGACTTTCCTTTTATGACCTCCCACTCATTTTCCTTTATTTCATAATGATCGGGTTTAAAATGTGTGGTCAATGGAGGGTATGATTCAGGTGATATTGGAATATGAAAAGCGAATTTTACAGGTATGGGTTGAGTGGTAGGTGAATTTTGGACAATTTGAGTAGGAGTTTGAACAATAAGAGGAAAATTTTGGAGATTGGCAGTATTTGGATTTTGAGGATTAGGTAGCTTTTGGTGTAAAGAGCTAGCGTGATATGGGTTAGGTATGGTTGGGTAGATGATGGGTGGTTTTGGAATCATAGCGGGGGATGAATTATTTGGAAAATATTCGGGTGTTGGATATAAAATAAGAAAATGGAGTGGAGGTCTTCCATTGTCTAGAATAGGAGTGTTGGAAATGATAGCGAGATTTGTCAAATCTCGGGTCTTATCCATTTTAGCCCTCATTTCAGCAATCTGTTGGAACAATCGTGCAATCATCTTGTTCTGTTCAACAATGATAAGGTCATTCACAGTTATTTTGGTCAAATCAGTATTCTTGAAAAGTTGACTTGTGTGGAGTCAATGGCATTTTGTATCTGTAATTGACATACTTTTCATTTTTTGATTGAGAGGAAACTTTAATTTGCTTGAGAGAGCGAAAAAAATAGAATTTTTCAAAGATGCGGATCGAGTCTTGAAAGACTACCTACGTATCTCATGGAGGAGAATTCAGGTTCTACGTAGTTCGACCTGCTTGAATCTTTTTTCAAATTGAGTAAGAGGGTTAACCTTTTTTGAAAGATGAAGTTTGAATTTTTTAGGAAAACTAAAGACTCGAAGAGTATTTGGACGCACTTTCGATAGTGACTTGATATTTGTGTTTAGGGGTTCTAAGAACAATTCAAAGATAAGTAAGCTAGAATATCTCCAAATAAAGCAACATATTCACACAAGCAGTTATAACACATAAGCAAATATTGCGCGTTCTAAACAAATATGTGACGCTTTTGTGCTAAGGGTAGGCCTAACGATTCGAAACATGTATAACGTCATTTGAAACATCTCATTGTCCCAAAACCCAAATTTATACAAACTTTGTGAATAAACTAAATGGGAATACATTAAAAGGAAAAGGGATACAAATAATCCGTCTCACACAAGACAATCTTAAACTATGCCTCCATGGAAGGTTTTTCTCTCTCGAGCTTCTTGTCGTCTCCGGGTGTCAATGCCTTTGGATGGACTAGTAGCTTGTAAAACTATTTCTTCAACTAGAATAAGCTATAATCTACCTCTTACTCGTGGGACAATGATTTTTTAAACCACGTATACATTCTTCAAATTGAAACACATAAGTATGAACGCACAGCCAGTTTGGACTTAGGGTGGTCTTTCTATAGGCCCAACACAACTTGGGTGTTGGGTCATTTTAGTTCAATGCACTAAATTGAGGGATTTGGTTTCGCTCTACATTAGTTCACTAAGAGTGGGTTTACTAGACACAAGGTTCCCGAGTGGACAACTCGAGTGACAAGGCTATGCGGTCACGCATAAAAAGATCTGGATACCCCGCACATATGCTAACTCTCCTAACTTTTGGGATTTTGAAAGAAATTTGCTGGTGCGCAAAACACATATCGCGTGTACGTGTGATTGTGTGAATTTTCCAAAATTGGAGAAAGTATGATGGAATGACAGTTTATAAAGCAGTAACAAATATACAATTTATGAAAAACAATAACAAATAAACAGTTTATATCACATACGCATGAAAAATAAAACATTAGGCGTGTAAAATAAGCAAACAAGTATACATACGTTAAAGCCTTAATAATTAACCAAAGTTTGTTATGGTTATAACCTATTAAATCTCCAGCGAAGTCGTCATTACTGTTATGCCGTAATTTTACTATCTTAGAAAAATCATTTTTTGAAATGTTCTAAGTATAAAATAATTTGACAAAAATACTTAGAAAAAGAGTCGCCACTTAATTTTTTAAAGAAATTAAGAAAACTTAATTTAAAAAGATTTTAACAGATTAAATCTTTATAAATTTAGAGAAAATGGATAAAAGGTTCTTGTTTACACTTTAAGAAGGTTTTTAAGGCATTTGAAGCGTCTGCTAACATGTGGTTACCCTACGACTTAGATTAAATATTTGACTATTTATAGGAAAAATGATTTAGAATAATAATTTATAATATTTGATTAACTTTGAGAAAATAGTCAAATAAAGAACATCTTTTTTTTTTTGAAAAAAGGGGCCTTAATTGAAATATTTGAATTGAATCACAAGTGATTATAATTTATTTGAATCTTTTTAGAAATAATAATTTTAACCAATTTTGTCGATTAAACTATGAAAACTATTTTTTATTAATTGAAAAATAAATAAAAAGTTTTGACTAAAGACATTCAACAAAGGTATAAGAGTTGATTAAAAATGAAATTTTATTAGTTCTTCTTTTAGGAATTTAATTAAGTTAAACCAAATCAAATAAAAGAGTTAGAATTAATACAAATAATAATAATAATAATAATAAGAGTAAAGTAAGAAAGTTGGAATGTGGGCCTTTTTGCCCAAATTCCCAAATTTTGTGGGCCTTTTTTCCCATTTTCACCTTGACCTATTGTGCAAAAGATGGGCTTTGACCCATTTCCGTCCCCTCAAAATCTGCATATACAATGAGCGTATACTCATGTATATAGGCTATATTTTAGCCCATTTTTTGTATATTCAACTATACACTAAGTGTATGAAACCTAATTCAGCTTTCATGCACCTGTTTTAACTTTTTTGCACATTTATATGTTGCACTCAACCTGTATATCAGTGTATACTTAGTGTGTACAGTCCACTTCTTGATTTTCTGAGACTTATGTTTCAGCTTCCTTGACCTGTAAGTCAGCTTCTCAAGACTTTTTCATCACTTTGGCATTTTTTTGGGCAGCGATTGGGATTCGAGATTAACCACGAAGAACTTCTACACCACTGTGATCTCTGTTTTCAGAAGGTAAAAATCCCTTTCTTTCTTTCTCCCTCTCTCAACTCTTCTCTCAAACTTCTCCTCTCTAAAACTTAATACCCCCTTTCAACCGTGAAGACAACCGGTATTTATAGGAGAAGAACTAGGACCGATTAGGGGGGAAATCAGATAGAAAGGAAGAATTTGAAATTTAAATAATTTGTACCAACTTCCACAAATTCTTGCTCAAAATCAAGGAAAAGGCTGATCCTTACTTCAAATTCAGAAGAAAAAAAAAAGAGCACAGGCGTATGGGCAAGGCTGCCAATGTTGACGTTGTCATGGTTCTTTACGATTTGGTGAGATTTTCCGAGTTTACCGGGATTTTTCGCTGGATTTCGCTTCTAGGTCGTGTCTGGTACGCGTGAAGAAGACAAGGTGGGGTCGGGACAGTGTGGGTATTGTATGTTGGGTTTGTTGTGTATGTATTGCTGATGTTATTAAGAATGGTGGGCTGGGTCGAATGGAAACAAAAGTGGGTTGAAATTTGATATTATTATTGGGCTAGGAATTAGGCCCAAGTTTAGTCTATCACAAATTGGTTAGTGTTAAATAAGAGAGGTAAAATTGGAATTGAAAATTTTACCCATTTGTTTAAAATTATAGCCAATTGAATTTAAGAACTTAGCCAAATTGAGCTTAATTAGTTAAATTCAGCCAAATCTCAATCAAGACGAATTTAAACAAAATTAATTAACGAGCTTCTTAAACTTAACGAAATATAACAATTAATTTACTTGTAAACAAATTTACTCAAAAACATACCTTAAACTAATCAAATAAATACTTAATTAAAGCAAAAATCTTTTTGAGATGATTTTCTAATATTCTTAAAATATATTAATTATATACATAATTATAAAACACATATATTATTTAAAAATTATAAAATGATACAACTATTTAAAATGACTTGCAAACTATATTTATTTATTTTTTTGAAATTTTATAAAACTAATTATTTTAAATCATTTGAAATTGAAAAAGCTCGATGATTAATCGATAATGTGGAGGTCAAAAATTGAGTGTCAACAATGATTGGGCAGGAAGCGCAGCTGATATATGAAAATCACATCCTGATATGCTTGTACACTTGGTTTAGGCATGTTCTCATAACGGAATTCAAAGAATCAAGAAGTGGTAGCTGAATCTTCTACAGAAGATGAGTACATCGTCGTTGTTGGTGCAACTAATCAAGCTCTATGGTTAAGAAAGATTTTGAGTGATTTAATTTGGAGCAAAATCTTATTGAATCGGTTGTCAATAAGGTTGACAACAAGTGTTTTAGGAAGAAAAAAAAGTGCTTCTGGGAATTAAGTAGCAGAAGTTGTGGCTACAAATCATTTCATCACTAGTGTATTTAGTATTGAGGAAAATATTTGGCAACTGACTAGTCAGGAAAGGCCATTTGTCAAACTACTTTGAGAGGAATATCAAGCACCTACTTTGAAGTTTCCATACATAGAACTGCAATAATTTTTCTTCTAACTTTTAATATACTAAATATTAAAGGGTGTAGCCTAGTGGTCAATGAAGTAATTGAAAATCATGAGGTCTCAGGTTCAAAACTTAATTGAGACAAGAAAAAATACTAGGTGATTCTTCTCATCTCTCCTAGCCTTGGTGGACAGAGTTACCTGATACCTATTGCTGGTGGGAGGTGACATATATCTCATGGAATTAGTCGAGGTGCACGAAAACTGGCTCGAACACTAGGGTTGTTCAAAACGAAACCAAAACTGGAAAAAGTTATTGATTTATCACTAATGGGTTATTGATTTAGAGGTTTTGATAACTATTTTGATTTATTTTTGTTATCAGGCTAACAGTTCCTAATGGTTTGAGATTTTTTCTTTACAAATTAACCTATAACCCGGTAGTAAATTAAATAATTATATATATATATATATACCATTTTGTATATAAAATCCTTGACTTAGAGTTTAGTTTACTACTTTTATTTATGGTTGTCTCAAACTCTTGATTATTCTACAATGTAAAAGTGTTTGCTTTTGAAAAGATGCAATTTGTGAACTCATGTGCAAGGATCATTTAATTTGTCACCTTGTTTCTAAGTTATTTTCAATGATTTTTTGTGTCAATTCTTAACGATTAAACCGATAACCGATCAATAATCGATAAACCCATAACCGATAACCAATAAGTCAAATCGATAAACTTTAAAATCGAAGTCAACCGATCGATAACCAGCCTTATCGGACACCACAATCATCAAAAAAATAATAATAAATACCTCTTGATGTTTTGTTTTACCACACTATGGGTGGTGTTCAGGGAGGTGGGGGTGGGGGTGGGGTTTAGAGTGATGACAATGGGGGCTACGAAAGTAGAGTGAAGATGAGGTGTATTAGAGGGTGGAAATGACACAATCAATGTAAAATGTAATTATTTATGGAACTTATTTTTTAAAAAATATAAACTTTTTCAGATACTTTGATCAATTAAATATGAGAAAATCAGAAAATATTTCCTCATATCAAACAAAAATATATTTTCCCTAAATTTGGAAAATGGTCAAATTTGACCATGACCCAAAATTTTGTCTGTTTCCTATTATCCAAGGACAAATTTAAATCAGTTATAATGAACATCGTACTTGTAAGCTTGAGGGGAGTATTGAAAGTAGTGGTGAAACTTAGTGCTTGCATAGATAGAGGTAGAATTTAAATTTTATGAGTTTTGAATTTTATAATAATTATTTTAAGTAATAATATAAGATTTAAAATTTGATATTTATAATACAAATATATTATTTGAACAAAATCTATAAAATTCGACTGAAACCCACATGCGAACCAGACTTAATTATTGTATCTTCCTATCAAGACTTAATTATTTTCCAATAAAAATATAAATAATTATGCTGCTATAGAACTGTAGGAGTGGTAATTGAGCGGGTTGTGACAAATTTGGGAGGGTCATAATGAGTTAAGACAATAATCGGATCAAGATCCAACCTAATCTAAAGTTGATTGGGTCAAAATGGGTTAGATAATGAGTTATATAACGGGTCAAGACCCAACCTAATCCATTTTTTTACTAAGCTTAATTATTGTATTTGTTCTTTTAAACTATTTTAGTACCTAATAAATTTTATTTTTTTTATTATGACTATATTTAACATATCAAATTGAAAAAAAAAGTTAATTTTTTTTTGGATAAAATTTCTCATTAGCCAATGTGGGTTACATATCAACCCAAATTTTGATAGGTTGAAATGGGTTGAGGTAATGAATGAGCGGGTCAACAATCCCCCCAACTTAAACAAGTTGGACGGATTGAGTTTAATTTTGCCACTCTGGTATAGAAGGTAATTCTTGAATGATATTACAACCACGTGTTCACAAGTTTAATTTGTAATATACAGGGGTGGACCCTAGGGGGTTCACCCGAACCCCTCGTCAAAATATTACACTATATATATAACGTCAAATTCTGATTTTAATGGTATATATATTAAAATGAACCCCCTAAAACAAAGTATAGGTTTGACTCAATGGTTAAGTGGTTCAAGATATGACCCTAGGTCGTGGGTTTGAATCCCACGGGCAACATTTTTTCCCTCTTTTTAATGCTTTGGAAAATGAAACTTTTGGGTTTAGACCTTTTTTTCCTTTTTCATTATTTTTTCCTTTTATTCCATTTCTTTTTTTTAATTTGTTTTTGTTTAAATTTATTAGACACATTCTTTTTTTTTATTATTATTATTTTTATATCTATTATTCATGTTGTTTCAACGTAACTCTTTTTCATATACTAACTTGAGAAAATCTTTTAAATATGATGAATTATATTTAACTTGAAATTGAGATAGAAATATAATTTATTTTTTAAAAAAAAAAAGGTAAATTAGATGTAATTGAATGAAGAAACTTAAATATCATCAATATCCTTTTAAAAATATTAATTTATAAAATTCATGAAATTTCTTTTATATTTTTAATTTAATTAAAGGGATGGAAACTTATTTGATTTATTTGTTATTTGTCTTGTTTACAAATTATGACTAATCTAGTAAATTGAACTATATGAACTAAAACAATTGACAATGCTATTTATTTATCTTCTGAATATACATTATAATATTAGTAACTCTATTCTTACACATTTTTAGAGAATCTTGACGATTTTCATATTAATATGTGATTGATTGGATACTAATTTAAAAATTTTAAAAAGTGAAAACTAAAGTAAAACATTACAAAATAAAAGTATAAAAAACCACAAGAAATTTTAAGAATGCTCGATGGAGCATGATAAAAGTAGAAATAAATGTTTAATATGGTATGATAAAGTAAGTTAAAGTTAGCATGATAAGGTAAATATCTTTCTTCCCCGTCTCGCTTCCTTTTTCATCATTTAATTTTCACGTGTTTCAGGAATTAACTTATGTAATACAGTCGATTCGCTAAAATTCTTATCAATGTATCTTTATCCTCGATATCTTTTATTAGTTTAGTCTTTACTTTTATGATCCAAATGAAATAATATTTATGATTCTTGTAGAGCATGCCGAAGGGCTACTACGCTCACCGCACACGTGCATTACTACCTGAACCTCTTTTTTATATTTTGAACCCCTGAGCAAAAATCTTGGGTCCGCCACTGGTAATATCACTAATTGAGTATTTACATTACTCTATCGAGTGTCATATAATTAATTAAAACAATATTTCTTATCAAATAAGAGTAGAACTTTATTTACAACACTATTAGTTGTTTTAATCTTGGAGTAATTGTGTATCTCAATTTATGTGAGAATTTTTAATTGTACAAGAATTATAACCATTAGATTTTGATTTAAATTTTTTAATCTATAAGCATTTTGCTAATGAAGTTTGTAATTATATTGATTTTCTCTCTATAACATTGATCATGCGCAAAGCGTATACACAAAGACTAGTTTAATTAAAACAAAAATAACAATATTATTTTTATTAGAAAACAAAGCATCATCCCAACTCGTTGTTCTTCTACCTTTGGATGGTTTTGTTTCTACTAGGAGCAATCTGGATTAGGCTCAATTGGCATAAAGGCAGTGAAGTGACATAGCTGAGGAAGTTGTTTAGCTTTTGTATAGTTCACAATGCCAAATTTCTCAAGATATTTGATGCAATCGCAAAGAACTTTGCGGTCTGATTGTGAGGCAGCGGCTGTTTTAGCCAAACTTTGCAATCCAACACAACATTCTTCACTAGGTTTTGGATCTTGAGCTAGTACAAAAAGTGAACAAGGTTTTACTAAGTGTAGAACATCTCTCTCACAGTTAACACCTCCGTTAACATCTCCATTTGTTTGGCCTAAAATTAGAGCAAGAGCAAACAAAGTTAAAACAATTTTTGCCATTTTTTTTTTATGAATTCTTGGTGATGTATGAATGAATATTGTAGAAAGTCTATTTATAGAGATGAGTATTCAAGTATTTTGAATTTAACATTAATGTGAAGTCATGTATTCACTTGATTTATTTGACTAGAGAGAATGTAGTAATTAAAGTAATCTTTGACTATTCAATTATTTTGAATTTATTAACACTAATATGAAGCCATATATTCACTTGGTTTGTTTGACTAGAGAGAATGTAGTAATTAAAGTAATCTTGACTATTCAATTGTTTTGAATTTAACATTAATATGAAGCCATGTATTCACTTGGTTTGTTTGACTAGAGAGAATGTAGTAATTAAAGTAAACTTGACTATTCAATTATTTTGAATTTAACATTAAAGTAATCTTAAGATACGGTGATTAATATTTGATTATTAAGAAACAACAAATACTATGTATAGTGAATTTATTTTTATAATGAATCATTGAATTTTTGAATTTATTTTACAATGAATCACTTAATAAAAAAAAAAATTACAATGAATCATACACATATATTGTACTTTATGTATAATGAATTTATTTTTTATATGAATTCAATAAATATAATATATAATTTAATAAGATGTAATGATTTTGATGTATTCATTGTACTTTATGTGTAATAAAAAAATTATGTGAATTCAATAAATATGATACATAGATTAGTAAGGTACAATGATTTTGATATAATCAAAATTAACCTTCATTGAATCTCAAAATATTCTTTAAATTAATAAATATTAATTATCGATTAAATACTACCTCCACAAAATAATAATATTTGCTATCAAGAAGCATCAAGACATGAAGTTTGGATTGAAGCTATGAAGGAGAAGATTGGTATATAGAGAAGAATGATACATGAAAGTTGGTTGATAATTCCAAAAACATAAATGCAATAGGGGTGAAGTGGGTTTATAAAACCAAACTTAATTCAGATAGCTCATTTTATAAATATAAAGCAAGCTTATTGTGAAAGGATATGTGCAAGTTTCAGGTCTGGATTATGGAGACACGTTTGCACCTATTCCACGACATGATACAATAAGACTTCTATTTGCTTTGGTAACTCAGTCAAATTGAAAGTTGTATCATTTGGATGTGAAGTTGACATTCTTAAATGGACAGTTGCAGAAGAAGATTTATGTCAGCCAACTAAAAGGCTTTCAGGTTTCAAGAATGGAGAATAAAGCCTACGAGTTACATAAGGCATTTTAGGGATTAAGCAGGCTCCTCGAGTCTGGTATAATAAGATTGAAGCACATCTCATTTATTATGGATTCAAAAGAAGTTGAAAAGGAAGGCACTTCATATGTGAAGAAGGCTAAAGATGGAGATGTTCTTGTAGTGTCACTCTATGTTGATGATCTTTTGTTAACAGGAAGCAATGATGCTATGGTAAATCAATTCAAGCAAGAAATGGAGATCAAACTCGAAATGTATTATTTGGGTGAAATGAGTTATTTTTTGGGAAACTACTGTTGGAATTTTCATTTCTTAGAGAAAATATGCATTAGATATTCTTAAAAGATTCAAGATGGAGAGGTGCAAGCCTGTATCGACCTTGCTGGTTTCACAATGAAAAGATTTCAAAGTTTGAAGGAGGTGACAAGGCTGTTCGAACAGTTTATGGAAGTATAATTGGTAGTATGTTATTTTTGACAACAACAAGACCTGATCTCATGTTCGCGACAAGTCTTTTGTCGAGATTTATGCAAGCTCTAAGTCAAGTTGATCTTGGTGTTGCTAAACTGTAACGACATGTTCCCGTCGTTATAGAAAAACCAATGGGGAAAAAATTTGGGCCGGAAAACTTTTTCGTAGTAACTTGGAATTTCCCAATCTAGTCCAGATTTGGACGAAATCGGAATCAGTAAGGTCTAGGGAAATCTGGTAACAATTGGGAGATCTAATTATGATTTTTATCACATGAGTAGATAGCTAAGATGTTAAGGAACCTATACAACTTTACGGAATTCAATTTGGGCGAGTAAAACTCCCGAAATCGATCTTAGCGTGAAAAGGTAGTTTATAAGTGTCATGTGACGAAGGTGTGTTGTTAAATAGGAGTTTGGAAATTCTTTATTTAGCTCTATGTTCCGTACAATCCGCTGCAGCGGGATTTTGTGTCGCCAGTGCGAGGCAGTTGTAGCGTGGTGAGGACTGTTGTGGCAGGACAGACGCAACTTAAGTTGGAAATAAACCCCAAAAATATTTTATTCTGCACTTTTCGACTTTGAGAGCTAAGGAACGACCCAAGGTGTTTTCTTGATAGTTTTCCACCATTCTTGATGCTAAATGTAAGGTTTTCACTCCCCGAATCCATTTTTCGATCCGTAGAACGTAGTTTCTTGGGTGATAATTGTTGGGGATGGGGTTTGGATGGTGGAAAAAGCCCTAATTTGGATAATGAGATCATGGGTTTGATCTAGGGTTGAAAGTGTTGACTTAATCCGAGTAATTAGACATTGTTTATTGATTCACGTGTTATTTTGATTGTTTGTAGACCAAGAACAAGTGGAAAGAATCCGAAAAGGGAAGAATCAAGTTTCTTAAGGGATTCAAGCTTTGTTCGAGGTAGGTGATGGTTGTGATTTCATGTTGTGTGATGTATGTATGTTTGTTCTTGCTTCATTATAATACGTGCATGTATGCGAATGTTGCATATTGATCACACAATTTATAAATGAGGATGATTGAATAATTGTTTGCCATGAAATCATGACTTAATTGTATGATTATGAGAAAATACCTGTGATTGTGATTGTGGCTTGTTGAATGGATCAGGTGTTGCGTTTCGACACACTAACTTAGATCGGTTGCCACGTTCTGGCATTCATATGGGATCGGTTTCCACGTTCCGACATAAACATTGGATCAGGTACCACTAACCGGTACACTAACAATTTGGGTTTTGGTTCCATGAGAGGACCATTGACTTGGCATAACTGTGTAATTGAGATTTGTGAACTTGATCGTTATTCGTATATGATATTGATATTGATAGTGTATATGTTCAGCGTATGCATGTTATTATTATGTTGTAATGGCTTATGTATGTTGCACTTAGTGGGATAGCCGTGTGATCCTACCAGTACACTGTGGTTGTGTACTGATAATGCACTTGCTCTTTCTTTGTTGAGTACAGGGCATCTTCAGGCGGCTATTGACAGACCTCACTTAAAAGATCAATGATCGTTTCGAATTCAAGGGTGAGTCAGTTCTTCCGGGCTGCCATGAGTTCTCTTTCTGTTTATGTCCACATTTCGGACTTAGACTTTCTAGTTAGTTATTCGTATGTTAGTTTAGGGGTTGTACCCTTTCTTGTTTAGACTTATCGTTCTAGTTAGAGTTTTGGTACATTGACTTTCAGGTTCTATGCATTATTTCCGCAGTTATTTGTTAGACTTTTGGAGTTTATGGAAACTCTATTTCTTTTCCTTAGCATTTAAACCTGCTTCTATAACTTTAAATGTCTTAGTTTTTATTTAGCTGTGTAGTTCTTGGTTAGCTAATTAGTATTAATGGTTCTCACACCGAAGGATTAGTGTGGGTGCCAATCATGACGGTCTGGGTTGTGACATAAACGAATGTTGATAGATATATAAAAGGAACTGCGAATAATAGTATTTGGTTTAAAGAAGAAGAGCAAGAACAACTAATGGGTTATTTAGATAGTGATTGGACAAGTATGAAAAGCACATCTGGATATGATTTTACACCTGGTTTAGGCATGTTCTCATGATGGGATTCAAAGAATCAAGAAGGGGTCATAATCTTCTACAGAAGTAGAGTACATCGTCCCTGCTGGTGCAACTAATCAGGATATATGGTTAAGAAAGATTTTGAGTGATTTGGAGCAAAATCTTATTGAATCGGCTGTTAATAAGGTTGACAACAAGTGCTTTAGGAATAAAATAAGTGCTTCTATGAATTAAGTAGCAGAAGTTGTGACTACAAATCATTTCATCACAGGTGCATTTGGTATGGAGGAAAATATTTGGCAACTAACTAGTCAGGAAAGGCCATTTGTCAAACTACTTTGCCAGGAATATCAAGCCCTACTTTTAAGTTTCCATACATAGAACTTCAACAATTTTTCTTCTAACTTCTAATATACTAAATATTCAAGGATGTGGCCTAGTGGTCAATGAAGTGATTGAGAATCATGAGGTCTCAGGTTCAAAACTCAATTGAAACAAAAATAAAATACTAGGTGATTCTTCTCATCTACCCTATCCTTGGTGGGAAGAGTTACCTGGTACATATTGCCGGTAGAAGGTGACATATATCTCGTGGAATTAGTCGAGGTGTGCAAAAACTGGCCTGAACACTAGGGTTGTTCAAAACAAAAAAAAAATTGATAACCAAAACTAAAAAAAAAAAAATTATTGATTTATCAGTAATAGGTTATTGATTTAGAGGTTTTGATAAAAACTTTGATTTTTTTTGTTATCAGGTTATCCATTCTTAACGGTTTGAGATTTTTTCTTTACAAATTAACCAATAATCCGATAGTAAATTAAATAAGTATATTTATATCATTTTGTATATAAAGTCCTTAACTTAGACTTTAGTTTCCTACTTTTATTTCTGGATGTCTGAAATTCTTAATTATTCTACATTTATAAAAGTGTTTGCTTTTGAGCAAGATGCAATTCGTGAACTCACGTGCATGGATCATTTGATTTGTCACCTTGTTTCTAAGTTATTTTCAATGATTTTTTTTGTGTTAATTCTTAATGATTAAACCGATAACCGATTGATAACGATCAATAATCGATAAACTAGTAACCAATAAGTCAATATCTTAATGGTTTTATAATTGGTTTGCATCTCTATAAACCACTAACCAATAAGTCAAACCAATAAACTTTAAAATCGAAGCAAATCGATCGATAACCAATCTTACCAGACACTTTGATTATCAAAAAAAATATACAAAATAACAAATACCTCTTGATGTTTTGTTTGACCATGATACGCTCAAATTACATTTCCCTAAAGAAGCATAAGCGGTCGTTATCAAGTAAAGAACCCAACTTGTAGGTTGGGGTCGATCCCACGAGGAAAATGGTTTAGACTTTACTTTAACCAACAATTATATTCAATTAGTCAAATTACTTCCAGAAGCAAGTAATAAAATGGGGGGTTTTGTGAAACTAATTGTAGGAATTCAATAAATAATCAGTAATCAAAAGTCAGTTTTGGTTGTTATCAAGATGAGAAAAATAACTAGGGTATACGTGTTCTCCACAAGCTCATAACGCAGTAATCCTAGTAATAGCAATCATTTTCTAGTGCACTACATGCAAAGTGATAAGTTAGGTATCTCTAAATCCTTGGTCCGGCATCTAGAGAATTTCACCCTCACCTTGGTCCGGCTACATGTGTATAATTTACTAACCCTTACCTCATATTAGACATCATAATCGATGTTTGGCTTAGTTATTACTTCGCACCAATCGACACTAGCCTATTAGATAGTATCACACTAAATCTATGTTGATAATTCTTTTCTTGTTAATTACCTCCTTGGTCCGGCAAGTAGCAACAAGGTGAGTTTTAACGTTTGTAACCGCTAAAAAGACTTCTAAACGAAAGAATTATCAATGCATGCACAACACTATTCACGAATTGCTTATTTACTATTCAAACTTTGTTAATCGCTCATGGTTCCCACAACCCTAGTTGTGGAGTTTAGTTACCCATAATCATATGAACACAATTCATTGTTTTAGATGAAAGAATTATGAACTTACGTAATTAAGAATAACAAACCCAGAATTTCAACTTGTATTTCAAAACCAAAATCTTCAAAACGAACTTAGGAAATTAAGAATTGCTAGAGTTGCAAGTTAATCTCCCAAGTTAAGAACTAGAATAAAACAATAATGTCTAACCCTAAAAAACGAGGTTTACATTCCCTATTTATAGAAAACAAGTCCTAAATTAAAAAAGGAAACAAAATAAGAAAAGTTTGTTACAGGCGCGCGTTTTCATTCCACGAGACTGACTCACGAACTGTCAATGGATCTACGGTCCGTGAGCCCCTTCCGTCAGCCAAGACTTAGAAACTATTTCAGCTTCCAAAAATCAACTTCTTTGAAACAAACGACGGAACTGCAGTACGGACCGTAGATCGATCTACGGTCCGTCAGTCCCTCTCCGTAGCTCCATACTTAGACTCTTCAAAAATCAGGTACCGGAACCCTTGTAGTATCAATCTACGGATCCACAGTACGGTCCGTAGATCAATCTATGGACCATAAATGGTCACCGTGGTTCCATACTTGGTCAGATTTCCCTGATTTGCCTTCCATGTCTTGGCTGTTAATCTACTGCCACCATCTACGGAGCGTCAATGGACCTACGGTACGTAGATCACCTCCGTAGATGCCCTTTTCTGCATTTCTTTTAGTTGTCTCTTCAATTCCGCGCCTGAACAACTTTCTGCAAAATATGATAAAAACACATAAAAACCAATACAAAAAGGCCCTAGACATACACAACTTGTAAGTGAAATGTGTTAGAAATATCGTAAACTCATGGTATATCAACACCCTCAACTTAAATTCGTTGTTTGTCTTCAAGCGACGCACTAAGACTCTAAACGATACTTGTATATAAGCAAGCATTTCAAGCACAAGCAATCGCATGGCTCTCTATCCCACTCACTTTCCGGGTGCAAAATTTGTTCTCTTAGACTTGATAAGCTAATTCATGTGGATCAAACTATGACAACGATCGACCAACCGTTTTACTATCACCAAAGTACCAACTTTTCGACAATACAACTAGAGCCCTTCAAACGAAATCCTTTTTCTTTAACACAATGACTTATGAATTTGAGTACCAGGATTCATTCAACAATCACACTCAGAAATAACTTCAAGTATAGTTAGTGCTCAGTACCATAGGCTTGCCCTTATTTTCGCTGCTTAGACTCTCCAAACTATACTCTAGGATCACTATAGGACTTTCTTGGCTTGTAACGTAGGCTCAGGGTCAGGTGTGGTACATTTGGGTACTTCTTAGTGACTTTCTGCCCTCCTTGACATTACAGTAAGCTTTCAACCTCTTTTTGCCCTATTTTTGCCATCCTACCCTTATACCTTCTTTCCCTTGATTTTCTTCAACCATGGACATGACTTTAGGTTTTGTAGATATTTTTATTTTTCTTTTTTTTTGCGTTTTATGCTTTTTCTTTAGCTTTTAACAAGTCACATCCATTCCTCTCTTTTCTCAACATCAAACTCTTTTCATACCCATTTTTCTTTCGGTTTTCTCTTTCATAGCCACCCTCAACTTATGGATTTTCCATTGGTTGAAGTGCACAATACCCAATGTCGGGTCAGGGCCAAGATTGAAGTTATCTTTTACGTTAGCCACCCTCAACTTAGGCTTTTGACCTAAGTCGAGGTGCACATGTCCAAGGAGGGACCAGGGCCAACATGGTAGATTTATGGGAAGGTGAGTTCGGGGTTTAGATAGAAATGGTCTAATTTTAGGCTCAACGTATTTGGATCAAAGGGAGGATTTATTTCATTTGGCTGGATCTTGTAATTTGTGGACTTATCAGAACAAGGGCCTATGATCACCTACTAGCTTCTAGAGTGAATTGTCTTAGCAGGACTAACCGGGCAAGTTCTAGTTTTGTACACAAACTGTTTGAACAATCAACTATTCTCACACACACTTGGCACATATTTTCATTATTAGATTATCAGATTACCCAGTTCAAGTTTCAGCTTAAGTCATGCAATCAAGTTGATTCCTTATCATGTCATACTCAGAGCCAACACATTCAACTTGTCTTAGCCTACCAATTCTAGCACACATTACCAAATTTGGACGGGTATATTTTTCATAAGCCATCATACTTCATTTTTTTCGTGCTTCTATTTATACATTCCTAACACATGCCGGTTCAACAGAAATTAAACAGTCTCTTGGGGAAAAAGAACACAGGCAAGAAAACCCCAAGAGAGGATTTATGAGTTGGGTTACTCAGACTTCACCCTATCACTCACAATCCATTTACCCCACCTCCAACAAAAATAGATGTGATTGTCCCCAATGCATACAAGAACAGTAAAAGATAGTAAATTGGGTGAAGCAAACCTGTGGCGCATAGCGCCGAAGAATCATGAACGAGAGGGTGAGTCCGGTTTTCCCGAGCCCGCTCGAACAATAGTTAGGTCACCCTCAGTAGTGCCCACATCATCCATCATAGCACCATCAGTGGTGCTCACAACGTCCCTCACAATAGGTGGGACTACGACAACTGGGGCAGAACTCGATGCCCCTGCAACACTCTCACGCACCATCCGTTGGCGCAACTCTTCATCTAAAATCAAAGCCTTCCTAGCCTCCTTCTCCTGCCTACCCTGTCTCTTTCGAGCTTTTTCCTCCTCAGTGCGACTAGAACGGTGCCTCTTACCTTTGGCATGTGTAGGCTCAATCCTATCCTCTGTGATCCCACTGAATAACACATCCAGCACCGTATCATCAACCAGTGCAGTAGGTGCAGCCTGAGGCTAAACTGTAGGGGTGGCAAGAATGGCATCAACGTCGGTCCGGAGACTGGCTAACACAGCTTGCAAAAAGGATAGATCTATGGCCGGGGCTGATCACTCGAGGACTCACAATTCAAAGGAATCAAGACGTTTATTAATAGCCTGGATCGTCCGGTCCATCATGCCCTCCATCCTTCGCTTCATTCTGGCCTCGAACTTGGCTATCGACTTTTGCATCCACGACTGGATATTATGCAGCAGTGTGGCCATCTGAGCCTCTAACTTTTGTACTCTGGCCAACGGGACAACATTAGCTCCTAACTGTGGTGTGGACCGGGATGCACTAGGAGCCTTACTAGCAGCCTGGGAAGAGGAGGCCGAGGCAGTATCAGAGTGATCTGGTATAAAGGGATCACCGCCTTGTTCCTGTCCCACCATGTCTGTAAGATTTGCGCCCAAGGGAGGTACCTCAACCTGGGGCTCTCTGCGAGGTGCCGCCACATTTACCTCATCACAAATGAGGCCGATATCCAAAGTCCCAATAGGGTGGATCAACCTATCACAATGCCAGATCGACACTCCAGAGTCTCTGCACAATTGGAAAATCAAACATGGAAAAGGGTAAGTAGTGGAGGTCTTGAATGCCCTCTCGTGAATCTCTGTCAGTAGCATGCAGGAAAAGTCAATCACCACTCCTGCTATCGGTGCTGCAACCATGACCGCTCTGTCTCATGTGAGTTGGTTGTCAGCTTATGTCGGCGACACCCTGTTACGCACCAACAACCAGAAGAACTTGGCCACAAAATTCAATGTGGCCTTTTGGATACCTAATCGAACCGCGGCGACCCACTATGTATGCTCGCCATCTGCAGCAATGTACTTAGCCAACCATAGTATTACTGCCTCTCGCTGTTCAGCTTTCCTCCGAAAAGCGCCGCACCGCACGACGTCACATCGGTACTCAAACTCCGCTGTGTTTAGTGACCAAGAGTGACCCGTGGTGGGTCCATAGAAAAAGCGGTTGATGGTGGCATGTGATATGTCCACCAGCCAACCCCGGAGCATAGTGAAAAAGAGAGGGTCCTCGGCTATGGGCTTTGACCGCTTGGATATCGACCCACGGAGAGTGGCGGCATAGGAGGCGTAGAACTCCCGTACCATCTCCTCACTATAAGTACCTGGGTCTCGAGCCATCCAGTCACACTTGTGAAGGTTAAAAAGTTGGTGGATGTCGGGGACAGTGTGCAAGCTCTATGTGAGGACTCTGCGCTCCTCTGTAACAATTCGGGCCATCTTCTCTTTGTCATTAATCACCTTGGCATCCCGATACATTTGCCATTGGCCCTCAACACACCATCTATTTGGCTCACCGGCCACTGGAGTAGGGTTCTCATTCCTTGGTATGGGTACTGACTCTAAGCTAGTGGTCTCATCAGATGAGGCAGCTTATTCATTCTTGTTGGACCCTGTGGCAGACTTGGTATTGGGCCCCGAAGCATGGCAGACTCGGACCCTGAAGCTTGGCTAAACTCAGAGCCAGAAGCCTGGGCAGACTCAGAGCCAGATGTAGACCCAGTAGCTGAACTGAAAGCAGCACCAGTCGGTGACCCGATCAGTGTGTACTCCTCATCAAACTGGGAGACAGTGACTACGTAGGGAATCACCTTCCGGGGGGTGCCTCTAGTGGTTCGGGGTGCAGTGGGAGAAGTCCTTGTGTTGGGAGGAACATATGATGGGTCTTGTTCTGTGTCTGTGGCCTCATTGACTAACCTGAAACTAGGAGCAACAGATTTTGACTTGCCCTGTTTTGAGTAGGTGACTAGCTTCTTGTGTGCCATCGTACCTGTGGAAGGAATATTAGTGCAAAAACTAACCATAACAAACTAAAAAATATTTACAACTATAAACGAACAGTAACAAAGTCCAATGAAAATTTCAGACAAAGGCTACAATGGTCATCCACGGAGGAGACCTACGGTCCGTAGACTGATCTACGGTCCGTGGAACCCTTCCATGGATTAGAGGGCCAATAATATTGGTCGCAGATGGAAACCACGGATGTACAAAACGGTCTGTAGATTGATCTATGGACCATAGTCCACATCCGTGGTTTCACACTTGGTGATATTTTAAAGTGCACCAACCTACGAACCCAAGTCTACGGTCCGTAGACGGGGTATCGTGGATACGATCTGTGCCAGGTTTCAACCATTTTTTATTTCAAGTCCACATCTTAGACCATTTTCACCAATATCCTAGTCTAGCCATGCATTTCAACATTGAATCATGCTAGTTTGTCATTCTCAGGATTCCGATTAACTATTTTAACAAGTATGTAAGACAAACTTTGGAACCCTAAGTCGAAACTTACATTTAGACTTATAATCACATAAAACAAGGCAACACAATCACTATCTATCGTTCCAAGGGTATTATAACTTCCAATTTTATCATTCAATTTCATCTAACAATTACCCAAGGTCAAGACCCAACTCCCGACTTTCTATATTCAATCTATGAATCGAAATTCAACGTGAGGGGAAAGTTTATTACCTTTCAAGCAATGAGGAGTGGGGCGATTGTGTGACAACACTAAGCCTAGCAAGACCAAAGAATCACCTCTTCGTTACCAATACAACACCGGACCCTTTCGTGGAATATGGAATGAGTTGTATTCGAAATGGAAAGGAATTTAGGGAATTATGGGGGAATGGAAGGGAAGATTTGATGGGGGAGTTATGGAGTGATTTATTAGGGAGGTTAGGGAATGGTTGAAACGGTTGGAGAGTGAATAGAGGGAAGTGGAAATGATTTGAAATTAGGGGAGTTTTAAATAAGGGGGTCGGGGTCGGGTCAGACAAAATTAGGGTTTGGACCCACGAGAACCCATCTACGGTCCGTGAGTCGATCTACGGTCCGTAGATTGGGACCGTAGATCACTCTTACACTTGGAAAAATTTAAGGGCTTACCTGGGATCTACGGACACCATCCACGATCCGTGGATAGAACAACGGACCGTCGATGGGGTCCGTAGACCTCTGCACCAGACCATTTTTTGCAGATTCTTTTCATAGCGTACCTACACATGTAGCAACCATTAGGCTATTCTTTTTACATTTTCTGGACACTTTTTTTTAGACACGGACCCTATGTTAATTCTAGCCAACACTAAAAAAAAACTAAAACACCTATTGTTGGCTAGATTGTACATCTTGGGTTGCCTCTCAAGTAGCGCTTGATTCAACGTCGCGGCACGACGCAAGTTTCTTGATTACTTAGACTTCATCAAGATTGTAGGCCTCAATCACTTCTTCCACACTTTCAGCATTTCCTAGATAGATCTTGATCTTTTGCCCGTTTACTATGAACATTGTTCCTTCACTATTCTCAAGCTCAACCGCTTCATGGGGAAGCACTTTTGTGAGCAAAAATGTCCGAGTCCATTTGGACTTGAGTTTGTCTGGAAATAAGCACAACCTAGAGTTGAATAGAAGCACAAGATCACAAACTACAAATTCTCGGTTTTCAATTCTTTGGTCATGATATCACTTCATCTTCTCTTTGAACAAGGCTGAACTTTCATAAGTTTTTAGGCGAAACTCATCAAGCATATTCAAGTCATTCATTCTTTGATTAGATGCGGCGCCCCAATCCAAACTTAGCTTCTTCATTGCCCACAACGCCTTATGCTCTAGCTCTACCGGTAAATGGCAAGATTTCACATATACTAGTTGGTAAGGAGACAAACCTATGAGAGTCTTGTATGTAGTGCGATAGGCCCACAAAACATCATCAAGCTTCCTTGACCAATCCGTTCTATTAGCATTCACATTCTTCGCCAAAATCTGTATGATCTCTCTGTTGGACACTTCAACTTGCCCACTAGTCTGCGAATGGAAAGGGGGGCTACATTGTGGCGGACACCGTATTTCTCAAGTAGCGCCTTGAACAACTTATTACAAAAGTGGGAACCTCCATCGCTAATAATAGCCCTCGGTGTACCAAATCTGGAGAAGATATTCTTTTTCAAGAATGCGGTGACACTTTTACCTTTATTGTTGGGGAGCGCAACTACTTCCACCCACTTCGATACATAATCAACCGCAACAAAAATATACTTCATCCCATGTGAACTCACAAATGGACCCACAAAATCAATGCCCCATACATCAAACAACTCTATCACCAATATAGGATTCATTGGAAGCTCTTCCCTCATTGAAATCCCTCATTCTCTTTGGCACCAATCGCAAGACTTGGCAAAATCGTGAGCATCTTGGTGGATAGTAGGCCAGTAGTATCCACACTGCAAAATCTTATGTGCAGTTCGAATACCACTATGATGCCCACCAACAGGCGATGAATGACAAGCTTCAAGTACACTCAACATCTCAATTTTGGGCACACATCGACGAATAATCCCATCAGCACAACTACGATACAAGTAAGGCTCATCCCAAAAGAATTTCTTCACATCATGCATAAACTTTTTCCTTTGGAGAAAAGACAAATTTGGGGGCATAATATCGCTTGCCAAATAATTAGCAAAGTCTGCGAACCAAGGAATCAAATCGTGAGAAGCAGCCAATACATGTTCATCTGGAAAAACATCATTAATTTCAGCTCTATCATCAAGCTTTAGCATAGCCTCTTCCCCTAATCTGGACAAGTGATCCGCAACTTGATTTTCGGTCCCATTTCTATCCTTTACCACAAAATCAAACTCTTGCAGTAACAATACCCATCTAATTAGCCTCGATTTTGCATCCTTCTTCGCCATCAAAAATCTCAATGCAAAATGGTCAGTATGCACTATGACCTTGGTACCAAGCAAGTGGATCGAAATTTCTCAAATGCGAAAACTACCGCAATGAGTTCTTGTTTGATCACAGTATAATTCTTCTGGGTCACATTTAGAGGTTTGCTAGCATAGTAAATAGGGTGAAGAATTTTCTCTTTCCTCTGTCCTAGTACTACACCAAGCGCCACTCCACTCGCATCGCACATTACCTCAAACGGTTGTCCCCAATCCGATGAAATAATGATAGGTGCAGTAACCAACTTCTCATTCAACTCTCTAAATGCTCTAAGACAAACATCATCAAAATAGAACTTACACTCCTTCTCGAGCAGTTTGCACAAAGGATGTGCAATTTTTGAGAAATCTTTGATGAATCTCCTATAAAAACCTGCATGTCCAAGAAAACTCCTCACACCTTTTACAGAGATAGGTGGGGGAAGTTTTTCTATTACTTCAACTATCGCTTTATCTACCTCAATGCCCTTTTCAGAAATCCAATGACCTAGAACTATCCTTCTTTCACCATAAAGTGGCACTTCTCCCAATTCAGCATCAGGTTGCAATCTTCACACCTTTAAGTACTTCGGCCAAATGATGTAGACATCGATCAAAAGAGTCACCTACCAAAGAGAAATCATCCATAAATACCTCAATAGTGTCCTCCACCATATCAGAGAATATCGACATCATACAACGTTGGAAGGTCGCTGGAGCATTGCACAACCCAAAGGGCATCCGTTTGAAGGCGAAAGTCCCATAAGGGTAAGTGAAGGTGGTCTTTTTTTGGTCCTCCGAAGCTATAGAAATCTAATTGTAGCCTGAATAACCATCAACAAAACAATACCAACCCTTTCCAGCGAGTCTATCCAACATCTGATCCATCAACAGCATAGGGAAATGGTCATTTTTTGTCCAAGCATTTAACTTCCGGTAGTCCATGCAGACTCTCCATCCAGTCATAGGCCGCATCGAAACAAGCTCGTTTCTCTCATTAGGAACCACAGTAATCCCACCTTTCTTGGGCACACATTGAACAGGGCATACCCAACTACTATATGCAATGGGGTAGATAACTCCAGCATCTAACCACTTGATGATCTCTTTTTTAACTACCTCTTGCATAGGTGGATTTAATCTTCTTTGGTGCTCAATACTAGATTTGTGATCTGGCATGAGTTGGATTTTGTGTTAAAAAATACCGGGAGGAATCCCAATAATATCTGCAATAGTCCACCCAATAGCTCGCTTGAACCTCTTTAGCACAGTCACCAAGCACTCTACTTGTCTCGCATTTAGATTTGCCGCAATGATGACCGGCAAAGTGTTATCTCTACCCAAGAATACATACCTCAAATGTGGTGGTAGAGCCTTAAGCTCTAATTTCGGTGCCTCCACAATAGATGGTCTCGCTGGTGGGGACTCACGATTTTTCATGTCTAACTCATACTTCTTTTGTTTTGACCGATATTCACACCTATCGAGTGTAGCTATCAACTCATCGTACTCTTCAATACCATCACTATCGAAATTCATCATAACTGCTGCTAGTGCCTCAACACCGAGCCTCTCTTCGATTTTCACTTCTGTTTCACTCTCAACTCTGTAAGTTATAGCTCTCATTAATCATGAAACACTCCACTTTTACTAGCACATCATGGAGTACACCAATGGGCCTCTTCACATTCGATCGGCCATTAGTAACCGCATTGTAGTGGGTTTTGGGTCCCCTAGACCAAACTTCTTGTAAATAGACAATGGCATGAGGTTGATGCTAGCACCAAGATCACACAATGCCTTAGCAAAGTGTAACAATCCGATAGTACATGGAATCGTGAAGGCACCAGGATCCTCTTTCTTTTGCACAAGAGACCTTGTAGCAATAGCGCTACAATGCTGCAATCTATCATCATCTTCAAAACTCACAGACCTCTTCTTTGTTACCATATCTTTCATAAACTTTGCATACCCAGGCATTTGCTCCAAAGCTTCTATCAACGGAACGTTGATGGAAAGTTGTTTCAACATAGTAATAAACCTGCGATATTTACCATCTTCAGTCGTTTTCACTAATCTTTGTGGAAAAGGTGGTGGAGGTCTAGGTATGGGGACCACTTTCTGAGATATCTCCGCTTCTTTCTCCGTCACATTCTTGGACTTTTCTCTAATCTCTACCACATCATCTTCTTTTCTAGTCTCAATTTCCACCAAAGACGGCATAGGTGGATCTATGGTTTGCTTACCCCCTCGAGTAGTAACTGCCATACAATGACCATCATTATTTGGATTCTGGATGGTGTTGCTAGGAAGAGTGTCAGGTTGACATGGGTTCACTGTACTAGACAACTGAGTCATCTGCTGCTCTAGATGCTTTTTTGACACTACATATGCATCAACCTTTTGACCAATACCAGACAAGTCGTTTCTCATCTCCTTCACATTCTCATCAGTTGCATCAAACCTTCTCATCATCTTATGCATCATATCTTCCATACGCACCAGATTGCCTCCAGTTTCCCTAGTACCAGATTCTCGATTTTGAGGGGGAACATAAGGTCCAACCCGATCGTTTATGTTGTCATAGTTGTTCCGGTTGTAGTTGTTGTCGCGATTGAAGTTTCCATCCCGGAGATATTGACCTTTTCAGTTGTAATTTCCATAGTTCCGACCTTGGTTTCCTTGACCTTGGTGCCAATATTCCGTGTTGGATCCTTGAGCGTTAGGTCGAAAACCCCCCGTCTGATCATTCACTGCATAAGCATCCTCTTCATAGTAACACTCTTCAACTGGTGGTGGCGTTCTAGTCAAGTAATTCACAACATTTACCTTCTCTGCACCTCCGCTCACATGTTTCAATACCAACCCCAACTCGGTCCTCATCTAAGTCATCTCTTCACGAATCTCCTTTGCAGACTGATTGTTCATAGCATGAACGGCAAATGTGTTTCTCCTAGTATCCGACTTCCTAGTGCTCCATGCTTTATTATTTCGAGAGATCTTCTCCAATTTTTCTGTAATATGTGCATATGTGCACTTACCATATGATCCCCCAGCAATAGTATCAAGCACTGTTTTACTGTTATCATCCTGACCTCGATAGAAATATTCCTTTAGCGACTCATCATCAATACAGTGATCCGAAACACCTCTTATGAACGAAGTGAATCTGTCCCATGAGCTACCCACAGACTCTCCAGGTAATGCCACAAAATTATTGACCCTATCTTTGTGATTGAGCTTCTTGGACACTGGTTAATACCTTGCTAAGAACACATCCCTCAGTTGGTTTCATGTATAGATTGAGTTATAAGAAAGCTCAGTGAACCATATAGCAGCATCGCCTGTCAGTGATAGAGGGAACACTCGCAATTCGATAACATCCATATCCAAGTCTGGTCGACCTACACAGCTATTGTAGACCACCCTTATCTTGGCTATGTGAGCATGTATGTCCTCCGATGGCAACCCTAAGAACAAGACCCTCGTTGTAAGCATCTACATTAAGCTACTGGTTACCACAAATGTGTGCCCCGGAGGCAAAGGGGGTAAGACTAGAGGTCCATCAGAGTCAGTCATATTGACATTTCCCCTGTAGTTGTCATGCAGTTATGGGCCTGGTGGACCATGAACCCTCACTGCATCTCCCAATTGATTTTCAGCTAGACCCCGGTTTTCCCCACCAGCTACTCTCAGCTGTTGTAACTCAACTGCATCACCAAGATTAACTCTGATAGGATTAACTGGAATTCCTTTATTGTTCATTCTTTCCAAAGTTCTGTTCAACTCTGGATCGTAAGGAGTAAGTGGTTCACCTTGGCTCCGTGTCCTTGGCATACACTAGAGTCAGAACCTGAGAGAGACAAAAAAAAAAAAAACATAAAAAGTAAAATTAGGAAATATTTGACTAACGTTCAATAATATAGTTAAAATAAATCTAAAGGCCAAATTTCCCCGGCAGCGGTGCCAAAATTTGATACGCTCAAATTATACTTCCCTAAAGAAGCATAAGCGATCGTTATCAAGTAAAGAACCCAACTTGTAGGTTGGGGTCGATCCCACGAGGAAAAAATGGTTTAGACTTTACTTTAACCAACAATTATATTCAATTAGTCAAATTACTTCCAGAAGCAAGTAATAAAAATGGGGGTTTTGTGAAACAAATTGTAATAATTCAATAAATAATCAGTAATCAAAAGTCAGTTTTGGTTGTTATCTAGATGAGAGAAATAACTAGGGTATACGTGTTCTCCACAAGCTCATAACGTAGTAATCCTAGTAATAGCAATCATTTCCTAGTGCACTACATGCAAAGTGATAAGTTAGGTATCTCTAAATCCTTGGTCTTGTATCTAGAGAATTTCACCCTGCACATTGGTCCAGCTACGTGTGCATAATTTACTAACCCTTACCTTTACCTCATGTTAGACATCATAATCGATGTTTGGCTTAGTTATTACTTCGCACCAATCGACACTAACCTATTAGAAAATATCACACTATATCTATGTTGATAATTCTTTTCTTGTTGATTACCTCTTTGGTCCGGCAAGCAGCAACAAGGCGAGTTTTAACGTTTGCAACCACTAAAAAGACTTTTATACGAAAGAATTATCAATGCATGCACAACACTATTCACGAATTGCTTATTTACTATTCATACTTTGTTAATCGCTCATGGTTCCCACAACCCTAGATATGGAGTTTAGTTACACATAATCATATGAACAGAATTCATTGTTTTAGATGAAAGAATTATGAACTTACGTAATTGAGAATAACAAACCCAGAATTTCAACTTATATTTCAAAACCAAAATCATCAAAACGAACTTAGGAAATTAAGAATTGCTAGAGTTGCAAGTTAATCTCCCAAGTTAAGAACTAGAATAGAACAATAATGTCTAACCCTCAAAAAGGAGGTTTACATGCCCTATTTATAGAAAACAAGTCCTAAATTAAAAAGGGAAACAAAATAAGGAAATTTTGTTACAGGCACGCGTCTTCATTCCACGAGACTAACTCACGGACCGTCAATGGATCTACGGTCCGTGAGTCCCTTTCGTCGCCCAAGACTTAGAAACTATTTCAGCATCCAAAAATCAGCTTCTCTGAAACAAACGATGGAACTGCAATACGGACTGTAGATTAATCTACGGATCAACAGTACTATCCATAGATCAATCTACGGACCGTCAATGGTCACCGTGGTTCCACACTTGGTCAGATTTCCCTGATTTGTCTTCCATGCCTTGGTTGCTGATCTACGGCCACCATCTACAGAGCGTCAATGGACCTACGGTCCGTAGATCACTTCCGTAGATGCCCTTTTCTGCATTTCTTTCAGCTGTCTCTTCAATTTTGCGCCTGAACATCTTTTCTGCAAAATATGATAAAAACACATAAAAACCAATACAAAAAGGCCCTAGACACACACAACTTGTAAGTGAAATATATTAGAAATACCGTAAACTCACGATATATCATACGATATTATGGGTGGTGTTCTAGGAGGTGGGGTGGGGTTAGAGTGATCACAATGGGGGCTATGAAAGTAGAGCGAAGATGAGGTGTATTAGAGGGTGGAAATGACACAATCAATACAAAATGTGATTATTTATGGAACTTATTTTCTAAACATATATTTTTTAAAAAAATATTTTGACTAATCAAACAAAAAAAATCAGAAAATATTTCCCAAAAAATATTTCTCCATATCAAACAAAAAAGCATTTTCCCTAAATTTGGAAAATGCTCAAATTTGACCATGACTCAAAAAGTGTCCATTTCCTATTATCCAAGAACAAACTTTAATCAGTTATAATGAACATGACAACATGATTTTTCGTTACCCAAACTATGTGTTTTGAATGTCTTCACTACATGTAAGCTTGAGGGGAGTATTGAAAGTAGTGGTAAAACTTAGTTTTTCTTTTTATCAGGAAAGATTTAATATATTAATAATAATAATTAGGAGGGGCAATGTATCGACACTTCCGCCGAAGCATGACGCCTGTTTCGATTAAGTTGGGTCACATCCCGACCTTGGAAAATGCTAGGAATATTGTTTTTTAATCTAGTATACATAATTCCTAGAATGTTTGCTTCTACCTCCTTTTGGGCATACATTGGAGGAACTAACAAAATGTTTGGTTCATCAAAAACTACCACTTTCGTCCCCTCATTTGCCAATTTGTCCGCTGCTCTATTTTGTTCCCGAAACACCTGGGTCACTTTGGTGATTTCCAGCTTCAGCATCAAGCACCTGCACTCAACAACAATGTTATCATAGAGCATGTTAATATTCTTATTTGTAAGCATATGGATAGTCTCAATAGAGTCAGAGTTAACTTCAAGGGGGGTATGGCTATGGTTTACAGTTATTTAGAGGCCTCTCCTCATAGCCAGCAGTTTGGCTCTAACGAGGTTTGTAGGGGGGCGGGGTGTTCTCACTAAAGCCAATGATCCACTGCCCCAAGTGGTTTCTAATCAGGCCTCTTATACCCTCGAGGCCCGGGCTTTGTTTCACAGATGCATTAATGTTTAGCTTGTAGGTTCCCAAATGGGAACCTTTGTAGTGGTTTTTTTTAGCCTTAGTGTTGATTTGTTTGCTGATGATCAGGCTATATTCCATGGCCTGAGAGATGGTTTGGTGGCTGCTAATAAGAACCTTTTGGTCATTAAACGAATTGTTGTTTCTTGTGAGCCAGATGTTCCAGAGACAAAAAGGAATGAGGGTGTTCCAGTCCATCCAATGGTTGAAATTCTTGTTTCTCAAACTATGTCATTCATCTATCTATTTTTCCTCATTAATATTGCCAACAACTGTTGTCCCTTGGTTATCACACTTTTCTTGAATGGAATTCCAGAAGTTGAGTGAGTTTTGGCACTCAAAGAAGATGTGGTTGGAGTCTTCTCTTGGGTAGTCACAGTAATGGCACTTTGGGTTAACACTCATTCCTTTTTCCTTTAGGAATTGATTTGTGGGCAATCTGCGATAGTACAAAAGCCAAAGGAAGGTTCTTATTTTGTTTGGTGCATTTGCATTCCAGATCCATTTAAATCTCTCATTGGGCTCCAAAGTTTTCTTAGCCATTTTACCCTTGATGTGGTTGTAAGATGAACTTGTTGAGAACAGGACATCATTAGTGAGTCCCCAGACTAAAGTGTCTTCTTTGGTGCTCTCTTGTGGAAAAAAATAGCTCTTTATTATGCACTAGGTACTTTCAGGTAGCTCCATGGAGAATTTATCAAAGTCCCAGATTCCACTTTGGTAGATTTCAGATACTTTTATTTCATCTTCTCCATTTGCCATTGGGCCTTGTACTGTTCTGTACAGGGTATCATAGTGTGGTAGCCAGTTATCATTCATGAAGCTAACTTTGTCCCCTTTATCCACCACCTATTTAGTTACTTTGGTATTATCCACCCAACCATTTTGAATGTTTTTCCAAGTCCTGGAGACCGCTCTGTAGCTGGAGCTTGTGTTGGGTTTGTGGTGCTTGTTCATAAGAACTTTGCTCCAAAGTTTATCTGGAATCAGAATGATTCTCCAAGCTAGGCTTGAGAGGATAGCACTATTCTTTATTTCAATTTTCTGTATGCCCAAACCTCCCATGTTTTTGCCGTTGGTGATGGTGTCCCAGTTGAATAGATGGATTTTCTACTTCTCAGTTGCTGTCCCCCAAATGAAGTCCTTCTAGATTTTGTTCATTGTGTCAGTGATCTTGGCTAACATCCTTATGTATTGCATCACATGAGAGGGCATGCTGCTGAGGGTGGCATTTGCAAGAACTACCCTACCAATCATATTAAGGAACTTAGTCTTCAAGCCAGCCATTTTTTTCCTCATGTTATCAATATTGTAGTAGAAGTCAACATTCTTAGGTTTCTATGGAAGATTGGAAAACTCAAGTATTTCCCAAAGGTTTCAGAGTTTTCCATGCCAAGAAGGGTAAAACACATGATTCTAGTTTGAGCATTGGAGTTTTTTGAGTGGATAGCCTTGGACTTGGAGAGGTTCACTCTTTGGCCAGAGTTGGTGCTGAAGTTATTGAGAATCCTGGAGATATATGTTGATGCAATTCTTGTCATCAGCTCTAGCAAAAAGACAGAGATCATCAGCAAAGAACAGATGAGACATTTTGGGTCCTTATATAATGATTGTTATGGGGGTCCAATGTTTTTGCACTACAATTGTATCAATATCTCTGGAGAGCCTCTCCATACACGTGATGAAGAGATAGGGGGACATGGGATCTCCTTGTCTAACTCCCCTTAAGAGCCTAAAAAATGCAGTTCTCTTTCTATTGAAAAGGATGTCAATAGAACTAGTACTAATGCAGGACATGATGAGATTGGAGAATTTAGGGGGAAGTTAAAGTATTAGAGAGTTTCTGTGATGTAGGACCATTCAAATCTATCAAAGATTTTTTCCACATCAATTTTGAGGATCATATTGGACTTTTGACCTTTCATTTTACCAAAATGGGTGTTGTATTCCTAGACAATGATGGCATTGTCAGAAGTTCTTCTGTTGGAGAGGAAACTAGTTTGGCTAGGCCCTATGATGGAGGGGAGGATGGGTTTGATGCGATTGACAATGACTTTTGTTACAAACTTATAACTGGTATTGCATAGACCAGTGGGTCTATAGCTTTTGAGAGTAGGAGGGTCTGGACATTTGGGAATGAGGCAAAGAAGGGTGGTTTTATTTAGAGCAGCCATCTTAGATTAGTCAAAGGCAGTCTTACAAAAACTAGTGGTTTTGCTGCCTACAATGCGCCAGAATTTTTGATAGAACATGTTATGTAGTCCATCAGGTCTAGGATCTTTGAGAGGGTGGAGAGCCTTGAGGGCTTTGTGGATTTAATTGTCTCTGAGGGGTGTGTCTATGGAGTTGGACATCTCATCAAAGAGAAAGTGTTCCTGAGCCTTCACATTGGCAATGCTTCTTTTGGTGTGTTGGTTGTTAGTAGTGTAGAGGTTTATAAAAAAGTTGGAAATATGGGTGTTGAGTTGATCCTGGTCCTCAAGAAGGTTCCCAGCACTATCCTTAATGGAGGTGATACGATTTCTTCTTCTCTTATTGATGGTGGAGGTGTGGAAGAAGCTGGTGTTTGCATCACCTTCACTAAGCCAATTAATCCTAGATTTGATTCTCCAAAACTCTTTTTCAGCAGCTAAGAGATTGTCATAGTTCTAGAGGAGGCTAGACTCAAATTCATGGAGGAAGGAGCTAAGGGGGTAGCTTGGGAACCTCTGGATCCCATCAAGTCTATCCAGAATCTTCTTCATGTTTTTGAAGATATTCCCAAATATAGAGCTATTCCAAATGGTTGGCTCTTTTTGGAAGAGTTTATGGCCCCATTCAAAGTGTCTTACTTGTCGAAACAGTGCTGGACAAGCGGTTGGAAGGATGGGTGCCCACACTACATGGGTTCCATTCTGAAAGGTTTAGAACTTTTTTTGGAATTGTTATTATCAAGAGTTATGAGCATAGGATAGTGGTCAGACTTGGTCCTGGGGAGGTGGGTTATCACAGAGTTAGGGAAAAGTTTTATCCAAGAATCATTTGCAACACACCTATCTAGCCTTTCAAAGATAAGGCTACTCATATTCATATATCTTTTGTTGGTCCAGGTATACTTACACCCTTTGAATCCTAAATCTATCATTTTGCACTCATTTAAGCAATTCCAGAAAAGACTGGCTATGTTGTGATTAATATTGTTGCCTCCTAGTTTCTCTCTTGCATGGAGGACTTCATTAAAGTCCCCACCATTGAGCCATTCCCCATTGAGGGTGCTTGAGAGACTACAGAGTTCTTTCCAGATGTGAGTTCTGGTGTTGAAATCAGGACTAGCATAGACAGCTGAAAAAAATCACAAAGGGGAGTTAGAGAGTACCTTGATAGAGACATTTATTCCTTAAGGGGTAATTGACAAGTCTTCCAACTTTAGAGTGTCCTCATTCCACATTATCACTATTCCTCTAGAGAGGCCATTCGCAGTAGCTTGGATTTGTGAGTCGAACTTGAGCTCCTCTGTAAGGCTTTTATGCTCTGTCATCTTTATTTCTAGCAGAACAAGCATTGCGGGCTTATGGAACTTCACCACTGTTCCGCATTGACGCCAGAAGCTCGCATTATTTGCTCCCATCGCGTTCCATATGATGAAGTTCATCATTGGGTTGAGTTGTGTTGGTTGCTCCTACAAGCCCTTCCCCTTCTCCAGTTGAGATCATTGTTTGGGTAGTCCAGTGGAATTCAATGTCACTGTTGCCGGAACTAAGTCATTCTCGTTCCTCAAGTTCAAAGTGTACATTGTTGTGTCTTGTGGGCAGTAGGCTATTACTGTCGTGTTGATTGGTTCCTCGAACTCATTGTAGAACATAGTCTCCAAGGTGCATGTCTCCGTACTTTGTTCTCCATTTTTTGTCAAAATGTCCTCCAGTTCCTGGTTGTTTTTTCTTATCAGCTCTAGGATTGAGGATACCTTTCTTCCTGGGTTCGTGTTTTGCTCCTCCCTTTGTAGTGTTTGGGAGTATAATGTGTTCAGGACCTCGTGTGGAAATCTGGGTATAAAGAAGAGGTTATGGAAACTGGTTAGGTGTTGTTCATTAACACGTTGAGTTCTTCCATTGTCATCGAGTTCATACTCCCCCACATTTGGTTTTGCCTCAGCATCTGCATCCATATCTGATGGCCCAGTTCTGTTATCCCCTAATCGACCCCCCTTTGAGGATCTGGGCAAGGTATGTCGGGTCTTGGAGTATTAAGGTCACATGATGTCCTGCTATCATTACTTGGAAGGAGAGTTATTTTTCTTGCAGCGCCAATTCCAACCATGAGGT
Source organism: Solanum verrucosum (assembly GCF_900185275.1). Taxonomy (NCBI): domain Eukaryota; kingdom Viridiplantae; phylum Streptophyta; class Magnoliopsida; order Solanales; family Solanaceae; genus Solanum; species Solanum verrucosum. The sequence continues at coordinate 877,439 of NW_026020379.1, forward strand.
TGGAGTATGCCCCGAAGGCATTGGTGATGTCGTGAAGATAAGCGGTGGGTCTTGTGGATTTTGTGGTGGCATATGGTGGTGAGCCACTTTTGCTATGAGTGGTATTTGGGTGTTCTTCTATGGTGTTGGGGATTATATCAACATCCATTGTAGTGGCGTTAATGTGATAGATGTTTGACGCGACCTCTGTGGTCATGTCACTGGCAGAAGGGTGATGATTACCCTGGGTATGGACTGCGGCGTCGTTTCGGATCGTCGGAGCCTTGGGGAAGGGAGGGGGTGGTTGGTAATTAAGTCGTGGGTCTTTGTGTTTCCTTTATCATTTAAGGTTGTGTAATTGTTAGCCAAATAATGATTTTCTTTTTTGTAATAATGTCTTTCCTCATTAATGGTTGTAAAAAGCTTTTGATTAGCAACATTGTTGTTTTTTACAGCTGTGGAATTGGTCTTAGGAGCAGGGGTTTCGGGCCCATTTCCAATTTTCACATGTTTTCCATTACTTTTGTTATTATTATTTTCATTAATTTTCCGGCTGTCTCCAGGTGGTTGGGTTGGGGCGCTGGTGTTAAGAAACTCAGCCCTTACATATCTTTGTTGCTGCCTTTCTTGCTCCTTGGGTGTGTTTGTGCTTTGCTTCCTTGCAGTTAGGGTCTTCCTCTTTGGGAATGAGACAATTTCCCAGATGTCTGTCCGTTTCACTTCCTTCGGCGTTGGCGGGTGAAGGGGGTCTATGATCTCCTTGTCTATTTCATTAAATCTCCCTAGAGTGTGGCCTATTCTACTGCAACCAACACACATGATTCCCTCCCCTTCATAAATTACTTTTGTTTATGACTCCCAATGACTACCTCTGTTTTGACTGGTACTTCAATTGGCACTTAGATGCAAATACATGCATATCGCCCCCTGAGTGTAGCCGATGTGCAAATGTCGATCTTAAGTAGGGCCCCCAATATTTGTCCAACCTTTTCTAATATGTTTTTATCATAGAATTATGTTGGCAGTTGGGGTAGTCTAGCCCATATGGTTGTGTGGGTTAGCATGGATTATTGGGGGACGAAATTTGGTTCCCACCTTTTGACTGATAAAAAATTCCCTGCAACAAACCATGGCCCTTCATGTAGGATTTTGTGCATACTATGCACTTGACTTATTTTTACAATGTGGTAATCTCATTCTAGATCTATTAGTGTGAGAGGTTCAGCCAGCTTCCAGGTGTCTGTTAATTTGCTCTTTAGGTAGGTGTGCGTTAGTCGTTTCCCAAAGACTTTGATGATTACAGACAAGCACCATGGTTGGTACAATCTTCGTTTTTCGTCTTCGGTTAGGGTGATTGTATCGTTGCTACTCTCACTTCCTTCTTCCATGTTTGTATGTTCCTAGGAACTTCATAGATTTGACTTAGGTCATTTTCCTTGTCAATCAGTGCTTCTTTAAAGGACTGAAATCTTTGATTGTCTTCCACCACGGGGCTAGGTGAATCTGGTGGTTCCGGTGGGTCAGGGGGGTGGTTCTGTGTACGTGGGGTAGATTTGGCCATATTCTAGAAAGAGTTTTTCAAATTTGTTTCAAGCACCATGTGTTAGTTGTGGTAAAACTTAGTTAGTGCTTAGCATAAACGGAGTTATTAGGATTTCAATTTTATGAGTTTTAAACTTTATAATAATTATTTTAAGTAATAATAATAAGATTTCAAATTTAATATCTATACATATTTGATGTATTTATTAACACTAGTTTATTGACACATGTGTTGCACGTGATTATCAATTCCAAAAATATATGTTATAGTAAATAGTATTGCTTATTTAAGCGAAGATTTGAATAATACGCTTAGCAAAAAATAATATTGCAGATTCTTTTGTGAATATTCAATGTGGATCGTCATATATATCTCTTATTCACGCAAACATATGAACATGGTCAATGAAAAATTTTATTAGTTAAATGCAATAATGTATATATTTATTTCAATTTGATGAGGTTCAATCATGAGCCCCCGGCTAGAAAGATCGGGAGGGTTAGTGTCCTCTTAAGAAGGAATACCCAACTTCTGGGGTCAGCTTCGATCACGAGGAGAGAAGAGCAGACCATAGTCTTATCTCACTAATATTACCCTATAGACAATATTTGCTTTGTATTTTTCTTGTCATCTAACCAGATGTTTAGATAAGAAAACTCGAAACATTTTAAAATAATTATTTTGAAGTTAGAAGATCTTGTTAACTTGATAATACATTTGTGACATATAATACTTTAATTTAAATACAAATATCTACCCAAATATAAATATATATCTGCATTAATGAAAATATTTATCTAATAAAATTAACTATTAAATAAATAATAAAAAGTAAACTAATATAAACTTCAACTGGCGTTATTAGTAGTCATTTGAACTTTTCTTCGTCTAAAATACTAAAATATTAAGAAATAGTAAATAAGTAAAACAAAAAGGCAATGTTTATATAGTAATAACTATTTTGAAGCAAACTTCACGAAAGCCTAGATCACATAAGTACATTGATAAATAAAGTCATTCTTTTGTTTTGAGCATCAAAAACAAATTGTGACAATTCTCTAAATTTTGGAAAAGATATTCAGAAGCATATATCTACATCACAAGAGAAATTATTAACAAACAAATGAATTTAGGCTACATCATGTTAACTTCATATATTTGAACATTACATACTAATGTATATATTAAGCAAAAAAATAATTATTATATCATCAATATTATTTTCCTCAAGTACTCGAGGTTATGGAATATACCCTCTTAGGATAGAACGACTTACTTCATCAGAATAGTGGTACCTCATATTCCGCTAAACTTCAAACTCACTCAAATATAATAAATCACACAAAAATTTTAAAATGCAAGAAGAAGAAGAGTAGAAGATTAAAAAAATTGTGGTTGAAAAATGAGAGGAAACCCCTCTATTTATAGTCAACAAAGGGTAGTATGAACAAATGTTTTTTGTGTCTTATCTGAAAAGTCATGATCATTTCGAGAAGTCACAACCCTTTGGAAAAGTCGCAACTTATTGAAAAAGTCACAATTCTTTGAAAAAGTCACAACTTATTGAAAAGTCACAACTCATCGAAAAATCACAACCCTTTGAAAAGAGTCGCAACTTATCGAAAACGTCACAACCCATCGAAAAAATCACAACCTAAGTTAGAAATATTATAGTATTTTAACATTTAAATTAGAAGTTCATGCTTTTAAGGTAATATAGATAAATATATTATTTGAACAAAATCTATAGAATTTGGCCGAAACCCGCATGCGAACAGCCTTAATTATTGTATCTGCCAATCAGTTGCAATTAGCAATAGTTAGTTTGGCAGTTAGCTAGTTTGTTAATAATTAGCAATAGCTAGTTTGGCAGTTTGCTAGTTTGTTAATAATTATCAATAGCTAGTTTGGCAGCTATATTAATAATTATGCTGCTATAGAACTGAACGAGTGGTAGTTGAGCGGATTGTGTTAAATTTGTGAGTGTTATAATAAGTTAAGACGCAACATCCAATCCAACCTAAAGTTACTTGGGTCAAAATGAATTAGATAATGAGTTATATAACAGATAAAGGAGTAAAGCCCAACCCAATTCAGTTTTTACTAATCTTAATTATTTTATTTATTTTTTAAAACTATTTTAGTATCTAATAAAATTATATTTTTATATTATGACTATATTTAACATATCAAATTGAAAAAAAAAAAGTTCTAAAAAAATAGTTTGACGTGATTTCTCACAAGCCAATTTGAATTACATATCAACCCAACTTATGATAGGTTGAAATGGATTGAGGTAATAAATGAACGGATCAACAATCCGTCCAAACTTAAACGAATTTAACGGGTTAAGTTTAATTTTGCCACCCCTACAGAGAAGGTCGAACGATATTACAACCACATGCTCACAAGTTTAATTGGTAATATCACTAATTGAGTATTTACATTACTCTATCGAATGTCATATAATTAGTTAAAACAATATTTCTTATCAAATAGGAGTAGAACTTTATTTACAACACTATTAGTTGTTTTAATGTTGGAGTAATTGTTTATATCAATTTATGTGAGAATTTAATTGTACAGAAATCATAACCATTAGATTTTGATTTTTAAATATTTTAATCTATAAGCATCTTGCTAATGAAATTTGTAATTAAATTCATTTTCTCTCTATAATATTTTTCATCAAATGAGGTATGCGAAATCATAATGCGCAAAGCGTATACACTGAAACTAGTTTAATTAAAAGAGAGATGTCAAATTTAATTAAAAGTGAATTATTTTTATTAGAAGTTACAACATCTCTTCTACCTTTGGATGGTTTTGTTTCTAGTTGTAGCAATCAGGATTAGGTTCAATTGGCATAAAGGTAATGAAGTGACATAGATCAGGAAGTTTTACAGCTTTTGCATAGTTCACAATGTTCACAGAGCCAGATCTCTCTAGATGACTGATGCAAATGCAAAGAGTTTTGCGGTCTGATTCTGAGGCAGCAGCTATTTTAGCCAAACTTTGCAATCCAACACAACAGTTTTGACTAGGTTTTGCATCTTTACCTAGTGCAAAACCTGAACAAGGTTTTACCAAGGGTATAACATCTTTCTCACACTGAACAACTCCATTTGTTTGGCCTAACATTAGAGCAAGAGCAAACAAAGTTAAAAGAATTTTTGCCATTTTTTGATGAATTCTTGGAGATGTATGAATGACTATTGTAGAAACTCTATTTATAGAGTTGAGTATTCTAAGTATTTTGAATTTAACATTTTTTAAAAAATTAATTAAAATAAATATCAACATTTGCATTATATAATTTTGCCTCTCAACTTCTCAATTAATCACTAATTTTAACCTTTAACAATTAATTAAAAAAAGTATAACACTATAGCGCCTAGTCAGTGCCACAATTAATCTCACATTTTTTAATTTTTATTTATCAATTAATAATTTATATATATATTTATTCTATATATAATAAGCCACAATGCAACTATCATTGTAACTATCTTGTTAGCTTTCAACCAAAAGCTAATAAGATTTTTAGTTACATATTTATTATTTAGTTAATTAATAAATATGTCATTTCTATATATATTTTTCTATTACTATATATAATAAGTGGGAATATCTACTATTTAGCACATGACAAGTGTTACATGTGCTTAGATAGTGTTGTACATTCTTCTTTTATGGTTGTACCTTTAAATTTATATTATTGGACAATTTAACACCATTAATCACAATAATTAATAACTTAAAACATTTTTAAAAAAATATGAAAATTTGGATGACTCTCCAAATTTTATTTGTGTCACATAAATTGAGACAACAAAAATAACATATATTGGGTCCATTTTAATTTATTTGTCTTTTTTTTTGTCTTTTTTATATTTAAAAATTGCGTATAAATACTATAAATCATGATAATTGACAACATAAAATATGTTTTGAAAAAAATACAAAAAATTCCACTGATTCTTCAAGTGAATCTATCGTAAAAATACTATAAATCATGATAATTGACAACATAAAATATTTCAAAAATAAATACATATAAAAAAATTCTATTGATTCTTGAAATTAATCTATCGTTACAAATTATGTATAAAATATAATAAATCGTGATAATTGATAACTTAAAATATTTATTAAAAAAACACAAAAAAAAATAAAATTGACTGATTCTTATAATTAATCTATCAATGTCACATAAAATGAGACAAAAGTAGTAATATGTATTATTTAATGTGAAATTATTGAAAACAACGTAAAATGTATTGTAAATCTTAACAATTAACAACATTTGATTGACTCTTGAAATTTTATCTATGCTACATACATTGAGATAAACGGAGTAATATATATAAAGTATTTAAAATTACGTACAACCTTATTGCTTTCTGTAGGCTTCGAATTATCGTGGTCATTTTTTAGGCTGATACAAGTTTTGTACATTTTCTATTTAATATTTTTTTAATATTATAAATCGCAATAATTAATAATTTAAAATATTTTAAAAAATATATTAAAAATTGAGTTGGTTTTGGGAATTTTATTTATACTATATAAAATGGGACAAAGGAAGCAACATATATCATTTACAAATGACTTAAAACGCATTAAAAATTACAATAATTACCAAATTAAAATATTTAAAAGCTATATAATAAAATAGGTTCACTCTCAGAACTCTATCAGGCTCACATATATTGGGACAGAAAAAATAACACATATCATTTTAAAATAATCAAAAAAGTATTATAAATAATAATAATTAACAACTTAAAATATCTAAAAGACATTTTAAAAGGGTTAATTTTGTAATTTTATCCATATCACATAAATTAGGACAAAGTGACCAGCAATGTAGGTTATTTGAAAGTTACATAAAAATATTATAAATCACAATAATTAATAACTTAAAACATTTTTAAAAAAAATATGAAAATTTGGATGACTCTCCAAATTTTATTTGTGTCACATAAATTGAGATAACAAAAATAACATATATTGGGTCCATTTTAATTTATTTGTCTTTTTTTTTTGTGTTTTTTATTTTTAAAAATTGCGTAAAAATACTATAAATCATGATAATTGACAACATAAAATATGTTTTCAAAAAAATACAAAAAATTCCACTGATTCTTGAAATGAATCTATCATAAAAATACTATAAATCATGATAATTTACAGCATAAAATATTTCAAAAATGTTGTAAGTGGGTAGTCTTATTATGTCTTAAATAGTGTCAAAGAAAGTACAGGTTTGTGATAAAAAAAATTATTCCTTTATCCACGCAAATAATTGCTTCAAAAAATCCGTTATTAGCCCCAAAACATACCATTTATATTATTGGGCCCGGTGCCCGTGCATATTATCTAGAATATATATATAAGGAAATCCGTAAGAGTTTTTCAAAGAACGTTTAAACATACACGCGTCATCTTCTAATTATTCAATAATTTTAACATTTAAAATAATAATTACTTAGAACAAATATTAACACGTGTCAGCATTTGCATTATATAATTTTACGTGTCAACTTCTGAATTTACAAAAATCTGAAATAAAGTTATTGAAAGAAGTTTTAAATATACACGTGTCATATTCTCAATTAATCACTACTTTAACATTTAAAATAGAAATTAATTAAATAAATATTAACACGTGTCAGCATTTGCATGATGTAATTTTACGTGTCAACTTCTGAATTTACAAAAATCTGAAATAAAATTATTGAAGAAAGTTTTAAATATACACGTGTCATATTCTCAATTAATCACTAATTTAACATTTAAAAATAATTTCTATTATATAGAAGAGTGAAGACGACCAGGACGACCAAGGGTACTTTTGTCAATTTAAAAAAATTTCAAGCTTAACTTAATTGTACATTTTGCATTGAGAGTATTGAACATTCCAAAAAAATCAGCCAAAAGTTATGTAATTCCCACTTTATCCACCATTAAGTTGTTGATTTCCATTGTCACACGTGTACAACACATTGGGAGGAGTAAAAGAAATTAATGCAAAGTTAAAACATGAACCCCATTTTTGACTCACTTCAAAAGTCTATGCATTCAAGACCACACATTTTTTTTTAAAATAATAATTAATTTGAGTTTATTAAATCAATTTATATTTCATTAACACCTTTACTTTTTGCACTAAAATAAATATAAAAAGAAACAAACATGATTTAAAATGTATTAAAAAATAAAAATATTTACATAAAAATAAAAATTAATAAATAAAATGGATAGATAAATTAAATGAAATTAAAGTAAACTAAGAAACTAACTAAATTTTTAAATAAATAGTTTTAAAATTTTGCGAATCAAATATTAAAGAGAAATAATAAGTATTTTTCGTGTTCAATTTACGTACATTAATGATAAGAATATTTTGATAATAGAATATTTTAAATTTTAAGATTAATCAGATTGTTTACTTTATTTACTTAATATTGTTATTCTTTTGTTTGAAATAGGAAGTTAAGAATCGGAACACATGAAAAATCAATACATTAATTAGAGAAGTAAAATAAATTTAAGTAGATTAATATTTAGAAAGAGATGACAAAAATAGCAAATGATTAATAGTAATTTTAAAAATTATGAATAAATTTTGGAATAAGATAAAATATGTGGATGAGGAAATCAATACGATATGTAATGATCTATGTATTAAAATATCATGCTAATTTAACATTTAATTCTAAATAGATTTTTTTAAAACAGAGAAAATGCATTTATGTTTTCAGATTGTTTGAAATTTTTTCACTAAACTGATAAAAATAACAAAAATACTTGTTCCTATAAGTTATTGTGCATGAAAAAAGAGAACCAAAAACACATTTGTATCATGCTAAAAAAATATGTTCATTAAGACAAATTATGCATATATAGAACTTCATGTAATAGTGAAACATGCTTCTTAGTTCTAATTTTTATGCATGAGTGCTAAATAAAAAATATTAATCTCTCTGTTTCAATGTGTTTGTTCTATATTGACTTGGCATGAAGTTTAAGAAATTAAGGAAGATTTTTGAATCTTGTAATTTTAAATTTTAAATATGTGAAATATAGTAAATGTCTTTTAATCTTGTGATCTTAAATATGTTATGTGGAGTTGGAACTAAGAAAAGAAATGGGACATTACTTTTTAGTAGATTATAAAGAAAAATTCGACAAATTAATTGAAATGAATAGGATAGATTTCAAGATGATAATACATAATGATTCATGATTTTTATATAAGATATAATCCAATCTAACAGACAAATTAACTCTGAATCCTACTAAATTTGTGTCTTATAGTAATATAAATAAATAAATTGAATATTATACTTCAGAGTTTTACAACTTAAAAAATGAATCTACCCATCGCTATATCAATTATACTTTAAAATATTATTGGGTTGATTTAATTTAATATTTTTATTCAGTATTCGATATTTATATTGGAGTTGCCCATTCGGATATAGAGCTCTCTATTAAGAATTTTTTTCATATCCAAAACTCAAAATTAAGATATTTAATTAAGGAAGGAGAAACACCATTCAATGCACTATATTCTTTGATGGTTATTTTTTGATATTTTTTAATTCTAAATTTTTTACTAGGATCAATATTAATTAATGTTGATCAGAATGCTATAGAAATACCTTTTAATATTTGTCAAATAATAATTAATAATTGATTATATTGGGCCCATATCACGGGCCTTAAGAATCTAGTAATTAAAATAAATATCAACACGTGTCAACATTTGCATTATATAATTTTGTCTCTCAACTTCTCAATTAATCACTAATTTCGACCTTTAATAATTAATTAAAAAAAAATATCAACACCATAGCGCCTATGTGTCAGCGCCACAATTAATTTCACATTACTTAATTTGTATTTATCAATTAATAATTATATATATATATTTTCCTATTATATAGAAATGTGAAGCACTGGACGACCAAGGACAGTTTTGTCAATTTAATAAACTTCTAGGTGTACATAGTGCATTGAAAGTATGGAACATTAAAAGTTAAGTAATTTCCAATGTATCCACCATTACATTGGGAAGAGTAAAAGAAATCAATGTAAAGTTAAAACATGGACCCCATTTTCTTATTCACTTCAAAAGTCTATACATTCTAGTACACACATTTTTTAAAGGGCAGTTTTGTCAATTTAATAAACTTCCAAGTGTACATAGTGCATTGAGAGTATGGAACATTAAAAGTAACGTAATTCCCAATGTATCCACCATTACATTGGGAGGAGTAAAAGAAATCAATGTAAAGTTAAAACATGGACCCCTTTTTTTATTCACTTCAAAAGTCTATACATTCAAGTACACACATTTTTTAAAGGGCAGTTTTGTCAATTTAATAAACTTCCAAGTGTACATAGTGCAGTATGGAACATTAAAAGTTAGGCATAATACATATATTGGACCTTAAACTTAGCTTCAAATTTTAACTTTGACCTCCAACTTTCAAAGTGCACAAATAGACACTTTAACTATCCAACATTTTAATAAATAAACACGCGTGTCTTACCTGGCAAAACGCGTGATGTGCACGCATTTTGCGCGAGTTAGAAGTAATTTTTGAGGCACACAACAGTAAAAAAAAATGTTGAAATGACAACTCTACCCTTAATTAATTTATTTATTTATAGTTCAAAAATGGACGTGTAAAGTGTTTAATTAGTTGGCAGCCATTGAGTGGCTCACTAATACACGTGGAAGCGTTTGCATTTCACGCTCTTTGCTCCAAAAATCGCGTGTTTATTTATTAAAAGGTTGAATAGTTAAAGTGCTTGTTTGTGCACTATGAAAGTTGGAGGTCAAAGTTAAAATTTGAAGCCAAGTTTAGGGTCCAATATATGTATTATGCCTTAAAAGTTATGTAGTAATTTCCAATGTATCCTTACATTGGGAGGAGTAAAAGAAATCAATGTAAAGTTAAAACATGGATCCCATTTTTTGATTCACTTCAAAAGTCTATACATTTAAGAACACCCATTTTTTTTTTTTAAATAATTAATTTCACATTTGATTTTATATACGTATTAGAGTGTTATTAATTTGAATTCATATTTATTTTTGAATGTCTAATGAGATTTTTTTCATATTCAAAATTTAAATTTGAGGTTTTTTAATCATTTCCTTTCTTAATGTGGTTCGGTCATGAAAATATAGTTTTTGTTTTATTAAAAAAAGTATACAGTTAAAGTCGTGTTTGGTCAAATTTTATATTAAAAATATAAATATACTTTTTTAAAAGGCATAATATATAAATATGTCATTTAACTTGGTTTCATTTGACATCAATGTCCTCCAATTTTGAATGTGCATAGTAGACACATAAATTTGTATAGAATTAAACAAGTAGACACATGTGTCCTACTTGACGTTCTACGCGGCGATAAAATTCATGTCATATGCGACATTCTATGTGGCGTCCTACGTGAATTATGTCTCGTAGGACACGTATATCTACTTGTTCTACTTTATATAAATTTAAATGTTAACATGTGCACACTCAAAGTTAAATGTCATAGATGTTAAGTGAGGTCAAGTTAAAAGACATATTTATATATGGGAAAACTACATAAATCCCACTAGTTTAGGACCTAATTACTAGAATTCAAGATAGTTTCGATAATTACATCCTATACCATATTTTGTCAGTCAGATACATGTATCATTACTCGCGAGATACATGTAGCCGACGGTTTGAATTAAAGAGATACATATTTTAATAATATTGAATAACCTATTTCCTTAAATAAATGAGTAATTTAGGCTTAATTAATAATTCTAACTGATTTGCAGATTCATTAACATATTAATTCTAACAAATCTTCCTAAAATAACGAAATCCTAAAACCACAAGAGTTCTCTAATTGAAAACTTCATCTTCTTGGCAACAGGTTTGAAAATTGTGGACTACCATGGGTGATGAGAGCAAGCTTGATCTTTTCTTAATCTCAAATGCTAGAAGAGACATTCTTGAATCTCAGAGTTAGGCTCAGTGCCTATGAAATTCGTTTTTGAATTTCTGTGATTGAAAGGAACAGGAGAGAAAAGCCTGGTGGACGAAGATGGGAGCATTTTTTTCATTTCTCCAGATTTATCTCGATGTGTATCTAAGCTTTTCACTTTCTTCTTTCTTTTGTTTTTGTTTTAGCTTCTTTTTTTGTTGGTTAGTTTATTTCTTTTTGGATTCTTTTGCACTTATTTCAGATACATTAACTGTCTGATTTTATTTTTTTCACTGTAATATGAGCTTTGATTAGTATTAGATACAATTTGTTTGTATGGAACACTTTTTTTACCCGATGATACTGATAGATACATGATAGTAAACAACTATTTAATATTTCAAATACACTATATACCTTGTTAGATATGGTGTTGATTATCGTTTCTAAGTTTTATTTATAATAAGATACATTTTGTTTATGTCAGATACACATTTATTTTTGTTGTTCATATACATGTGAAGGGTAGTAGCTCGTATAATTGGTGTGAACTGTCAGATACATCGTTAATTTTCTAATTAGTTGATATGAATTTTAAGTTAGATACATTTTTATTCATTATTTTTTGCTAAGAAAATATATTTTTTGACAGTTTCAGATACACTATTTATCGTATTAGATACATGTATATTAAACACTGTAAAATACATATAACAACATGCTTAGATACATGAAACAATCAAATCAAATACGCAGCAATGCCATATAAAGATATCTTGACTGAAACATATTAAATATATGAAATAAAAACTAAGATACATAAAATAAATTATATGACCAAATACATTGCAACTAAAATAATACATTGGGGGCGTGGGGTGGGGGTGGGGGTGGGGAATTGGGGATAGACGATTTATGGAGAAGGTTGAGGGAGGGGCTTGATGAGAGAGAAAGGTATTTGAACTATTAATTTTGATTTTTGAATGTAAAGATAATTCTAATTTTAAGGGTTTTAGTGTATCTAATTATATCTTTTAAAATATATGATATAAAATATTAAAAGTGGCAATATATGTAATTGTTTTAAAGTAGAGATAATATTAGTATATATGGTATGGATATATATCTAATTAGGTAGTTTTCCCTTTATATATTATATCTTTTTAAACATGGTCTACATTCCTCATTGAAATGAATGGGCCAAAGCCCCAAAACTCAGCAATTGAAAGGTCCAAGTACTATTTCAGGCAAACAGTAACCCAACTTGGGCCCAAGTTCCTTTTCCTTTTTGCTCATTTAGTTATCTAGTTATTATTTGTGTTAACTCTAAGTTTAGTTTTATTTAATTAAATTTCTTAACGATGAATCTTTTGTTATGTTATTTGAAGTGATTTAATTACTTGTTTACTTAGGTTGTTTGTTTGATAAAAACCATTCTCTTTAAATTATTTCAAATGTTCTAAGTCAATTTCTTTTTCAAATGATTTTTTATCCTTATTATCTTTTAAGTGTATTTTTTCTATGTTAGTCAAATAAAATATTTTCTAGTCGTTATATAACCGTGTTTTACAAACATTTCAAGTATGTTAAAAATCTTTTTGAAATGTAAATAAAAACTCCGCTTCTTTAACTTTAATTTTTTAGGTTAAATTCTGTTAAAGTCTTTAAATTAAGCTTTTTTTAATTTCTTTTTTTTTTTAAATAAGTGACGACGACTTCTTTAAAAAATGATTGTTTCCTTAAAGTTGTATTGATTTTAAAAATCGATTATTTATTAACATAACAACACTTATTTTACCAAAGGTGCATATCAAGTTTCCAGTTTAGGATTGTCTTACATAAAATCAAAGAAATCATGCACTGTAACTCACACCTGCTATGACATTAAATCATATCAGAACTACAAACTTAGAGATCGCTTGCATTGGATTAAAAGTTACTCAAATCTACTTTTAAGTTATTTTTAGTTTTTGAGAGTGTTTGATAAAGTTAAAATAACTTAAAGTAAGTTTAAAATGTATTTAAAAAAAGTTAAAAACTAAAAGTAGAACTCCCCTACTTTTTATTTTTCAACTTAAAAATCACTTTAATTTGACCTTTTATTTTATTGACTTAAAAATTACTTTTTTTCATCCAATCTAAACGAGCTCTTAATATAGAGAATGAAAGACAAGGAAATTTGAAAAAAGAAACACACAACAACTTGAAAGAAAAAAACCCAAAGCCAAGAGAAGAAGTAAAGAAGGAAATGACCAAACATCATTAAATCAAGACTAAAGTGGCATATCTAAGACGAAAACAACAAAGACATACAACTAACGATCTTATTGGAACATAAGATTTAATACCAAGGGATAAGTCAACGTAAAGATAAAAATATTTCTTAAATTATTTTAATTATTTTATTTATTTATATATTTCTATTATTATTTTTTTTATATAGAAATGTGAAGACAACCAACGACCACCGCAATAAAAGTTGTACAAAAAGCTATATTAATTGCACATTAAAGTACTGTACTTATCATTACGTGTCAATTGGAGGTTGAATGGTCACTCCAAGTGGCTTTTATAGCACCACATACCGACATAATTCTACAATTAAATATTCTGTCATTTGACACGTATCTTCATTCTACTAGATTCTAGAAATTACCCCTCACTTAATTTCATCACTTCAAGTATGCTCCTTTAATCTCTTTTTCCCTTCATCTTCGGTATAAATCTTGTAATGAGAACTTTTAAATTGTTATTGAATTTTTTTAATAATTTGTGGTTAAAACTAAAGGATAAGATTTTGAGTGGGAATAAAATTGAGACGAAGTAGCAACCTCGAGATTGGATTCGAATTTGACATATATTAGGTGGTTTTACGAATTAATAAGAAAATCAGACTTGAAATATAATTGTGTTTCCATGGTTTGAGATGAAACTGTGTGCTACTGCTTGCTGAGTATTGTGCTGATAAAAGCAAACGTTCATACTGATTCATCATGAGGGAGGAGTTGCTTCAGTTTCTGTGTTTTCATTTATTTATTAATAAAAATTAACCAGATAAAGGTCGATTATTGATGTATAACCTTGGAAATTTTGATTTCGTTTTTAGGTATTAGTCAGATGAAAATATAATTCTCTTTGGTTGTTAAATATTTTGACGTGCAATTTTTATTCAGTGTTTTTCGTTGTAATTCAATAATTTAACTGGTGTTGTGATAATTTGATTGCCAACGACTATAGAATACTTGAATATTTGGTGTTGAGAATCCAAATTCGTTACATACACAAAAAATCAAAGTCTCTTCAACCTTTCTTGATTTTCTACAGCTACTTGTTGATATAGCTTTGAGTTACACCTTCTTTTGGGTAAGAGTTGTAATTATTCTTAACTATTTTTATTATTTTTATTTTATGTTCCCACAAGTTTATGACTGTGCTTTAGTGTCTTTGAAATGTTTCAGGCAAAATGTTATGCATTTGATTAATTACTTTACACTGATTGTTCCTCCATGCATTGAAAAATCACATGATATATTACGTGCTTGCTGTTTTATTTTCTTTGTTTGATTTCAGATAGAAAATGTGAAGTAGTCTGTGACTAAAGAAGATATTTTCAATGATACAAATTATTGGATTCGTTATGAAGCTCCAGATGTCTAGAGGTATGCAAGGTTCTTATATATTCATATATTGATGAAGCGAAAGAAAATGTGTTGGTTGGGAATCATAGGTTGAACATCTTGGTTTTGGATCTACCAGGTTAAAGAAATGTTGGACCATTTTAAAGGTATGCTTGCAAGTGAAACTGTAGCAATGAAGAGTGAGTAGGTCATTGTATAAGTCAAGCCTGAGGTGTGTGATCTCTATATTTGAAATTTTCACCAGTTCATGGTTAGTTTCACTATACCCTGAACTAAAAGAAAAAGGATTTCAACTAGATCATAAGTCTCTTCACACATCCGCTATACCTAAGTTTCTATAATAACATGGAAGTTGTTTGTCTTACTAACTTTTGTGATGACAATGAATTACCTAGGATTGGAAATTCCAACTATGTTCCTTCTGTCAATGAAGAAGTCTTAGGTCAAAAATAAAAAATGGGTGGTTCGTATTAATGCAAAAATCTTGGTAATTATTAATTTTTTTTTGTTGAGTTCATAATTTTCAGGTTAACTTCAACCCTGTCAGTGTCACTTCAATCAAGAAAACACTTGCAGCTATATGCAAAAAGGAGCAACAGGAAGTTAGTCAAAGTGAGTGGAGGTGATATCAGATATGCAATTAATTTTCTGCATTATCTTTATCTTAAACCACATATAATGCCTATTCTATCGTCAAAAGAAAGACTGGATAATGTTAGTTGTTTGAATGATGTGTTCTGTTTGTCATTTGACTGGATAACGTTAGTTGTTTGGATGATGTGTAAATGAAAAAGATGGAACTCCCTCTCTATTTTATGCATTAGGCAAATTTTTGCACAACAAAAGAGAGTGAGCACACTATTGCATCTGGTACATCTGACTAAACTTCATTCGCAAGTTACAGTGAGTTGCAAGTGCTTCCAAAACTTAGTAACACTGTATTTTTGTACGTCTTCTGTAGTACTGATAAATTGCTCCACCTTTGCAAGTAATGCTTCCTCATGAAAGATGCATACCTTAGCATCTATGTGATCTAATCATGCAATATTGGGTTGTTATTTATGATCCACATATCCAACACTGTATGTTCAAAGAGTTTTTCAATTGCTAAATGTGGTTTTATTACTTGTAGACAGGGGCGGAGCTACATTGTTAAATGGGGGTTCGGATGAATCCACTGGCTTTTACGTAGATCCTATATACGTACTAAAAAATCATGTACAAATATATTTAAATATTGTGTGCAAACCCACATCAAACTATGGTGGGTGGCATAGTGGTAAGCGTGGGCAGCTCTGATTCTTTGGATGGGGGTTCAAGCCCCATTGCCAACTATTCATTTTTTTTGGATTTTTTTTGTTTTGGATTAAAAATGTGCTTTGTGCCTATCTTTTACCCTCCTTTAATTCAATTTTTCCTATATAGATTTTTCTAAATTCTTTTTCAAACAAAAACAGAAAATTGATAATTGAAAATAATAAAAAAGTAGTGTCAATACTTCAAAACAACATCTGACTATTAATTTCAAAATAGATAATTGTAAGTAACAAAAATATAGTGTCGTACTCTACAACATCTCACTATTGATTTCTTTTGAGCATTCAATAAAATGTTAAACCCATTTTTTTAATTTTTTTAAAATTTAGGGTTCTAATTTTTACTACCTACTTCATTGCTACTGCTTGTTGTCAAAGTGCAGACTTCTGCCCCAGTAAGTACTATTTACTCTTCTCAGTTCCTCCTCAGCTCCCTTTTCTTTTTTTTTATTTGTCTTTACATTGTATAACAATTTATTCAAAGATCTTATTTTTAATCTTTGATTTTACGACTGTTTCACGTATTAATAATTGTATTATATTAATTAAGTTATTCTTTGCTTCTCGAAACTTCAACTTTCAAGGCAAGAGTGGCTCAAGGGTGAAGCAAGTAAAACCTTCCCTTTAGCTCCCAACAATATTAATGGTGAATTTGATAATTTTAATTTTACTTAAAATAATATTGAGATTATAGAAAAAAATGTTCAAAACATAACAACTTGTCGAGTGCAATTTTTTTAATGATATGCTTATATGTTTGTGGTTATATATATATATATATATATATATATATATATATATATATATTTGTAATTTAATGATTGTTATATTAGACTAATATGTTGTTCTGTTTTAAAATTTAGAACACACAAACATAAAATTCTGGCTCCGCCTCTGTAGACACTGTTCAAATAAAAATGTTAAGCAAATTTCCTAGGATGTAATAATGAACATTGTTTAAGAATGAATTCTATGAGCATTATTGATTATCGTATTCACCTTGTGTAAATTAGTGCCATAGATATGAACTTACACGTTATATGTGAGATATTTTCTATTACAAAGCTACAAATCATCTTTGACCACATTATCCTATGCCTTTTTAGTTAGAGTAACATATGATAGTATCTGTCTAAGTGAATGAAAGTGAATAATTGAGAGCATTGTCTTTGGCAAAACTTCAATACATGCTCATTTTCTTGTAGATAGAGACACATTCCTTCTAAAGGATTTACTTTAGATTTCATATCTAAAATTTGAGATGGTTTAGAGGTGATTTTGAGTTGATCAAAATTGAATAATAGATGTATATTTCATGTATGGTTAAATTATTTTTTAGTTTTTTTGAGTGTATCATAATGTGTGGTCAGTGTATAGCTCATGTATGGGTAAACTAATTATATTATTGTGTATATTTGAAATTAGCCTAAAAAATATTTCAGAATAATAGTGTTGGGCCCGTGCTTAGCATGGGCACTGCCTATCTAGTTATAATAGAAATGTGAAGCCTTGGATGACCAAGGGCGGCAGTTTTGTCAATTTAATAAAATTCCAAGAAAAATCTGAAGGATGAGTGTTAGAAAATGAGTTTTTTTGTAGATAATTTTTTCTTTAATGGTTCCTTTTTTAGATTAAATATTGTTTTTATTTAAATAACTTGTTAGAATAATAACTAATTTCTACTATAAGTATATTGAGGCAATATGATGCATATAGATTAAAGGGATAAGGGTCTGAAAAATATTCCAACTTTGATCGGATTTGTTGTTGCGATACTAAACTTTCATGAGGATCTATTTCCTCCCTAGACTATTTAATACCGTATTTTTTACTCCCTGAATTATTTAATAGTGTATTTTAAAGGTATATGTGTGTCCACGTGGACACATTACTATTTATAATTTTGCATTATTTTTTATGTCCACGTGGGCAAATATATATGTTTAAAATACGGTATTAAATAGACTAGGGAGATAATAGGTCCTCATGAAAGTTTAGTATCACAACAGCAAATTCGACCAAAGTTAGGATATTTTTCAAGCCCTTATCCCTATATTAAAAGAAGAGCTTGAATAATGATCAAATATAACTTTTTAATATATTTCCATCATATAAGCTAAATGGAGATGACAATTGCCAGAAGAAAAAAATGATAACATTTATATGAAAGAAACATCGTCTTGCCTAGTCACTCTTCCAGAAGACTACATCCCTTCTAGTTCTTCCTTTGGATGATTTTCTTCTTTCTTCAAATAATCCTGAAATTACACAACCAAGAATAAAAGGTAAATCAAGTTAATAATAATATCAATTCAAAAAATTCTTAATAAATACATAAAAAAAAAAGAGGTGCCTCTATATTAAGAATATATAAAAATTACGTTTAATTGGGACCGATCTAAGACTTCATAAACTTTACATTTTAAATCCGCCTTTGAAACCTAAACACAACCAGTGGCGGAACCACATTTACTTAAAGGGACCGACATCCGTTCGTCAGAAAATTATGTTGTATAGGTAGATATAGTTATTTTTTTATGTATATATATCACAGATTGACACTCATTAATATTTTGACACCCCTTAGTCGAACACAACCAGTGGCGAATCTACAGGTAAAAAATAGGGCACCGGAACCCGTGGTCTCTTCGTAAAACTAGATATTTTATGTATATATTTTCTAAGATTTGTATATTATTATATTCTTGCACCCGTGCTATAAGAAGTCTATCTGGTCCACATGGTTAAATGTTGAGCTTTTTACCTTGAGGATGAAGAATCAATTCTCACTTAATATATTTTTCTTGATGCATCCATGTTCGGATCAATTCCCACTTAATACATTTTTCTGGATGCACCCATGTTTGAAAAATTCTAGATTCGCCTCTGAACACAACAATTAAAGGGTGAAAAAAATGCTTACTTAGCTTGGAGCAATCAAGATTGGGACCAATTGGTACAAAGCTACTGAAATTGCAAAGCTGAGGAAGTTGTCTAGCTTTTGAATAGTCTACTGGGATAGAATCCAATGCAGCTTTAAAGCACCTACAAACCACTTTGTGGTTTAATTCTGAGTCAAAAGCTATTCTAGACAATATTTGCATTCCATCACAACAAATTTGAGGAGGTATTTCAACTTGACCTACCATAAAACTTGTACAAGGAATTATTTTTGGTGTAACATCAGTACCACAATGAATAATTCCATTTGTTTGGCCTAAAATTAGAGCTAGAGCAAACAAAGTTAAAAAAAAACTGAAAACATTTTTTCTAAATTATTGGTGATGTAATGAGGAAGATGTATGAATGAGCTTATTTGTAGTGGTTTAGAAGAGTTGAGTATTTAATTATTTTGAATTTAACATTAATATGAATCTATCTCTTAAGTTGGTTTGTTTGACGTGAGAGGAGGTAGTAATTAAAGTAAGCTTTAGTGATTTTAATAATTAGATTCTTTATTTAATTTTGGGTGAATTTGATATCACCCTCTAAAATGTGACTTATTTGTGTTGGACCCCAAATGATCTTTTTTTGAGTAATTAAACTAAAATTGTAATTCAAGAAACTTCTCCCTTTAAGATAAGTAAGAAAAACATCTCTCGTTGTTTATACAAACTTAGATGATCAAGCCTTAGCTTGGAATCAATTTTATTTAAAATCATGTAAAAGGTTGGAAAAAGGATAAAACTCATTAACTCTCTCTCTCTCTCTCTCTATATATATATATATATATATATTTATATCACTTATTGCACTCCTTGAGTACTTCTACTCGATTTTACTTCTTTATATTTAGACATCCCTTAGTCGAAATTTTGGCTCCGCCACTTTATACAACAATGAAAGGGTAAAAAAGATGCTTACTTGGTGCAATCAAGATTGGGATCAATTGGTACAAAGCTAGTGAAGTTGCAAATCTGAGGAAGTTGTTTAGCTTTTGAATAATCTACTGGGATAGTTTGCAATGCAGCTTTAAAGCACCTACAAACCACTTTGTGGTTTAATTCTGAGGCAAAGCCAATTTAGACAAATTTTGCAATCCAACACAACAAACATGACTAGGTACATCAACTTAACCTACCATAAAACTTCCACAAAGAACTAATTTTGGAATAACATCAGTACCACAATGAATAATTGCATTTGTTTGGTCTAAAATTAGAGTCAGAGCAAACAAAGTTAAAAAGAACTTTTAAATTTTTCTCTAAATTCTTGGTGATGTAATTTGATCTTTCATATCAAAGTTTTAATGAGAAAGATGTATAAAAAAAATGCATCTTTATTCTGGTTTAGAAAAGTTGAGTATTCAATTATTTTGAATTTAACATTAATATGAATCCATCTCTTTAACTTGGTTTGTTTGACATGAGAGGAGGTAGTAATTAAAGTACTCTTTAGTGAATTCAATAATTAGATTTTTTCTTTAATTTGCATCTCTTCTTCACATGTCCGAACCATCTCAATCTCACTTTCCTTATCTTGTCTACCACAGAGGTCACTCTAACCTTATCCCAAATATTCTCATTCTTAATTTTATCGCTCCTTGTATGTCCATACATCCACCTCAACATCCTTATTTCTGCGATAAACATCTTTTGAACATAGAAATTCTTGATTGGTCAGCACTCTGCTCTATAAGCATGACTTCTAAAGTAATTTAAAAAAAGTATATTTCAAATTGTTTGCAATAGGTGATTAATGTGGTACAAACTTTAATGAAATATTTCATTTTTGTTCATGTTGTTGATTCCCTAAAATGTCTAATATCCTTAAATTAATTATATATGCTTATCTATCTTGAGTAGTGTACGTGTTAGTGTAGCCCCAGCGATCACGAGTCTTCAGTCATAGTATTCATTACTTATCTAATTTAACTGCTTTTTATTTTTGAGTTAATGGTCAAAAACACATCGAAACTATCCTACTTTATTGAGTTTCATACCTGAACTATTGAGAGTATAAGTTTCCAACCTGAACTATCGTCCAATGGTTAGTGAAACACACCTAGACATTGACTAGATCAAATGTTTATCTAAAAATGCCTCTACGCATGTTTGTCCATAAAATCTACGTTCAACTGACATATATAACGACTCTATTTGCTTAATACATTAATATTTTATATAATTTTAATTGACTTATACCAAATATATACCACAATTCTTTCTTGTTGATGAGAACAAATTTGAGTTAAAATTAGCAATACATTATATTCAATTATTTTGAATTTAACATTAATATGAATCCATCTCTTAACTTGGTCTGTTTGACATGAGAGGAGGTAGTAATTAAAGTACTCTTTAGTGAATTTAATAATTAGATTATTTATTTAATTTGCATCTCTTCTTCACATGTTCAAATCATCTCAATCTCACTTCCCTTATCTTGTCTACTAGAGAGGTCACTCTCACCTTATCCCGGATATCCCCATTCTTAATTTTATCGTTTCTTGTATGTCCATACATCCACCTCAACATCCTCATTTCCGCAATATACATCTTTTGAACATAGGAATTCTTGATTGGTCAGCACTCGGCCCTATGATATGAGCATGATTTCTAAAGTACTTTAAAAAAGTATATTTCAAATTGTTTGCAATAGGTGATTGATGTGGTACAAACTTTAATGAAATATTTCATTTTTGTTCATGTTGTTGATTCCCTAAAATGTCTAATATCCTTAAATTAATTATATATGCTTATCTGTCTTGAGTAGTGTATCCCCAACGATCATGAGTCTTTCAGTCATTGTATTCATTACTTATCTAATTTAATTGCTTTTTATTTTTGAGTTGATGGTCAAAAATACATTGAAACTATCCTATTTTATTGAGTTTTATATATGAGCTATTGAGAGTGTTAGTTTCCAACCTGAACTATCATTCAATGGTTAGTGAAACACACCTAGATGTTGACTAGATCAAATGTTTATCTAGAAATGCTTCTACGCGTGTTTATCCATAAAATCTACGTTCAACTGAGATATATATAACGGCTCTATTTGCTTAATACATTAATTTTTTATGTAGTTTTAATTGACTTATAATACCAAACATATACTACAATTCTTTCTTGTTGATGAGAACAAATTTGAGTTAAAATAAGCAATACATTA
The DNA here is from genome assembly GCF_900185275.1 of Solanum verrucosum. Lineage (NCBI taxonomy): Eukaryota > Viridiplantae > Streptophyta > Magnoliopsida > Solanales > Solanaceae > Solanum > Solanum verrucosum. The sequence goes on from NW_026020379.1 coordinate 900,022, forward strand.
TATTCAATTTATTCATCATAATATTTTATTGGAAACAAAACAAGAAAAAGTGTTTCATATTGTACAACCAACAAGAGAATCTCTTATAGAACACAACTCTCTAACAACCTCCTTCATGTTTTTTCTTTTACTTGAATCATACATTGAACAATCAATACCAACTCCAAATAAGGAAATCAAACCCTCTACCATTTTTTGCCTTCTCATGAACCTTGGAATTTGAGACCTCTCTCTGCTTATCTCTTCCTCTTCAAAATTAAGAACTGGATCTACTATCTCAAGTGCTCCATCAGGCATGGCATTCCTAACAAAATCATGAAGGCTTAAATCGCCGCCAAACATGTCATCTGTTGGTCTTTTCCCAGTTAACATTTCAAGCAAGACGATACCAAAACTATACACATCACCTTGCGTTGATGCCTCGCTTCCCATACCATACTCTGCAATGAAAATATAGCGGCAATTGAGTTAATGTCATTGCATTCAGAGTCACTAAAGTCTTTAGAGACATTTATATAGAATGAAATTTACCTGGAGCTATGTAGCCAATAGATCCTTTAAAAGTTGAAGAGCTTGTCTGAATTCTACAAGTGGTTTCATCAGTAAGATGTAGGAATCTTGCCAATCCAAAATCACCAACATGGGCAACCAATTCATTGTCAAGGAGAATATTGCTTGGTTTGAGATCACAATGAACTATTGATATTTGACAATCATTATGAAGATAATGAATTGCACTAGCAACATCAATAGCAATATTCATCCTTTGTAGAAATCCTAACCTTCTTGGCTGAACATTTGGTCTTGAATTATCTGGATACAACCAGTCCTCCAAACTTCCGTTGGCCATAAACTCGTAAACCAATGCCTTGAATTCGTTGCCATGATAATCAACACCAGAACATGCAGTAAGTAGCTTAACTAAATTCCGATGTCTAACATTTCTCAAGGCCTCACATTCTGCTATGAAACTTTTGATAGCTCCATATTGTAAAAGATTCAATACTTTTATAGCAACGTGCTTACCATCCGTTTCTAAAATTCCCTTATAAACATATCCATAACTCCCAACACCAATCAAGTTGCTCGTAGAAAACCCGTTGGTAACTTTGAGAATACTTTGATAGGACATAGCTATGAGTTGGTTTAGATTGTTATCTAATGAAGGAAATGTTCTTTTGGACCTTTCGAATCGATAGAAGAAAAAAGCACAAACCATAACAACTAGCCCCAAAATTCCTAATATTACTAAAATAACAAGCTTAAAGTTCATTTTCTTTGAATGACTGAAGTTGCAATTGGGAAGTTTCAAGCCAGGTACACCACCACAGATTCTAGGATTTCCAACGAAAGAATCTACACTCGCGTTCTCAAAGATGCCTCGTTGTGGAAGGGCACCTTCAAAATCATTAAACGATAAGTTTAAGAAATGTAAGGCAAATCCTTCCAAGTACTTTGGAACCATACCTGATAGCTTATTCCGCGAAAGATCTAAAACTTGAAGACTCTTTAGTGAACTGAAAGTGGAAGGAATAATCCCGTGGAATAAATTCCTTTTCATTGTTAAGTTAACAATTGTCACACAACTCCCAAGTGTACTAGGAATTTCACCATTGAGATTATTCAAAGAGACATCTAATGATAAGAGATTTTTCAGGCTTTCGATTTCTTTGGGAAGTGCGCCAGTCAAGTTGTTACTAGAAAGGTTTAGAACAACTAAGGAAGATATGAGACAAATTTCTTTAGGTATCGAACCGATTAAATTGTTTTGGTTCAGGTTAAGGTACAACAAACTTTGACATTTTGCAACACTTGAAGGTATTCTACCTCTAAGATTGTTATGATCAAGATTTAACTCTGTTAAAAGGCTCAGATTTGCAATGGAAAAGGGTATACTACCCGAAATTCTGTTTTGGGACAGGTGTAAATATCGTAGCTTATAAAGCTTCCCAATAGTCGAAGGGATGATACCTGTGAGTTGGTTTCCGCTCAGCCTAAGCTCTTCCAAGTTGACGAATTTCCCAATGTCTATCGGGATATGTCCTGAAAACTGATTGCTTGACAAGTCTACAAACGCCAGATTACTTGAAAGGTTGCTGAAAAACTCATGAAATGTCCCTCCAAACGCGTTGTTTTGCATATACAGACGGTTGAGGTTAGTTGCATTTGTCAAGGAGGACATGAGGGTCAAGTCATTATCAAATTGGTTATTTTCCATGCTTAAAATATACAAATTATGCAACTTATCGAACCTAGGAACACGTCCTCCTAAGTCATTTTTTCCAACATAAAGGTACGCGAGTCCTGTGAGGTTGAAAAGTGAATTAAGGAAGCGATCCACTGAATTGATTCTCACTAATGCTGAGACACTCCAGGTTAGGAAGGTTGATCCCTAAATCCGGAGGCAGAGTACCTTCGAGTTGGTTAAATGACACATCAATGACTTTCAAGGAGGTAAGATTGTACAATGAGCTCGGAATTCTACCAGATAACCAATTAAAGTCCGCGTCAAATATTTCCAAACTCTTCAGTTTCCCAAACTCATCGGGGATTTTACCCTCGAGATCATTATCCAAAAGGTACATTTCCAATAGACTTGAAAAGTTACCATAAGATTTTGGGATTTCACCAATGAGCTTGTTGTAACCGAAATCAAAATATTTGAGTTTGGTAAGTAAACCAAGCTCCCTTGGAAGAACACCTACAAGATTGTTCTTGTACGCCCATAACTCAACGAGGTTACTACAAAACGATAGATTGACAGGAATTTCACCATAAAATGAATTGTTTTGCAAATATAGATGGCGTAAGCTTGTCAAACGGCCTAATTCAGGAGGGATATTGCCAGAAATGGTATTGTTTCCGATGTCTAGTCGTATGAGGAAGCTCAAATTTCCAACAAAGGGTGATAACACACCGGCTAGCTTATGGTCAAGAAGGTTTAGTTCAATGACTCGTTGATTTCGCGTTCCACATACAACGCCATGCCATTGACATAAAGGAACAGACTCATTCCATGTAATCAATGATTCAAAGGGATCAAGTATTTCATTCTTGATAGCAAAGAGTGCTTCAATATCTGTCATATTATCTGATTTTGAGGGAGTACTAAATGTGAAGAGAAATAAGAGAAGGAAGATTTTGTCAAGATTATAATAGGCCATGGTTTTCAAAAAATTCTAAAAAGCTTCTTAACTTGCTCTATTTTTATTTTACTATATACAACCTCAACTATGGACACATATATATAGGTAACAAGCTGATTAGGTCCAGTCAAGTATAATTAGGTCCGGTCAAGAAAAAAAAATTAAGAAAGTATTAGTTTATCTTGAAAATATTAGTTTGGGTACACTTAATTGCTTTATTTGATAGTTTTAAAAAATAAAAATAGTTGACAACTTTATTGTTTTTATTATTAAGATGAGTATATAATTTAAATGGATCTCAACTATAAATTAGCATATAGTACTGTAACATCCGACAATTTAAAAATGAATATGAAGAAGCTTGAAATTTGGAAATAGTCATTTTTGGAAAAATTTAAAATCTGGAAAATTTGGCTAAGTGTGGAAATCAGTGAGTTTTTGGCCAACTTTGAGCAGTCATAACTCCTAGATCAGGATGATTTAGGAGTAGTTCCAGTTATGGTTTCGAAGCTTGTGGAACGATCTTTCCAACGCCACTGAGTTTGCTCGATTCCGAGTTCGTATGAGCGAGTTATGATCTTTGAAAGTTGGGCAGTTGGCAGGGATTCCGTTCCGGAAATTTAAGGGCATTTTGGTCTTTTCACAAATAATTTCTTTTGAGCTTATATTGTTGTATTAGGCTGATATTTGGATCATTTTGTCCCATTTTGAAAGAGAAAGAGTTAGGGTTCAAGAGAAGAAGAAGAGAAGAAGGAGAAGAAGAAGAGAAGAAAGAGGAGATCAACAAGATTTGTCAAGATCATTGTGGATTTTCGTCGGGGGTGATCCCTATCAAGGTATGTGAGTCTTTAGTGTGGGTTTATCCTTTCCCCCCACATACCAAGCTCGTTTTTATGATTTGAGAAGAGATTGGATTTGTTGTTGAAGTTGTTGAAGTTGTTAGTTGTTGTTGATGTTGTTAGTTGTGTTGTTGAAGTTATTGTTGGTTGTGGGACAGGATTGGGCTGTGTATTTGAGTTGTGACCTATTGTATATTGAGGGATTTTATGATCCTTAGTGTTGGTTGGTTCATACCCCCACACACCAACTCGTTTTTAATTCCAAGAGAAGATTTATTGGTTGTTGAAGTTGTAGTGGTGTTGTGTTGAAGTTCTTGCTGATTTAGTACAGATTTCTGGCTGTGATTTTTGAGTTGAATCTATTGTATAATAAGGGTCTTTATGATTCTAAGTGTTGCTGCTGAAACCTTGAGGTTGAGAGGGTTTAGAATTGGAAAGAAACAAGGGGAAAAAGTCGGATTTTTGGGGAAAAAGGGGCTGGGCTGTTGCACCTCTCCTAGTGCCAAGGACATCAATCCTTCCCTTTCATTCACCATTTCTTTTTTTATACATGTTCCTAGGTATTATACCTATGTTTCCTAGTTGTTTCCAACACTCCAAGGTACTTCCAAAAGTCAAGTAAAACTACAAGTCAAGTGAAGTTAGTTTCCAAGTCAAGTGAAGTTAGTTTCCAATTCAAGTGAAGTTAGTTTCCAAGTCAAGTGAAGTCAAGCTTAGAAGTAAGTAAGTCAAAGCAAGTCTTTAAGGTTTTCCAAGAGTCTTCATTGAACGTTTTAACTTCATTCTAAGGCTCAAGTTCCAAGTTAAGTATTGAGTTTCAAGTCAAGTCAAAAGTTAAGAGTTTCATGTTAAGTTAAGAGTTTCACATCAAGCCAAGAGTTCAAGTAAAGTAAAGAGTTTAAAGTTGAGTTCTTTTCTCAAAGTTATTAGGGAACTATGTATTCCCAAAGAAGTTTTAAAGAAATGTTTTTACATTTAAACAAGGTTGGAAACTGAGATTTCCAAAAAGCCTTCGGGCTAGTTTTTGAGTAATTATCTCATATCAGCAGGAAGAAATATGTTTTAAAAACATAAGAGCCAGTACATTTTTGGGAGTAGTATCGAGCACCGAATTGGGGGAGCGTTCAAAGAACCCACAGCCCCCATAGAACCATGTTAGCCACCATGGGTAGAAAAGGATCATACTTTTTAGATGAATCCTTTTCAGATTAGACTAGTGGATCCATTAGGCAGTTCAGGTCTTATACCTTTGGCCGGGTATAAGATGCTCTGGCAGCGTGAGGTCGATCGCTGTATCATCACTATAGCTCTTATGTGATGGTTGTCGGTTAGAGAAACTCCCACAGCAGTTATTGTATTTTTCATACACAGAGATTATTGTATTTTTTATATACATCAGTTCATTGTATTTTTATACACATTTCAGGCTTATTGTATCCTTGTATACACACAGAGTTCATAGCATGTTTTAAGCAATCTTTCTTTATATCGCACTTGTTTTAAATTGCCTTATATTGAAAGAAGTCAGTCAGGTTGAGTTAAGTTGAGCCAGGTAAGCTATTCAGTTTCTTCCAGTTTTCCTTCTAGCCTTTGTTGCTTAGTTTTCCAGCTTGCATACTCGTACATTCCATGTACTGATGCCAGTTGGCCTGCATCGTTTGATGATGCAGATTCAGGTACCCCGGATCAGCATCCTGCACGTCGTTGATCCAGCTGAGCACTCCAGAGTCAGTGGTGAGCCTCTTTGCATTCCGGAGGACTCAATTATTTTGTGTTCTTAGTTTTTGTTTTATTAGGATGTTGCGGGGTCTGTCCCAACATCCATCTCAGTATTTTAGAGGCTTCATAGACAGACAGTCAGTCAGTTAGTTTTGAGTCTCTCATCTATATATATATGTAAATATTCTATTTTGAGATTCGAGTTGCCTTTATGGCCATATTTTATAAGTTAAGTTGTTTTGTAATATTGCATTGCATTGAGTTATTCTGTTGAGGTTTCCGCTGAGTTAAGAAAGCCAGGCCAAGGGTTCGCTTGGGGCTAGAAATGGTCTCCGGGTGCCGGTCCCGCCCAGGGTGTAGGCTCGGGGCGTGACAAGTACACATGGCATGAATCTATAAGGCAATTGAATATTACTTGATCTAATTATACTTGACCGGATCTTTATCCCAATTAGTAATAATTAGTTTGGCAGTTAGCTAGTTTGTTAATGGTGATTAGCTATTTTTTGTGTTTATATATATAGCTAAATATTCTTCTTGTACACACTCTCTGATGAATAGAAAAATACAATTCCAAGATAATTTTCCAAAGTTGAATTGGAAGTAGGAAATATCTGATGAATAAGAAAATGCAAGCACTGTTACTTTCAATTTTCAAATCACATGTTAGGACTTTTGTTGCCGGTTGTTTGGTACGAAGAAAAATATTTTTCATTTTTTTCTTGTTTAGTTGACTTAAATAACAAGAAATAGTTCAACTTCTAAAACTGATTTTTTTTACCTCATCCAATCCCTGACTACCCCTACCCCCTCCACAAAAAAAAAGTTTGGTTTTAAAAAAAAAAATTAAAATTTTCATTTTCTTTTATCCACACCTACCCCAACCCCTTACCAGCCCCCACCCCAAAAAATATAATTTAAAAGTTTGTTTTTAAAAATATTTTCAATTTAATTTTTTATTTTTCTACCCCCACCCTCTTACCCTCCCCCCCTCCCAAAAAAAAATTAAAAGTTTATTTTTGAAAAATAATTTTAAATATTAAAAATTTTATTTTTCACCCCATCCTACCTCGACCCCCATCCAATATATATATATATAAATTTAAAAAATTGTTATTGAATTTTTTTTCATTTTTCATTTTTTTACCCCATACCCCCACCCTCCCAAAAAAATTGTTTTTGAAAATTTTTATTTTTACCCCATCCTACCCCTCCCCCTCCCCCCTCCAAAAAATAAAAATAAAGTTTGTTTTTAAAAGAAAATTTCAATTTTTTTAAAAAAAATTAAAGAATTAGTTCGTGTGTTGGAGTCATGTCCTAGATCAATTATCGAGGTCAGAAATTATTTTCCTAAAGAATATTTTCTATTCTCTAGTAAAAAATAAAAGATATTTTCTGAAAAAATGTATCTCATTCACAAACCAAACCCTAAAAACTATTTTTAGAAAAATATTTTCTACTCACCAACCAAACATGAGAAAATAAGTCAAAAATCTACTTGTTTTCCCGAAAAACATTTTCCAGGAAATTATTTTCCATGAAAAACATTTTCCATGGAATTTTCATATTCAATGAAAAAAACATTTTCTTTCACACCAATTTTCCATGGAAATATTTTCCAATTTGAAATATTTTTCCATGAAGTTTTTGGGGTATTTATAAAAGGGAGAAGGGTCAAAAATGCCCTTAAACTATATGAAAGGAACAAAAACGCCCTCCATTTATAGTTTGGTCCAAAAATGCCCTTGCCGTCAATACTTTGATCTAAAAATGCTCTTATTGTTATTTAATGGGTCAAAAATGCTCATTTTCCAAATAAATATATTATTATTTTAAAATAAAATATAACTCATTTCCGAACAACACTTCGGGAATTTTGACAAGAGATCTTGTATTCACACTATGTTTTTATTCAAGATTAGAAATCTTGTATTCACATTATTTTTTAATAGTAAACATAATATTATAATATGTACACAAAAGAAATTCTCTTTTCCAGTCATGACTAATATTTTGTTGTTAATTTCTTCGTTACTACGTCCTACACATAAATCATTTTTGGAAAAAGTCTATTTTCACCATTGCGATCGTTATAACAATTTTCCAATTAAAACATACATAATTAGTTGAATCCCTATCGAGTAGCATTGGAGAGCTGACTTTTTTCAACTGATCACTCAATTAATAGTTATTACTCAGAAAATTATCTTTCTTCTTGATTTTAATTATCTTCAACAAAAAAAAAAATATCTAAAATAATAACTATTAGTTAAATGATCGAGAAATCAATCGAGAGAATTACAAGAGCTATCAAACCAATTGAGATTTGACACCACAGTAGGTTGTAGACTATAGACATTGGTTGTCTAAAAAAATTATTTTATTTTTTAAAATACACTAAAATATAAAGATCATAATATTAATAACAGAAAATATTATAAAAGACACTAAAAGTTTGCTTTTCTATAAAACTTGTAAGTATTTTTACAAGCTAAAGTTGATTTGAAATGGATTTACACTTAACTTTTCATTTCAAATGTTGACATACATGACAGAATTATTAATTTATTTTGATTTTATTATTTATATGAAATTCTTCATGTATGATTTTGGATGTGAAACCATTTTATTATTTGATTTGAAAACATGTACAATTTCGAAAAGGCTTCCCCAGTTAATATGATTTCATGCATATGGTCAGGGTGCATCATATGGGTTTAGTTTTCTCGGGTCAGGTAGTGTATCGAGTGCTAGACATGTGAATTTGGATCGTGACAATGATGGGAATATTCAATTTCATTTCGGATTACAAGGCAAAATTTCAAATGGAACGATGATCCATCAACAGTACATCAAGAAATTATTGAAAAATTAACCCATGGACTCTTGTAAATCCAATGATACTCCAATTTCAACAACAACTCGTCGTAATAGAGACATACACTAATGGTTTTTTCAAAAGACAGGAAAAGTTGAAGTACACTGAAAGTTATGATTATTACCTTTTATTTTGCATGATAATGAAAGGTGCTTATGGAACTATTAGGTGTGAGAGAGTATCTAAATTAACAGGAGTTTCCATTATTTCATCTGCTAGCTGCTGAGAAGAATCAGATAACAGGTTAGAATTGCATCGATAAAGAATGTCGAGTGTAAGTCAGCAGCTACCATCACTGCCAAATTGCTTTTGGAGATCCTGGAATGACACTGTGGCTGAGCCTCTCTTCTTTGGTTTCTGTTGAGATTGGTGTTCCCTCCATCCAGTCATGTATATTATCTGAAAACACAATTATATTACAGTATACTGCAGCAAAAGAGAACTTTCAGCATCAGTTCCTCTTAAATCACCTGAAATGTTGCTGGAATTGTGCCATCTTCGGCTGCAAACATTGACTCATAAATAGCTGCTGTGGCCAGGGCTGTATCCTTTTTCAATACCTAATCCATGGAGAAGGTGGATGGTAGAGTGATTAAAACCAATAAGACAATTAATTAAGGAATTTCAATTCTTCTCAAGTTGAAAAGATAAAAGGAATTTCAGCAGAAAACCACCTTGCTCCTTTGCAGTAGAGCACTAGTTTCTCCCATTGCACGGAGATGTTCTATCAACTCCAAAGCTGCCACACAAGCAAAACAAAGAAAGATAATCAATTCAATATAGAAAGACTATGTAATTCAATGAGTGTAGAAATGCATACTTCCTCAATGGCATTGCAGATGTGCAAGCTTATCCACAACCAAAATACAAGAAAGTTTATTGCTACTCTGAATAATAAAATGAAGGGGCATTTCTAATGATGACCACAAAACGAACATGTCACACCCGGTTAGGTACATATTGGCTACACATTTTCTCAATAGCTAGAATCTTAAGCTCAAATTGGCAAAAAACTTTTAAGAATCTTGTGGAAAATAAAGTGGTCGGACATAAATGAAATAATCAGATAAAATGTGAGAGTGGAGTGAAGTGAAAATAACAAGGACACTTACAGATTTAGCCTTATATTTTTAGATTAATAAGCGGTTTCAAGGGGGCTAAATCTGGCTTTAGACTTTGACAGAGACCAGGGCCGTAATCTACCAATGTTGATGCACCTCTCTTTCTTCCAAGCTAAGCAGAACAGTATAAAGGCAGTAGCTGTCTAGAATTGATAAGACTTACAAAACTAAGCCAACCTGCTCCTGCTGGATACATCACTCAACCCAGTAAAAGCTTTTATTCATAATAAAGTTCAATATATTCGAGTGATAAAACTCTTGATTTTTTTGTATAACATGTTCAACAATAACAATGATGCTTAGTCCTCTGAAAGATCTGACCTCTTGGTCAGTGGTCACTAATGATGATGTTAGCTAAGATACTAGCTGACAAATAATTCTAGCGAGCCCAATGACAATCTTTTTTTGCCCATAAAAACTATCTAAAAGGCAAAGACACTTTGGTTGTTAAGAAGGCAGGTAGATCCTCCATGAGAATTCTCAATGATCCATCAAAAATAGACAGAAATAAGAACATCAGCTGGGAATTCTAGTTTGCAGAATACATAAGCTTGCAACAATTGAGACTCATCCCGAAAAATATATCTAAAGGAAAAGGAATGAAATATACATTGCACACTGCCAAAAGAAGGGGGGAAGAAGAAGGCAACAACTGTCAAGGTTCTGAAGCTCCAGATATAGGAAAGAACTAGTGAAACAAAAGCTTTCAGATTTGACTGAAGCAGGGTTAAGTTTAAATTCCTGGAAGCTGTGTTGTTTGGACTCTCCAAGATGGTGGCACACCCATGTCAGATCCTCCAAAAATGCACACTATTTATTAAGTATCAAACATGCACCTATTGGCAATTTCAAAGAGTATGAGCAACATCGCCTGAAAGTGTATATATCTCGCAGAACTATAAAAGAAATAATCTTTTAAGTAGATTACCTTACAATTTACATGCATTGAGTGTGCCATATTGAGAGACATATCTAAATCAAATAGAACACAAGAGATACTTAGAGTGCAAAAGCAGGGAGATAGAAAGAGGCAACGAGTTAAGCATGACCTTTTAAGCTCCATAAAATGACTGGTCACACAAAAGCTTTAAAAAGAGATTGATGTATAGAACTCTTCACTACTTTCCTGATGTGCATAACTTAAGAGAATTATTTTTTCTTCTATGTAAAGAAATCTACCAGGTCAATTCCGTCTCACCTCACAAGAAAATAAAAATTAAGAATACTATAAAAACGAAAGAGAATTCCATTTGGAAGACCATCAGAAACTTGTGGTCAGCTTTCAGTAGCAATATCAGGATCAAAGTTGCCTTGAAGACATATTTCTAGGAAGAACACTGATTGGGCAAGGAAGTTTGAAAAACCTTTTCCCTGGCTTATTCCCTCCAAGTCTTCAACAAAAAGCACTGGTAAGCCAAGTCTGGAGCCCCAAAGGATGGAATATGAGCTTCAGAAGATTATTGAAATGATTGGGAACTAGAAAGACTCTCTAACTTCCTCCAAACTCTAGAATCTTTTAAGGGTACATCAGAAACCATACATAAATTAGTTTGGAAGCTGAATATCAGAGATGCATTTACAGTAAAGGCTGCATACTGGAATCTAAACCATAATGCTTCAATGACTGGTGTGGCCTTGGAAACACATTTGCAGGATCAAAATCACTCTAAAAGTATTCCTGTTTTGTTTGGTTAGTGGTGAAAAAGGAATGTGTAAAACATGAGAACTTACAAAGAAGAGGTTTCCAGATTTGCAGAAGATGATTTCTTTGTGGACAGGAAGTAGAAAATAATGCTCAATACATATCTGTGGCACATGTTATCTTCTATGATTGCGGTTACTTGGTTCGCTCCTAGAACCACACTGGAGCTTCTGAACCACTGGAAGGGAATTGATACAAGAAATGAAGAGAAAGACAGATGGAAAATTCATTTCAGTTTGTATAAGGTGGATAGCGGGGAAAGAAAGGAACTCATCAAGATGTTTTGAAAACAAAAGCAACTCCATTAAGAAGACCAAGATGAATTGAGTCCTTGTTTTATTTTGGGTGTAAACAGGAATTTGTGGATGATGTGGGAGACCTGATAGATTTAGAAGAAAGTATGTCCATATATATGATAAAAGAAAACATTACAGAAAGCTAGAAAAGAGTACAAGCAAAAAGTGGAGAGCAAGGCGGCATAACAAGGGCATTGCTGTTAAAATCTTAATATCCAGATATGGATTCATGCAAGGTACAGGAGGTTCCTGCCACTGTCTGCTCGAATACAAGATTGGAAACCAAAGCATGAAGCATAACTCTTACCACTGCTATATCGAACTGTATACTCATCAACGTCAACCCCAGGAAGAGTAAAGCCTGCCCTAGTCAAGAGATTGCCAGCATCACGCACCTGCAGCAAAAAAATATATGCTCTTTCACATGATGCCTTCTCTTTTTGGGGAGTTTCTCTTCACAGTTCAACACAAACCTTTTCTTCATCTAATGAACAATATATAATATTTATCAGTTTATAGCTTAATAACCAACAATGAAGTAATAGCTGAGTCTTCAATTGCCATGATGGCAATGCTCTATATAAAATTTAGAGATTCTTGCTCATGTTTCCAGTGTTCATTGTGATTGCGATATATAACTGCCTCCTTAAAGTTACCCCATTCCCCAGGGATGGAAGAGGAGTACAAGGTAAATTACAAGAAATGACATGTTACTGCCAGAGAAGCAGGTAATCCTTCGGCAGGCCATGAACCTTTAATGTTAGTAGAAAACAATGCACATTGCGGACTGCAGTTGAACAGAACTTCACTAGACCGTCCACACACTGAAATCCACATTTGGCAATGAAAAAAATCCTTCCTCATTCCATATACTCCGACACTCCCTTCTCTCAAATAGCAGTTAAGTGAAAACTATAACCACTCAACATGCCAAAGTCATACTACCATGAATGCAAAACAATAGAAATTGTGTATCTCGAAGAGAAACGGTCTTATCATTTTTTTGAGAAATGTGAAACAACTATGTTATACGGGAATGTTCATCAATTGAATTAAAACAGAAACTTAACAAAAAAGAAATTTGGTTGACCCACTGATATGAAACAAAAAAGTAAGAGCATAGTCAATTTACTAAATTAGACAAATTCAGCTCATGTAATACATCCTTAAGTGCTAAGACCTATGTTTCCAAAAAAAAATGGCCCATGATACAGTGGCCACTGTATCTTTGATTTCAAAAGATACAGTGGCCAAAATTGGTCACCATGACAAACTGACTAGAAGCATCTGTTGTAAGATTTTATAAATAATATTTGTATATAAGATTGTTAAAGATTCATTACTCTAGGAATTTCAAAACTACTGCTAGTGTTGATTATATTTAGAAATCCTAGACCTATGAAACAATTTTCAGAATCAGTGTATAGCCAAATTTCAAAAATATACTTGTGCCAAGGGTGATAATCGTGGACTGATGCCTCCTTCACGCTCCATTTGTGCAATAGTGCAAGCTATCCGCAGCTCCCTAAGATAATATCAACAAGATGACGAACATTTAGGTTCTACAAACATAGAGACTGTATGCACTTGATATAATGGTAGTGAAATACCTCAATGTTTCTCCGCCAAGAATAGCCGCCAAGAATAAGCCATCTGGCTTTAAAGCCAATCTGCTCTGGTAGAAGTACAGTTATAGTAAGTGTCTTTGGTGATATGCCATTTGAAGTTCAAGAATGAAAAAGGAAAATGACTAAATACTAGAGGGAAATGTAATCTGTCTGCGTCCAACCAAATACAGCAAGCACCTGTATCATTGCACCAGGAAGGTCATTTGTCCAATGGAGTCCCAAGCAGCTAATGACCAGGTCAACAGAACTTCCCATGTGAAACAACAGAATGAAAAAAGGATGTTATTTCTTACTTTGTCAATAAGGTATTCCCATCATTCATTAAGGACAGCATCAAAGTTACACGTACTTTTCTTTCACGGGCAAATATTCTTCATCACCAATAACGTATGATGTTTCAATGTTATCAGTTGGCATTTGCTGCTCAGCATCTTTACACAATTTTACCATGTCCCATGATGTATCCATCATAAGTAATTTCTCGATGCCACCTGAAAAGCAACAGGTACTCCCAAAATCATGCTCTAGTTTCATGGAACAATATAAGCATGTTAATCAAATGGTTCGTGAAAGGTCAAAATTATTACTCAATTCCAGTATGAGCCAAAGTTGGTTTGAGCATTATTTTTGGTTGGCGGGCTAATTTCTTCTAAGAATCATATTCCCAAGTGACTTAGTGACAGATGAATGAATGAGATCTGTCTTTATAATGGAGACATCTTATGGAGTACTGTTATTTTTGTCTTTTGAAAATGCAAGATAATTATATGTGTAGTTCAAGGCAAATGGAGGATGCCCAAAAAGGTTACAAGCCTAAGTGAGGCTGAAGGATTCCGAAAAGATCTATTCAAGCATCACTGGGAATTGCTTCTTTATATCAAAAATGAACAAACAATAGGAAAAAGGTTACTTACATGCATCTCGATAAATAGTATAGGTTACCAGCTTCCTCCCACCAGTATAAGTACCAGGTAACTCCCCCATAAGACTTAGGCAGTTGGAAACAAATCACCTAGGCCCTAGTGTTTTTTATCTCTACTGGAAGTTGATCCTTGGTCTCCCAAAACCTTTCACACTTCATTGATCACTAGACCACACCTCTGGGTGCAAGAACTGTTAAATTCTTTAACTGAGTTTTCAAGTCCTTGATATGCATTTTTGGTCCTTTTTCTATCTCTTCTTTCTACTTTAATATCAATGATAAATTGGGTTTTCAAGTCCTTGATATGGCATAATTGGTCCTTTCTCTATCTCTTTCTTTCTAGTTTTTAATAACAATGGTGTCGAACCAACTTGCGCGCACTTCGTCTATTTCATTGGATACTTGCATCTTGATCATCATGTCATTCTCCTAGGATATTGCATACCTAAATCATTTAAGTTTAGGTACCACAATTTTGTCTAATATCGCTCCACTTACTTAATAGCTATTAAAAATAATTTATCAGATAAACGCATTCAAGGGTGGTGCAACCCCAGGTATATAACACCCAAAAGGAGGAGACAAGAAATCCAAAGAAGTAACTGCTTCAAGCTAGTATGATTTTATTAAATTTATAGTGTGTAAGACATGTTTAACTACTACTACACTAACTAAATAAAATTTCACTATTTTCCTTAACAATTATGCAAAATGAAAGCATCGTTTTTTTTTTTCAAAAAGTAATGTTTAATATGAAATTTTTGGACTGACAAGTCAAAAACCAAGTAATATCAAGAAACCATAGTTAAAACATGTGACTCAAGAAACTTTCTTCTCACCGCGTCCGCGCAGTAATCGTCTGATAGCTTCTAGAGAACCCCCCATACACAATGCCGTAGGAAATGTTTTCTTACAATCCTGCAAAATAAAAAAGATGTAAATCTTGAACTCTTGTTAGATGAGACACTATTAAAGCACAAGCAATTCATTAGACAAGCAATTAATGTATATCAACAACAAACTCATAGAATTGTTTTTAGTCATATGTGTAGCAACAGATCCATGGCATCCCAATCTATTAGGGGTTATTCTGCTGGCTGCATAAGGAAAGATATTCCTCGCATAAATTCAGCATACAGTATTTCTTTTGCAGTATTTAACTGAGCATACTAATGAAATCTCTACCTAACTAGTACAACACTCGATTTTCGGCATAAACCCACTAATGCAGCTATTAACTTTTGGAATTAAACTCCATTACTAATACTGACATAACTTATGTGAGAATCTATGAATTGGCTATCTAAAAAGAAAATACCCTTAAAATAGGCAATTGCTGCATAAACAATTGAGTGCATTATTATACACTACATAACAATTCCTACATTATTTGTATTATTCAAGCATAACAATCCCTGCATTAATATTCACAGCTGATAGCATAAAAAATTGTGCAATAAAATTCACAATAATTAATCCATGAACCAAATGACACTTAAGAGAACATGAGTTATCTAGGATCCTAAAAGACATGCAGCCCAACTACCCAAGCCTAAGCTATATGACTTCCCCGCTAGGCAGATGATTTGGATAGACGACTTATTAGAAAAGAAGGTGTCTCACCTACCACTTTATCTTCTCAAAATCTAAAACTGACTGTTGTTTCTTAAACAATAGTTATAGATCTTATAGTGATAGGAAGTACATTAGTGCACACGATGTCAAAATTTACTAGTCGTATTCACCAAATTTTTAAAAAAAATGGTAATTAGGCATCCTTCTGAACATAATATCCTAACCTTAATATGATAGGTAATCTAATCTTTATTTAAAGAACGATACAACTGAACCCATATATTTCTCTATCAACTCACTAAATTCATCGATCTTCAGAAGGGGCAACTACTCACACATTGTTATATTGTGAAGGATAGCAAATAGAGCACAGATAACAGGAGTAAAGTAGTGAAATCATGAAAAGGTGAATTAATTTTTGTTAGTTTGAACATATAGCATTCAATTGAACCAGGGGATACTCAATCTAATAATGACCCATTTGAGGTAGGATGATAAAAAATATGGTCATGGTTTGCATATGAGTTTTCAAAGTATTGGCCAACAGTTTACTACCCTAAACCCTTTCCAACCAGTTGTAATTTTATGGAGTTCATTATTAGATGGTAGAGTATGCTCATAATGTTCTAACTCACCTCCTTTTGTATGTCATTACTTTCTCCTCCCTAATCGGTGTTACTGTTTAATTCTTTTGTCAGTGTCAACCTTTCAGCATGGATAGGAAGAAAAGTTATACTCAAAACTAGAAATGACAGGAACATAAAAAGTAAAAATTAGTTTTTTGCAGTATGGTTAAATAAAGTCCTCTTCACTGGCTCCTTCGTCATTATACCGGGATTTGTTGCACTTGAGACGAGGTCTTTTGGATGCAGCCTCTCTACCTTCACAAGGTAGTGGTAAGGTCTGCATACATTCTTCCCTCCCCAGACCTCACTTGTGGGATTTCACTGACTATGTTGTTGTTGTTTCAGTATGGTTAAAACATAAATATGGTTGAAACAAATTACCGAGGACATGACCCTAATGACACTAGATAGGAAGGTATGAAGGTCAAGGATAAGGGTAGAAGGCTAATAGGTAGCCGAGTGTTGTTGCACTTATTTGAGAAAGGTACGGGGCTAGCCTCCTCCACACCTCTTCTCAGTATTAGTTTTATTATTATTTGGTAGTGGGCTAGTGGTGTATTCTCTTCTTCAATGTGTATTACTATATGTTAATTCATTTGCTTTGTATCTAGTTCTTTTGTTGTCATATTTTTCTTACAATTCTGATTCAAAAGCTATTCATTTGAGACGAGGGTCTATCAGAAACAACCTCTCTATCCCGTTTATGCAATTACAATAGGTATGTCACTATGTTGTTGTTGTAAACCAAAAACCTCGCGAAAATTAGTTGTACAAGAAAAAGTAAGGAAAAAAGAAGGCTAAACTAAATACCTCCAATCGATCCAGTAGATTCTCAGCCACAGTATCAACAAGAGAGTCCTTTGGCTTCATCAACCACGCCGCTCTATCACGCTGCCAACCATGTATATCCAACCGAAAATACATAGTATAAATGGTTAAGTAAACTGAAATTTTTTAAAAATTAGATTTTTTACACAAATAAATTTGGATGTTTAGGGGTGATATTCAAGGTATATGGAGTAGTGCAATAGAAGAAGAAGAAGCTTTACTTGCTTGCGCTTAAGATGGCGATCAAATATTTTGAGTTTGGAGCTCTGAAATCCATCTCCGGCATCAGTACAGTAGGATCTTAGGCCTCTCAGACACCGAGCTATGCTTCTTCTCATGGTGAATTAACTTTGCAATGGCCCTGTTTCAGGTCAAACCAACAGAGAGTCAGCTATTTATCCGTTAGCCGAAACTCCAGCCTTACCCTATTTGAACACCCTATTTTTGTTTTCAGAACTTTAACTCAATCCAAAAAAAAACACAGTAAAGGACATGGGATATTCAGAGTTCCATCAAAGAAAGAGCATTAGCTTTGCCTCTGCACTTCTCAAAAAAAGTTATAATCATCTTTCATTATACTTCATTTTGATATATTTGCCCTTGCCGTCCAACTTTGAGCACACATTTACCCCTAAAACGTTAATTCCCCTTGTTTCCCACCTTCATTTCTCACAATTCAAAATCTGATCCGCATTTAAGTTACTTTAACCCGACTCACCGATTAAACCCGACCCAATTTGCAAAATAAACCCATCCAAAATTCCAAAAACCTCAACACCACCTCTGATCTGCGTGGAAAGGCAATTATCTTTAGGTTTGTATGGAAAATATTAGCAGAATAACCTAATCACTTAGCAATTCAATAAAGAAAACAGATTTAATCATATTGAAATGAAATAGTAACTGAAATAGCAAAAATTCAAAAACAATGACCTTTATATAGATGAATTGAGCTAATATTACAGTAAATCCTCAGCGACTGGACACCTCGCCGGTGACTTCAAATGGAGCCAACAACCAGAGACCCCAACGGCAACCTGGAACTTGAGCTGCGACAATTATGTTCAATGGGAAAGACGAGGGAATATGATTAACTAGTTTTGAAGCTGCATCAATGGAGTTTTTATGTGGTTTTATGGTGGATAAAATAAATAAATTAGAGCTTAATTTTTTGAAAAAATTATAACATTTATTTTATTTAAAGTTTATTTTTTTAGTTTTCAAAAATGTAAAGTTTTTAGCATATTTCGTAAAACATTATTTTTAATTGCAAAATTGTTTCTTTTTTTATATGATTTTTTCTATATACAATACTCTCTATGTTTTAATTTATTTGTTGATTTTGATTTGATATGAAGTTTAAAATTTTAAAAAAATATATAAGATTATTGAATCTTATAGACTTAAATTAAAAATATATAAAATACATCAAAGTCTTAAAAATATCATGTAGTGACAAAACGAAAACATTTTTTTGAAATAAATTAAAGTAAATAATAGAAACAAATTAAAACAAACTACTTAATATTTTTAAGGAAGCCTATAATAATTCTATCATTGCTAAAAAAATATTGGGACACTCAAATTTGGAGGCTTAAGACAAGTGCCTTATTTTTTAAGGCTAAGAGTCGGATTCGAAAAAAGGTCGAGACTTGGGTGTTTTGGAAGGAGGGATCATCACTCTCGTATATGAACTAGTTGTTACTGCCTCCGTTTCACAAAAAATGACCTAGTTTGATTTAGCACGAAGTTTAAGAAAATAAAGGAGACTTTTAAATCTTGTGTACCTAAATTAAAGTTATGTCAAATGTACAAAATTGTCTTTTAATCTTATGGTCTTAAACATGTCACGTGAAAAGTTGAAATTAAAATATTGCCAAAAAAAGAATGAGGTTTAAACAGACTAAAAAGGAAATGATGTCATTCTTTTTTACACGAAGGGAGTATTATTTACCGTGTGTTCGAGGTAAGTTTTGGTGAGTTTATGATCAAAATCATCCACTAAACATTTTGTTATATCCTTATCAAAAATATTCTTCAAATTTTAGTGAGAAAGTTAATTGAGAGATGTTTTTGGTCAAGTTCTAAAAATTTAAAAATGTTTATGGTTAAAGTGGGATATTATAAGAATGTAACGAAAATTCTATTGATGTAAAAAGGATGAATTTAAACAAGATTTCTAAATTTGGTGGTGTAAAGAAGTTAAAAAAAAACGTGATAATAGGTGGTGTCAGGTTTTTTTTTTAATTGTTTTTTTGTTTAAATATGGGCAAGGACCATTTATTGAATAAAAAGAAGGTTCAAACATAAATGACTTGGGTCCAAAAGTGACCCAAGCCCAAAACAAAAAAATCATCAGCAACAAGTTGAAACGATCGAAAAATAAAAAGGAAATGAATTGTCAAAACCAAGCGGCGTTCCTATTAGCTTAACGTTGGTCGTCCATGGAGCTACAGGAAGTCCTTCTCTCTTCGAATCAAACATGGAAAAATTGTGTTAAGCTTGAATGGTATCCATTTGGGTGTTCAAAAATCTCATGAGCACCATGAATCTGACTCAGTGAAGACTTCTTCAGTTCAACACTGTTGTCATCTACATCAATCAAGGTAAAGGACCTAATCCCCTTGTACATCACCTGAATCAACCTTAATCGAAAAAAATAACATAATTCATCCTTAGCTCGTGCACATTGAACTCAAGAGAATTGATACCACTTCATCTTAGTTCAGGATATCATAGGTATTTTTCCAATCTTGATTATATACGCTTGAATTACAGCATACTACACACTATGGAGAGTGACTTTTTCTTTTTTTTTTTTGTCATGTAACCTTTCCTATGAGTATTTGTTTGTCCTGTTAATAGTAGTCTTTTAACTTGATCCATATATGATTTGTGTTATGACATTTCTCTATTCTGAGCTTTGATTGTCCTTGCTTATCTGCTTGAATTATTGTTCTCGCTTGTATTGGCATATCTTCATTAGAGAGAAATTGCATTACAATACGTGTAAAATCATACACAAGGTGGTGTCAGGGTTTGAGAATCTTTGAAATAAAAAAAAATTGTGGGCCACATAGGAAATATAGGTGGAGACAAAATAACAATTTAACAGTTTAGGAGTAAATATATGTTCAACGTAGAAAAATAAAAATAAATATATCAAGAAAGTATAATAGAGATTATATATAATTTATTTTACAAGTATAAAAGAAAAATCTGACCATTTTTCGTTTCTTCAATATGGAAAATAGAGAAAAGGAATTATAGTTCAAACTCCAAACTTTGATTTAATCTTCAAAAGGAACTAACTGCATGATTAAAACTCCAAACTTTGATCAAGTACCCAAAACTAATCTGAGACCTTCCAGACACAAATTAATAGTGGTAAAACACGTTCCAAACTTACTAGGCTCATCTTAACCCAATGTTGACCTTGGTCAACTCTAAGCTTTAAGAAAAATAGAATTTTCTATCCAATGGTCCAAAATGCCTACCGAATGTCTCGGGACTCATATCAATCATCCAACCAAGTCAGTAATCACCTTTCGGACCTAATGAAACTATTAGAATTCCATTTTGAGCTTGTTAACCCAAAATGTTGAGTTTGGTCAAACTTCTCAACTTTCAAAATTAAAAATCTCACTCAATTCTTATTTGATCACCTTGAAAATCGTGTCATCCATTCTCGTAAGTCATAAATAACATAATGAAACTATGAGAAGGTTCAACGTAGGAAAATTAATTCAAAAGAACAAAACGATCATGCAAATCATTACAACTTCCGAGTGTTTAACATGTACAGTCTCCAAATACAATGTAGCTAATAACTCATACCAAATATTTAGCATGCTCAAATATATATACAGACTATCTTTTAGAAATTTTCAAGTTGATCGATTTGGAAAGACTTGAGAAAGTGAGAAATTTGAAGATCATTTGATTAGGGAAATTATTCTCTTACTATTTGTGATTCACTCCGAAGATCTAAATATATTCTTGAAATGAATGTGACTAGTTTTTCGACTGTATCATATAGATTCATTAAGTCTGTTGTTTCTTCACAATGAATTATAGTAAGGAATGAATTTTTCAAGCAATAAATATTGTATCGTATAGTATTTTGTTTTAATGAATACAACATTTGAATAGATCATACCGTTCTCCATCGTTACAACTTAGATAAGTCATAATGTCACATCAATAACGGAGTAGAGCTACTATAAAGAGGTAGGGTAAAGAATAAAATAAGATTATTAAATAAAATAGATAAAGAAAAAATAAAAGAAAATATTAAGATAACAATGCGATCACACCAAATCGGTCATTACATAAAACGAGACTTTTCGTCGTTACCTAACAATGAATTTAAATAATACTATACAATTAAAATTAAAGTAACAACTAAAACAAACATGATATTTAAACTAACAATACAATACATTACAATAGGTAACAACTAACAACCATCCAAACAAGGTGTTATTCTAGTTAACCATAACCTGAATATCAAAACTCATATGACATTTGAAGCACTTTCTCAGATATACAATTCCTAAGAAAGACACCAAAAAGTTATATTGAGATTCCTTCTCAAATAAATCACTACATACATACATACAACTTACAAGCCAATGATATGGACAGTTGCCCCTTCAAAATTCTTTGCCAAAAGCCCAGATTTCCATGAATTACAATGTACTCATTTCTCCTTATACATTCCATTATCAATGCAACTATCATATCAGACCAAAATCTATCTTGTCTTTTTTTGATTGATATCTTTCTCATCATCAGAAATACATTCCCTGCCACTTACCTTTTATGTGTACATACAACATAAAAACACATACATTCTGTTCACTCTTAAAATAGGGTGCTCGTGAGTCGAGAGAGAGCGGGTATATCAGCCTGCTAGTTCTCTGTAATTCTTGCGGATACTCCATAGAATCTCGGCACACTTTCTCATGGTAGGCCGGTTCTGTCGATGAGGAGCCAAACATTGCAAAGCTAGTTCATAAATTTTTTCCATGGCCAAACTATTTGCAGCAGATCTTTCTAACCTTGGATCCAAAGTTAAGATTGCATCTCCACTGGTGAACTTCTTCATTGCCTGTTTGTAAACCAGCTTTTGTCAATACTTCTTTGGTGAACATATAAGCCTATCTCTAAAAAGAAAAGACAGTAAATAGCATCTTGTACTGACATTATGAAAATGATTTAACTTATATACAGTGGCGGTGTGTTCTTTTTACACCATCAATGTATTTTAACCTGTTGTAGCAGATAACTTGTCTTATTTTTCATGTCACTAATCCACCACTATTTATGAATGATTCTTTTAGGTGACTTGATAGTGTAGAAATTTCTTTTACATTGTTAAAAGCTATACTCTTAAGAAAGAAGCATACCCATCTTGCGGTAATGCGCTCTTTGATTTCTTTTTTTGGCTCGATTGGGCGCCTTCCAGTAACAAGTTCCACAAGCAAAACACCAAATGAATAGACATCACTCTTCTCAGTAAGTTGATAGGTACTCAGGTATTCTGGGTCTAAGTATCCTGCTGTCCCTTTAACTTGGGTAGAAACATGTGTGGCTCCTGACTCAGTGTCAGCTGCTAGCCTTGCAAAACCAAAATCGGCCACCTTAGCTCGAAGGTTTTCAGTGAGGAGAATATTAGAAGACTTGATGTCTCGATGGATAATAGGGTGATCTGCATCCAAAGCACTCTTTTCTTTTTATGATATATCGGAAGAACAGAGAAATCCTAGATAAATAAGCCAAGAATTCAAGAAAACCTATAACGCAAAATAATTCACTTGTACCTGTATACATATGCAAATATGTAATTGCATGTCCTACATCTATTCCAATGTCTAGTCTTGACGCGAAATCAAGAACATTTCCACTGACACCTGCATCATTAAATGACATAAGCATTATGGATAAGCATTGAAAGCCGCAATTGTGAATGCCAGAGCCAAACATTGATGGAAAATGAAAACTCAGAAGCAAGATCAAGAACTCACTATCCAAGTGTTCCCTAAGAGTTCCATTAGGGACATACTCAACAACCAAAATCTTTTCTTCTCCATGCTCCAAGAACCCATAAAACTTGACTAAATTTAGATGTTCTATTTTTTCTAAAGTTCGAACCTCGCTTCGAAATTCAGCTCCCGAGTGTTTATCATGTATATTCTGCAAATACAAGGCAGTTAAATACTCTTGCCAAATTTTTAGCATGTTCAAGTTCCTGAAAATATACAGGAACAAGCTTGATATTAATAGTAAGTAACTAAGTGTACCTTTTTGGCGCGTTTGATTGCAACAACTGTTCCATCCGGTAGGCAACCCTTGTAAACTATCCCGAAACCTCCTTGACCAATTTTAAGGCTTGGGGAGAAGTTCTTTGTGGCCTTATAAATATCTTCCATGTTGAATTTAGTACTCCCTGCCTCTTTTGTATGAATTGAATTATTTTCACTACCATAGATGCTTCGACCTCTACTGCTACTGCTACTGTGTCTCTTCTTCCTTCCGCCATCAGATGCAACTGAAAATTTCCAACCAACTAAAATGTGAAGAATCTTTTTGAAGATTTAGTGAACTTCCTTTTCCTATAAAATGAAATACAAACTAAGTGGAGTTTTATCAGTCTTTCAGCTCGTGGAATTAAGGGAAACAGCAAATTTCAACTCAAGACTGTACAGAAATTATATCATTCAATTTTCATTACAATACAAAAAATCAACATCAACGGGATATTTAAGAATGAAACAAAGAAAACTTTTAGAGTAATAAATCCAGCTGAAATCCCAAGCAAAACAAGAAAGGGAAGGACAAACAAAATTTATTTACTTAATAATGCCTCCGGATGAAGTTCAGAAATCGATTATTATTATATTCTACTCCTCTTTGATTTTCAAATGGACGAAGTCAAATGGAGATTGCAAAGGCAGAAATAGAGGAAAGCAAATGATATGATTCCATAGTGCCGAATTACAACGAGTGCTCAACTACACAAAATCATTGCCTGAAAATTCCCTGTCGCTATAAAATGTTGGCTAAATATTTTATGTGTTTATACCTCATCTGCAGTGAATTTCCATCAATTGTTGTCTAATTACAGCCATTGGCAAAGCATAGTGTATTTTCACCCGATAAACCTCATAACTATTGGCTAATGTTTACTAAGCTCAAAATTCATCTACTACAATTCAGACACTAAGATATTTGTTGCTTTAACCATGGGGAAATAAACTCCTCCTTGACTATATCTTTACGGCCAACATAAACAACTCATGTACAGTTGCCAGATACTGTCCAATAGCCTTGAGCATAGACGGAGACATAATTTAAGTCAATGTATACAAGCATCACTGTCCCACTTGTGGGATTACACTAGGTTTGTTGTTGTTTGTTGTTATTGTATACAAGTACCACTGTACTCATTTGTTTATGATAAATTTGAAGTAATGTGTATGCCTACACCTCTGATGGAAAAGCTCCATCAACTTGTGCCTGCAAGGTTTTGTTCCTTAAAGGCATCACATGATTAACTTTCATTCTATTACAACATGATTAAAGCTCAATCCCTCAAGGAATTGGCTTAATTTTCTTCCAATCAAAACTAAGCATCCAATTTCGAACTTAGGTTGGTCTTACACTTCAACAAGAAAATCTTTTACACATTTATAACCAAAACGTTTCACTTTATCACTTCTCGAGGTACTCTATGGTCTAATCCAATCTCACTTCTATACGTCCGATGCAGAGTAAATATTAATCTTTAAATTGAATATTAGCAAGTCAAGTTTTGTATTCTTGCTGTGACAAACATACTAACTCTGCATAACTGATCAATGTGAAATGGAACTTCGAAATCAAACACATTCTTGTAGCTCCATCTAATTTACTGTAGTGCTATCGATTAATAACAAAATGAATCCAATATGTGAAATGCATTATTTTCCTTTCCATTCAAAGCACAGCCTCAACATCCAAATGGTAAAAAGCTAATGCATGTTGTAGATTGACAGAGGTGTAGGCAATATTTATCATATACGTGATACATATTGGAATTTTCTACTCCTTTTGTTTCAATTTGTTTGTCTTACTTTCCTTTTTAGTCTGTTTCAAATAGAATGTCTCTTTCCTATTTTGACAACGCTTTAATTCTAACTTTCTACATGACATGTTTAAGACCACAGGATGGACATTTTGGTATATTATACATATCTTTAGTTTAGTTTAAGACCACAAAATTCAAAAGTTTGTTCTATTTTCTTAAACTCCTTGTCAAGTCAAAATCAGACAAACAAATTGAAACAAGAATATAATTTTTTTTAATGTACATTGTTTACTTCAAAGGCAAGACAATGGATACACATGAACCTGTTACTTTTACACTGGATCTATCTTTATTCATGGCTGAACCCAAATGACAAAATTGATGAAATTACTGGGTTAATAAGCCTCAAAAGCACATAGTTACTGACCCTATTTTCCTGATTGTTACGAACGCTGAACAGTTACATGTAATTATATTTTGGGTGAGGTGATTGTGTAAAACATATTCTTTTTCTGTTGTCAGTGCCGGGGCGGAGCCAGGTAGGGGGCAAGGGGTTCATCAAAACCGCCCTTCAGCGAAAAATTACAAGATTAAGTCAATGTATACAAGTACCATTGTACTCGTTCATTTATGATAAATTTAATGTAAATGTATACGTCTACTATGATGAAAAATCTCCATCAACTTGTACCTGCAAGGTTTTGTTCCTATAGGCATCACATGATTAATTTTCAATCTATTATAACATAAATAAACCTCAATCCCTCCAAGCAAAACTAAGCATCCAATTTCAAACTTAGGTTGGTCTTACACTACAACAAGAAAATATTTTACACATTTTCAAGAAAAATGTTCAATTCATCACTTCTCAAGAGTCAAGATACCCTATGGTCCAGTAGCGGAAGGCTAGTAGGCCTTGAACACATGACCTTAAGAAATTTTCACAGCACCTTAACCACTAGGCTAAGCCTTTAACTTGTGTCAAGAGGTATCAATACTTGTATATAAATTTATAAACCAAAATTTGACCTCTATATACCTTGTAATTTTTCAACGGAGGGGTGTCGAGCGACACCCCTCGGTCAAAGGTGGGTCTGCCCCTGCTATGGTCTATTCTAGTCTCACTTCTATACTTCTGATGGGTTAATAAAACCTCTAAATTGAATATTAGGAAGTCAAGTTTTGTATTCTTGCTATGAGAAACATACACAAACTTGGAAGTCAAACACATTCTTGTAGCTCCATCTAATTTACTGTAGTGTTATCAATTAATGCTAAAATGAATCCAATATGTAAAATGCATTATTTTCCTTTCCACTCAAAACACAGCCCAAATGGTAAAAAGCATGTTGTAGATTGTCAAAGGTGTACCCAATATTTATCATATACAGGATACATAAAGAAATTTTCTCCTCGTCCATTTCAATTTTTCCGTCTTACTTTCTTTTTTAGTCCGTATCAAAAAGATTGTCTCTTTCCTTTTTTGACAACTCTTTAATTCTAACTTTTACCTAACATGTGTTAAGACCACGAGATTAAAGGAAATTTTGGTATATTTTACATATCTTTAGTTTAAGACTGCAAGATTTAAAAGTCCTTTTTACTTCTAAAACTCTATATCAAATCAACATCAGACAAACAAATTGATATAATTCTTTTTATGTACATTGTCTAGTTCAAAGGTAAGAATAATGGATGCTTATGAACCTATTGCAGTGTAGATAATGGATGCACATGAACCTATTGCTTTTACACTGGATCTATCTTTGTTCATGGCTGAACCCAAATTGCCAGAATTGATGAAATTACTGGGTTAATAAGCCTCAAAAGCACATAGATGCAGAGACTTCCAAGTAAAATTGATTGTGTAAAGCATATTCATTTTCTATTGTCAGAGGACAGGGGCAGAGCTAGGTATTCATTTGAATACCTTTTAGCGAAAAATTATATTGTATATATACAAGATTAAAATTATTTTTTATGTACATATAGGTGAATCATTTCGCTTCTTCATCTATTTACTTCTTCATATTTTTAAATCCTTAATGAAAATCATGTTCCATGTGTCGGTGTATAAAAAAACTTCAACATACCTGAAGGAGCTTTAAATGAATCGGAATCACCAAAATTAGTACTCGAAGATTTAGGCTCCGGCGGAGTGAAACAGGACGCAAAAGCTTCTGCAATGGATTTGACGGCGAATATGACCGGATTCCTGCTGGAATTTGACTTTTGAGAAATTGCAGTAGTAGTTGAGGAGTAGGTAGATGTACTAGGTGAATGAGGAAGACGATCGGATGTACGGGAACCCAGGGAGTTGGAAGACATAGATACGGCGCCGGAACTAGATCTCCGGCCACCGGAAAATTGGGTATTTGGACTTTTCATGGTTAATGAATAGAAAAGAAATGGCGGGTAAGCAGTAGTAGTAGTTGGGTTGTTTGATTTTCGCTAAGCTGTGTGGGGGGCACTATGGGGTTGCCAGTTTGCTACTCAGTCAAGTCAATAAATACAGTACGAGAGACAATGGATATTTTCTTAGTTATTACCTCCTACATTTTATAAAACATTTTAATTTATAAGACATAATTTGAATTTTGATAGTCAACTTCTCTATTTTTCCTAAAAATATAAATTACTTTATTGGAGAAACAATTCTATCATATTTATTACATTTTGAAATAATTACATATTGTTTCACTAATATAATTTTATATTAGATTTTAAGTCAGATATATGTATTTTACTATCAAATACACCAAAGTGGGAAAAGAAGCGAGCGAGATATTCTATGTATACCAAATACGTGTGATTACACTAAGTACATGTATCTGGAATATCAGATACATAGAGAGATGAGTGAGAGGAGAGAGACGAGCGAGAGAGTCAAATACATGTGAATCCACTTAGATATAGTGTACCTAAAACAAATTACACCTAATTTTGACTTTATGTATCCGAGATGCATATATTTGAACACGGTAAATACATGTATGTGCAATCTAAATCTGGTAAAAGTTTCGTGATAATGAAAAGTGAAGGGAAGGGAGGTAATTAGGTACTACTAAACTTATGGGATTTTTGTAAGTTACATATTTAGAAATTACATAAAAGTACTATAAGTTATCAGAATTAATAATTTAAAATATTTAAAGGATATACGAATAAGCTGCGGTAAATTTTTTTTATTGTTTGACACTCAAAATTCTAACTATGTCATATAAATTAGGACAAGGGTGCCTATTTATGTGGCATGGTTGAAATTTTGAGATTCAAACTCTTAAACTTTAATCATGAATTCAGATATATAAGCTAAGTTTTTTTAAAAAACTAAAATTTATGTATTTGAAAATTACATAAAAATACTATAATTAAAATAATTAATAACTAAAAATATTTTTTAAAAACTGATAAGCTTTCAAAATTTTAATTGTCACATAAATTGAGACAAAAAAAATACTCCAAAATATCATTATATGTAAATTTTTAATCTTCACTCTTTTACCATTTAGTGGCAGAAATTATAAGGAGGAAACTGCACATTTAAAAATCAAATAAAAAGACTTCACCTCTTATTATTTTGAGCAGGAAAATGATAATTTTTTTATTTCCCTCATCTAACTTATCCAACACACTTAAAGTTAGCGGATTAATAATTTTAAATATCAGATTATTTAGTTAAAAATAAATAAATATTAAATTAGAACTAGAACATTCTCTTATTTAGTGCTAATAAACTATAATATTGTACTAAAATTATAACATACGCACATTGCCTTAAAATTTAACATACGTGTTTTTACTTTACTTAAAATTAATTGTACTTGTCAATTTTATTTTACCAATAAAGATTGTGATGGATAGATAAGATTTTTTCACTATTAATCAGAAGTTTTGGATTCAAATATTAAATATGAAAAAAAATTCTTGTTAGAAAGCATTTCTTTCTTAAATAAGAGATAACTCTTACGTAATGCAAAATTGAATTAGTTCTTACAGGTATCGAATGCTCAATGATGATAAAAACACGTCAAACTTATATGATTTGAAGAACATTTGTATTTGCAAAAAATGTTTTAATGGGACCATTTTGGATAAAAATCTACGCAAAACATTTATTAGTCGATCAACTTGCTCCCCTTGCCGGCTGGCCCTCAATCTGGCTCTGTCCAAAGCTTATTGCTTCCCTTTGTTTATGGACAAATTTAAGAGACTGTCGATATATTCGATTTTTAAAATAAAGATATTTTTGAATTTATTATCTTAAGTTAAAGTTGTGTTTAATGTTTTAAATATATTTTAAATTTTGTGATTTTAAATATCAAATATTAAAAAAAATATTAAATATAAAAAGTGACATTCCTTTTATAAACAAACTAAACAAAATAAAACACCTACATCAAAAGAAAAAGATAATAAAAAATAAAATCTAGCAAATTGTACAAAGTAAATTTAAAAAGTACTAAGTTTCGTGGATAAATATAGAAGATAAATTGATCTAATTAATCAGACTCTAATATATGTGTATTTTAACTTTTATTACACTAATATTATTTTTTACCGTAGCAAAATGTCCCAGAAATTAACCTCATGGTAGGTAAAAAGATTCATAATAGAAGAAAGAAATAAAAATATACGAACCCCATAAAATTATTGTTGAATACTGCATCATTTCTTCATTCTTAATCAAATAACTCTAGTTCGAGTTATAAATATGAAAAAAAAATCATGTTAATTAAGATGCATTTCTCTTTTATAGGGCGTAACATGAATTCAAATTAGTCAATAATTTAATAATAAACCGCCACTAGATTAAAAAACAAACACAAAAAGAATCATTCTTCTCAACTCCAACAACATATTAAGTGTGAAAACGATAAAATATATGTAGATTTTGAAATGCTTAACTCCAATTTTATGTAATCAAATAAGTAATACTCTCTATGTCTAATAATAGTTGTCCACTATTGACTTGACACATCTCTTAAGAAACAATAAATAATAGTAGAAATATTAATTATTTTATCTTTTGACTTTATTTAATTTAATGTTTTGAAAAATGTGTTCGATATTCTTTTTTATTTCTCATCAAACGAATGACATCTTCACAAAAGATAAATTATCTCTTGATTTTCTAAACTGGACAAGTATTATTGATAATTATTTTTAATATAGTAGATAATTATTATTGAACGGAAGAAGTACTTGATTATCAACGATCATTGGTTAAACAAAATTACGAAAATACACCATACCATACAAGAAGAGATGTAGTAATAAAATATGATCCATTTTCTTGATTGTAATTAATGACAGCCTAGCAATCATCAAACTCCAACTTAATTATAATCTATGCAAGGAAAAAATGGCTGTGATCCAAATTTGACTTTTCAGTAGCATATGTATTCCTTACATCTTAATTTATTTGATCTATTTTGATTTAGCATGAAATTTATGATCTTAATTTATAGATATGTCAAATGTATAAAAATAATTTTTAATTTTATAATTTTTAATATGTCATGTGAAAATTAAAATAAAAAAATTATTACAAGGAAAATAGTTATTCTTTTTTAAAAAGAATTAAAAAAAAACAGATCAAACAAATTAAAACTAATGAAATAGTGCATATTCAATTTAGCCACATATTATTCCTTTATTTATGTCAAATAAAAAACAATATATAATCAGATTCTTTATTCCTTTATTTATGTCAAATCAAAAACAATATATAATCAGATTCTTTAAGGTCTAGAGTCGATAGTTTTTCAAAAATAAATTATTATTTTTTTCTGGAAAGGGGTTTTTAACGTTGAAAAGTAGGCTTGTTTTGGCTTTTTGTCAAAGTCAACCACTAGTTGCACAACACGGCAACAGACAGATCAAGACCAAGACTGCAAAAGTGCTAGTAAAAAGTCCAAATGGACCTAAGTATTGGATTTATTATAAGTTATAATATATATATATATATATATATATATATATATAAAAAATATTTCATTCGATATTCGAAAGTTAAAGTTCGGTTTAATGTGAATTCGCATATTAAAGATTTTATTTCTACTACATACTCTTGAATAATTAAAAATGATTCAATCTCTGAAATAAATAAATAAAAAGGTTTAAATATATAACATACTCTTTCTTCTTGGTAATATGAAATTTATTCATTCAATATAATTAAGAGTCATTACATAAGGAGGCTGGTCTAGGCAACATTGTATTCATCCGATCTCTTTTAATAACATAAATACTAAATGTAGGGGGATTGGGGGTACAAAATTAAGCTTCTAAAAGTATCTAGCTCGCATCTATTCTTGGTTAACTTATTCGGAACTCCATTAGCTTCTCGATATATATGTTTGATTGATACCTCTTCTATTTTAGACAATAAGTACCTAAAATCATCATCATCATCATCACATATATATATATATATATATATATATAAATATATAACCTACTTTGCGTCCACCTAGCGAAATTTTCCTCTATAAAAACATTCTAGAAAAATTACATTTGAGATGAAACATCACAATAGAGATTTTTTTTTATGAGACAAAACAAAATATAAAATTAATCGCACAATCAAATGGTATAGTTGAATTATTTTCCCTAAATATTACTATTTACTCCCTTCATTCCATATTAGTTGATCACTTTTCTTTTTACACACATATTAAAAAATAAGAAGATAATTTTACTAAATCACCCCTTAAAAATCTTTTTAGGAATTTTACAAAACAAATATAAACACTTACAAAAAGAATCAATTGCGAGGGCAATATAAGAAAATTTTAATTAATGTTTTCTTAATTTAGTAAAGTGATTAACTAAAACAATTAATGATCAACTAATATGGGACAGAAAACATACTTTTAAAGCAATAATATATAGTAACATCATATTTATTGGATTATTAATAATGAGAAAAACTTTGCTGTTTCCATAATTAATGTTCAACCAACTGAATTGGCTCAAGAAGACAGCAATGTACAGGACATTTGTCTCAATTTACCATGTCAAAATCATTTGTGGTTATGAGGAATATTAACTTGACGAGTGACGCCTACTTCAATATATGTGCATGAGGTGGGTGGCAACATATCCTTTTCATTTTTTTCTTTTTTTACCAAGTAAGAGAGGTTTTAGATGTGGTAATATAATATATTAATTTTTTTGTCTTAATTTATGTGATATTATTTAACTTGACATAAAATATAAAAAAAGAAATATATATATTTTTAAAAGTTATGATTTAATTGAAAAAAATGATTTTAAAGTTATACTTTTATTAGATCCTTTATTATAATAAAAATAACTTTTAGCAATAATAGATGTAACATTAATAAAAAAATGTTAAAGTTTTTATCAACATTAGTTAATTGTCACTCGATTCAGTATCACTATAAACTCTAGTGACATTTACAAAGAGTGCTAAAATGTAATTGTCACTAGTAACTGCCTCTAAAAATATATATTTAACGGTAATTAAGCTATTACCACCGTTAATTAATGTCAAAATAAAAAGTGGTAGCAAGAAAAAACAATATGTAAGAAAAGTGAGAAAAAAAGAGGGAGCAAAAGAATTAAAGTTGCTAGGATATGAGTAAAAGAATAAAAATTAGTGTACTTAAAATGTGGAAGATTGAAGCTGGTCCTTTTTGAAATAATAAAATTCAGATCGTACACAATTAATTGTGTTCAATAATACTCAATATTTGGTATTAGATCATAATTGGGCAAGAGAGAAAGCAATTCAAGAGAGATCTTGCAAGTTGGGGGTATTCAAAGAATATCGGCAAATCACATCAAATTGATAATTTGAGAAAAAATCTACTAGTGATTTAGTATTGAAAAAATCAGCTGCTCATAATTGGTTTGGTTTGATTTCTAATTAGAATATGAGTGAAAGAAAAAAAAATTGAATGTAGAGAAATATAAAAAATTGAAGTTGGTCCTTTTTTGAATAATAAAATTAAAAATTGTAGCAATTAATTGTGCTCAATAATACTCAACATTTGATATCAAATCATAGTTAAGCAAGAGATCGAGATCCTACCATTGTTGGTCAGTGGCGGCAAGTCAAGATACATTAAGTATAATTTTTAAGAATCAGTGTAAGAGTGAAATTACCTCCTATCCCTACACTTTTTTCTAATTTCATAAATTTCATATTTTTAAGGCTATCCGGATACATAACTAAGTGACCTGATACATTATTGTTGATACACCATGTATCCGTCT
The DNA here is from genome assembly GCF_900185275.1 of Solanum verrucosum. Taxonomy (NCBI): domain Eukaryota; kingdom Viridiplantae; phylum Streptophyta; class Magnoliopsida; order Solanales; family Solanaceae; genus Solanum; species Solanum verrucosum. The sequence continues at coordinate 933,620 of NW_026020379.1, forward strand.
GTTGCGCATAGTTAGGGGAAAATTTTGAAGATCAAATTAAGATCCCATAAATTACGTTATTCAGTTTCATATTACTATCAATTATTCAGTGACACAACGTAACAGATCCAAACAATTGAAAATTCAAATTGATCAAATTTCTTCTCCCTATTCTTCGTTATCTCTATTTCATTCATTATCCAAAAAATTGATAGGATACATAAATGAATATTTCGATTTTGCTGAGGCATTCAGGAATCTGAGAAAGTGAGGTTAGATATCAACGATACCAAAGTGAAGGAATCGTTGTTGGGAAAAATATTTCATTCATGAACTTAGTTTCGGCCATTGCAGCTCAATTGAATATTGATGAATTAAGGAAAAAAAAATGAGATCTGATATATTGTAGAAGGTAATTCTTCTCCATCGATTATTAGAAATGATATAAGAGTAAGGTTGTACGTCGAGGTGAAGAAACATGAGGTTGAATTTGCTATGTATCCACTCATATTGATACAAGAGAATAAATGATGTGAGATACAAAGCTTTGATGTATCTACCGGTGCAATTGTGTGCATAATCCATTACTTTCTTTGATGTTCATAAATGGAAGGGAAACTAATGTACAAGATGTGGGCCTCAATCCCAATTTGCTGAGGATTTGGGTCAAGAAGAGCCTGGATTCATTTTTTTTTTTTTATGTTCAATTGTATTTGTTTGTAAATTATTTGTTTTAAATTTTGTTTAGGACAAATAACATAAATATCATTAATTCCATTAGGACAAACAACACAAATTTCAGGTCAAGAATAATCCTGATTTTTCTTGTCTGTTTCCTCTCTTGTTCAAATGATTTGATTCTTTTCAATAGACCTCATATAACATTTTTTTGTTTGAGGAGATATTTCATCATCGTACCATAAAAAATAATCGCATTCACATTTTGTCTACAAAAATTATCAAAATAATTGAACTATAATTAGCAGTTTGTTTTACCAGATTTGAATAAAAATGATAAAAATCTTATTTTTGTGTTTTTGCAACAAAAGAATTGACGTCCGATATTAAATTGTGTCCATAAGATTTTCAATTCAGCATTGATCCCACATCAAAAGAACAAACTTGCACTTGAAGAAGATGAAATTGAAAAATTCGACATTGATCCTTCGTTGTGGAGAGGACGAAAGAAGATTTTTTTTTATCTCCACTGGTACCAATGTCGAGATAGAGAGAAGAGAGAGGAGGGAGATGATAAATTTCATTAATTTTTATTTTAGGCTAATTTTAAGGGGTGATGTATCTCAGAGTCTGTTTGACGTTGTTTTAGCAAGACCAAAATCACTTATTTTGAAGAAAAAATAAGGCGTTTGACAAATCAGTAAAATTGCTTTTAAATGAAAGCAGAAGTCGAAACAGTTTTCCGCTATTGAGAATAAACTAGAAATTTCTGCTTCTTAAAAAAAAGCAAGCAAAAGCAGAAAATTATTTTTTTCAAGATCAAAACATCCTTCCATATTTACATATTTACTATATTGATTAATTAACATATCTCATAAGTATGGATAAGTTTCATTTAAGATTTTTTTATATATAATAATTTATTTTTATTTTACAGTTATTATTATTTTTATTATAATTATTACTGTTTTAATTTTGTATTTTTAATTATATTTAAATTATCATGTTCATATTATATCAATATTTAATTTATATTTTATTTATCTATGTATAATATTGATTATTGATTGAAAAATTGAATATGTACATTTTAATTTAATAAAAAATAAAAGATTGATTAAAATTTATATAATAGGTATTTAAAATAGTTTTTCTCTATAAAATAATCTCAATATTAAAAGTACATTGATACTTGTACTTTGTTGTAATTTGACTCTTGAAAACACTTTTAAAAAAAGATTAGCCAAACACAATTTGCTTATAAAAATCATTTTTTAAAAATGAATCAACCAAACATAAATTCTTTTTTCAAAAGCACTTGATTTTAAAAAAAAAAAAGTATTTTTAAAATAAGCAACAATGCCAAATAGACTCTCTATAGAGCTAATTCCAAATCTGATATATAATTAGATAGTTGGATAATATATAATTATTTAAAATTCATAGATATAGTATGAATATATGTTTAATCAGATATATTTTTTTATAATTTTTATATAATACTAGTATATGTGCCCGCGTGTTGCGCGGATATTTTTAAAATATAATAATTTTTAGATTTAAAATAATTAATAGAAATTATTATTGAGTAACAAAAGTGCATGTATAATAATATACAATGTTTTCATTTCATATATACACTTATGCTAACAAAAAATCACCATAATTATGTGCAATGAGGGTATTTTCTTCAAAGACATTAAACATTATACTAACAATTCTTCTTCTTCTAGTATAATGAAGATTGATAACATATGTGGCGTGTGTTGAATTGATACCTGTTCTAATTAATTAAATCTTAAATTAATAGATCAATCTAAACCTAGTGTTAAAAATATTTATGATAGTTGTAGACACGTAATTTTTGACCGAACTTGATGTTTTACACAAATTTTAGTGGTTAAATATTTCTTTTACTTTTAAATTAAATATTTTGATTTTACATATTTTAGTAAGTTTAGTGTAAAAATATTCGAAAACCACAAAAATAGAGTCATGTTTTAAGTTAAGTTTTGTTTTCAATTTATTCAAAAGAGAAGAAAATGTTCAAAAAATATATGTTTTCTTTTAATATGTATTTAATAAATAAACTAGTGTTTCTTAATTATATTTTTAATTAGCTATTTAACTTTTCTTAAATTTATAGTAATTTAAAATAATTAGTTAGTAATTTTAATTATTATATTTATTTATATATACTACACACTGCTCCACTACCCCACTTCCTCACTCCACATCTACCCACTTCCCACACACAACACTCCCTCACACGTACATCCACACACCCATTCCCACAACACACCACCCCCTATCTACATATACCACCCATTCCCAAAAAGAAGAGAAGAAAAAAAACACACAGCAAGACAAACGGACAGAAGAAAAGACACAGAGAAAAAAAGAACACTATACTACACGAGCAAGAAGAAAAAAAAAAAAAAAAACACTTCCATTTTATTTATTCTTCTTTCAAACAATAATCATACATTCACATCTTTTCTTCCTTACCCATTTTTCATATCAACACAAATACATATACCATCACAAACAACCTACAAAAATTGTGGGTGTTCTAATCGAGCTTCGGTTAAGATTTTGCGGTATTCAACTTTACTTTATCTTCTTATTTAATTTATTCATGGAATTTGATGTAATTATTATGATAAGTTTTCTTACACTTTTATTTTATTCATAATTTGATTAAAATGAAAAATGTGTTAAGTGTTATATCTCTTTAATGAATGAAAGTAACTTTATTGGTGGTTATTTTTATTTATCTATTTTCGTTCATTAGTTGTGATGTCTTAAAATGAATGGGTCATGATGTTGTTCATTTCTTGATTTTGATGCTAATAATGATAAAGTAGGAATTATTGGGTTCACAAAATTATTGTTGTTTTATTTATTAAATAAAGAATGAGATTTATTTTAGCAATTCGTCATTGTTTTGTTGGATTAATAAAAAAGTACAATATGAGTATGTCTAATTTCGCCATTAACTTCAAGATAAAATAAAAATAAAAATATAATATGTGTAGGCCTAATTTTAACATTAACTTTAAGGGTGAATAAAAATAAAAGAATATAAGATAATCCAAAATTTATATTGTATCCTAGAAGTTAGATTTGTTTTATTTTATTTTATTTTATTTTATATTTTCTTATAACATTAGATGGGTTTTAGGCATGTAAAATAAAATAAAATATTTGTTTCAATTAAGAATGTGGTTACACATCTTTTTTGAAACACTTAAAAGAAATTCAAGGATGTGATGACACACCTTGATAAAATTATTCTAATATATATTTTAACATGTGGATTAATTCAATTAAAAGTATCATCAATAAATATAATAATGAGATGAGAAGATTAGTTGTCTAGAATTCAGAAAAATAAGAGTAAGTACTTTTAATACTAGATGAGTTTTATGCACGTTAAAAATATTTGTTTCGATTAAGAATGTGGTTGCGCATCTTTTTTGAGACATTGAAAAAAAAAAAAACTCAAGGATGCGGGGATGCACCTTGTCCAAAAATATAATAACTTCATTAATTTAAAATAAGATCACTTATAGATAAAATTAGGTGATGCACTCGAGAGAAGAAAACAATTATGCTCATAAGCTATTTATATGTCAAAAGTCGAGAATGCAGTTATGCATCCAATTTGAGACCAAATAAAAGTTCAACAATAAAAATGCAAACAAGTCATGGCCTGAAAATAATATATCCACAAATGATTTAAAGTAGGTATAAGTCAATAAAAGCGACCGTGGTAGAACCACGGGACTCGAGGGGTGCCTAATACCTTCCCCTCGGTCAACAGAATTCCTTACCCGAATTTCTAGTTCGCAGACCAAACTAAAGAGTCATTTCCTTTTGATTAGGGATTAAACAAATAGGTGACTTGGAACACCATAACTCAATTCCAAGTGGCGACTCTGAAAAAATAAAATAATCCCTTAATCAATTCCGTCACTTAAATTGGAAAAACCCTCCGCCGTCGCGCAAAAAGGGGTGTGACAATAGTTTTAGCTAAATCTAAATATAATTTTCAAAGCATGTTGCAACCTCTTTAGCACACTCCTCTCTCGTTCAATCTTGCAAAATAAAATATTTTTTATTTAATCAAATACAATTTCATAAAATAAGAATGTATAAAAAAAATGGTGTTCACTTATCAATTAAAACAAAAGATACTATGATAAAATTATTTTTAAAAATTATTTTTCGATATAATTTTAATTTGAAGATTACTAAGAATAGTTGCAAATCATTTATCTCTAAAAAAGAATGTAGTTGAGATCAATAAGGATGTAAATCACCTTATCTCTAAAAAAGAGTTGAAATTATATTATTTAATGATAAACTTAAAAGGTTTGATAAATATACAAATTAAGTAATATAAGTAAAGTCTATACGAAGTGGGAGAAATAAAAGAGAACACTACATGATATAGGTGTTTTGTAATTTGTTAGTATTTTTTAACTAAGATTTTTTTTTTTTGAGAAAATCTCGAAATTGTTAAAATAATATAACTACCCATTTTTGTTTTTGGCAATTTTATTTGACAATTTTTTACATAATTATTAATCAAATTAAAATTATATTTTTTTTGGAGAGAATTTTTTTAAAAAAATATCCAAACTGAAAATTTTAGAATTATTCTGATGATGAATGGTGCAATATTTCGCAAAATACAAATTTACAATATTTTAAATTTATTGTTTTTAAAAAAATTATAATTAAAAAACTTATATGTTGATGCTATTTTCTTATTACATAATATTTATTTGAAATACTAAATTCATTTTATATAAACTCAAAATTTGAATTGAATTATTTTGTGATGTGTGACACTTTTGTCTTTCCCATTATATAGGTAGAAGATTAAAATATATAATTGAGTTTTGAGAGATAAGGATAGCTAGGTAACTGGTGAGGAATTTTAGGAGATGCTTTAGATTAGTTTTTGTTTTCAATCATTATTTTTTTTTGAAAAAAATTATCTACGTATTTATAGCTATGTCTTTGTTAATGTTTTTCTTTTTCTTATTTTTTCATTAATTATTTTATTTTTTATTTTTTATTTATTTTGTAGCATGAGATTTTTAATTTTTTTCCAAATAGTTAATTTTGTTGTTTATTAATTTTTTTCTTTTGTTTTAGTTTTGTTCTAAAACTACCAAATGACTTGATATTAGAATCGATTTTTGCACATTATTGTTGTATTATCTAATTATTTCAATTTAAAAATATTATTTATCAACCTTGATCTCATTGGTCATTTATTCAAATGTAAATATTACCTTATACAAAGGAAACTAATAGTAATTTTGAAGCTCTAAATAATATATGATTTGTTTTATTTTTTGTGATGATTTTTTATTAAAAAATCAGAAAAAGTTAAGTGAATTTTTACTTGAATACTAAGTGTTTTTATATCTGCACAATAATCATGTCAAATTAATTCTTGGAGGATTGATAACGTAAACCTCTTATCAATATAAGTCTGAAAACTTATCTATAATCAAAAGAAAATCAAGCATGTCATGATTTCAATTTGTACATATAATAATTGCTTTTAATTTTCACAAAAATCGAATTTTGATATATTTTATTTCTACCCAAAACACATTAAATAAATTTTGTTATATTTCATAATATATCATTTAACTTCTGCGAAGTAACACAAAATCTTAGATATAACTTTAACAAAAAAATTGAGAACATTTCATGGAAAAAAACAATTAATCAAATAAATCATATTTGATAAATTGTATATTATCTTAAATCTCTTGTTGATATGAGCCTGGAAAACATACTTGTAAATAAAGAAAAATCAAGCATTTCATGAAATTTAAAATTATAATTTTTTAAATTCATTGATTAAAGTCATGTGCATAACATTTGATTAATAAACCCAAAAAAAAAATTGATTTTTGCACATTATTGTTGTATCATCTAATTACTTAAATTTCAAAGGAAACTAATAGTAATTTTGAAGCTCTAAATAACATACAATTTGTATTATTTTTTGTGATAATTTTTTTAATTTTTTTTTTTACAGAAAAAGCAAGTGAAATGTTTCTTGAATACAAAGTGTTGTATCTGCACAATAATAACACCAAAATTTTTCTTGCAGGATTGATATCGTATACCTCTTACCAATGTAAACCTTGAACATCTATATAATCAAAATTTGTGATAACATTGCTGCAACAAAGTTAAATGTAACACTAATATTTAAATTACAATATATGAAATATTCAAAAGTCTTAATTGATTTTAGATAAATTTACAAATAAATGTAAAATGTTAGTATATTTTACTCATAATCCGATGCCTTCATTGCATTGGATGAATTGCAAGTATATTAAGAAATAGCATATATTGATTAGAGTAACAATAATCTACAATCAATTTCTACATTGATTTCACCAATGCAGATGTTCATTTGCGTTCATTCAATCTACTCAAGTGTATGATGAAGAAATGAACATGATTGTTATCCAAGTGACTTGATCTATTCATGAGTCCGAGTAAGAGAGATGTTCGAACCTGTGTAAGAATACTCAAATTTGAGAACTCATAATACGTAAAAATAGCATAAGAAGATAGAATAATCATATGGATTATTATGAATAAACAAAAAATGTATAAGATCTATCACATAAATTAGTACAAACTGATTTTAATAATTGAAATTCATATTATACTACTCAGTCAAATTTACAAATACCTTCTCAGACTTATGGTCTCTGTACCCTTTGACACTAAAGCCTTGCATATCGCAGTGTCAACAAAGTCACTGCCTCTGATCCTATGAGGCTATGACTACAATCCGTTAAAAAAAGAAAAATAAAGATAGATAAAAGAGGAATCAAACATCAAACAAATAAATAAAAACAAAGCAAATATGAAAGAGATATACAACCTAAATTTTCATAAATAATAAAAGTCTAATTACTATTTTTGAAGATCTCACATGAAGTCCTATTAACTATTAAACATCGTAAATTTGCAAAACTACATATATCATAAATGCATTATAATATACTCCATAAACTATGAAGGCGAATTGAATTTAATCCTTGCAAAACTATTTTCCAAATAGTTTAAAATAACTCCATAAAAAGGTACATGAATTGATATAAAAAATTAAATTTTAAGCAATTCAACTTTTTAGAAAGAAATCCAAAAATGTTGCTTGAAATTTTTCGCAAAAATCTATCAATGTCAAAGTAAAAACTAAAGCAAGAAGTTTCAAATTTAAAACTATTAAGAAAAATATGAAAGTAAATTTAGAGAGAAAATTGGCATTATACCTTTAAAGAAGTGTTGTTGTAGAAATATTAGTTTGTCCCATTAACATGTTAAGAAGATCAATATGAGTATGTATCAAGCCATTTCTTCACCATTATTGAAATTTGAGAACAAAGAGAAAAGAAGAGTGAAAAATTGTAGGCGGTAGATTTAAAAAATAGGCTAGTAATTCTTGTCTTTTGATATATATAATATTTTTTAAACCTAATAATTGAGAATTTTAATTACTATAAAATTAATTTGAATTTTTAAAATTATTTTATAAAAAAAAATTCTAGCAATTTTTAATTTAAGATAGAATTGGGAAGTTAGTCGGTAGTTAGTTGATTTTTTTTCATTAATAATTGAGAATTTTAATTACTAAAAAATTAATTTGAAAAATTTAAATTAGTTTATAATAAAAAGAAAATTCCAGCAGTTTTTTAATTTAAGATAGAATTGGGAAGTTAGTAGGTAGTTGCTTACTGAACTTAAATTATATATATATATATATATATATATAATAGAGAGATTATTGACATGTGTCTATATTTATTTAATTAATTACTGATTATTTAAAATTAGTTAAATTTTAAAATTAAAAAATTTGTTGTGTTGACATGTGTCGTTCTAATTATAATTTGACATGTGTCTATATTTATTTATTTAATTATTGATTATTAATTATTTAAAATTTATTTAAAATACTGAAAATTTATAGATAGATTCTCTCTGCCAACCATATTTGTCTAATATTGATTTTGCACACTTCTTAAGAAACTATAAATGGAATGGTAATATTACTATATCACCCTTCGAATATAATAATACAATGTCTTAAAAAATCTAATAAAAAAATGACTATAAGTAATAATAAAAATAAATTAAAAATTAAGTATAAAATTATCCATTAATTTAATAAAATGAACAAATATTATTTAATATCCCAAATTATATAATGGACAACTATTATTGAACGCACATAATAATTTACGTGAACCTCATGAATGTGTGTATAATTAGATAATTTTTTCAATCTTAGGGTAACACTTGCTTTGGTTTGAATTTATTATTATAAAAATTCCAAAAAGCCCAAACCCAAATTTATATAATTCGGTTTCTTTTCCAATTCCTTAAATTCCCACCACTCTCTTATCGTCTACCACCTTTACTCATATCTCCGGCGAACTCATCGGCCGCGATCTTCTTTTTCCGGTGAATTCATATTGGTAACCTTCTTCTCTATTACTCATCGGTGGTGATCTATTGGAATAATAATAATTCAAAGTTGAAATAGGATTTGCTGTTTTTGTTATTTATTTAATTAATGTCTGGTTAGGATTTATTTGTACTAGAGTTCATATAGAAATATATTTTCTAGTACTAATTTAATTTGGTTTCTAACTACTATAAATAGAGATGTTAGACTTGAAGTTAGATTCAAGAACTTTTGAGTTTAGTCGATCAATTTTGTTGGATTATGATTTTTAAATTTTTTTTTTTCTCTAAAGCGTTATTAAAGATGAGATATTTATAATATTATTGGGACTTTTAGCTGCTGAATATAGAAGTATGAGTGTTAGGTGTTTAAGAGAGAACAAAGTAAGGCCACAAAATGGTTCTGTTTAAGACTATTTTTTTTTTTTAAATTCTTATTATTTTTTTTGAGAATTCTTTAATACAAGAATAGATGAGCTTCAGTTTAGAGTAAAACAAACACAAACAAACTTAATATTTATAATTGCTTTTAACATTCGTTTTACAGTATTTTTATTTACTAGAGGAATGTAGTTGGGGTATGATTGGAATTTTATACCAGAACCTTCTTGTCTTTTTTGCTGGCTTGCGCAAATAGGTGGGAAACAGCCTCTCTACCTCAATGAGGTAGGGGTAATGTCTGCGTACATCGTACTCCACTCGTGGGATTACCTTGGGTATGTTGTTGTTGTTGTTAGGGTGTCTTAGCTATTCCTTGGCTTTTGGATTGATTGGACATGTCACCGTGTTGCTCTTTCTCTTTTCCTGTAACACATGTTCTAGTGTTCGAATCTGTATAATGACATTAAAGCTTTTCGTATTTTTCTGGTTTGTTCAAATGCACCTATGCCATAAATTTTCTTATTGCCCTTCTGGCCTCTTCTTCTTTCAATGTGATTTTATGCTGATTTCTTCTCTATTTATGCTGCTGTTCTAACTTCTTGCTATACCATGCTTTATTTTGTGCGAAGCCTCGATATTACTATTTTGGATGCGTTGTTTCTTGTTCATTTGGTTGAGCTGACTGGTGTATTGACGATCTATTTGTTCAAAATTTCTAACTACTCCTGTTTGGTAACAACAGATTGTAAATACAATGGGGAAGAAAAAAACAGATGAGGCTGGTGTAAGTGGGAAGGCTAAGGGAAGCAGCAAAGATTCCAAGGAAGGGAAAAAGGAGAAGCTTTCTGTCTCTGCCATGCTCGCCAACATGGACCAAAAACCTGAGAAACCCAACAAAGGATCTTTAGCCACTGGCGCTAGTAAGGCCAAGCCTAAAGCAGCTCCAAAAGCATCAGCTTACACTGATGGTATTGATCTTCCTCCGTCTGATGACGAGGAAGAGGAGTATCTTCCTCGCTCTGAAGAAGTGGAAGAACAGATCAATGCTCATAGAAGGCATGGAAGGAATGAAGCAGGTCCAATTGATACCTCCATAAGTTATAAAGAGCTAAAGAAACGAGAAAAGAAGGATGTGCTTGCTGTTCAGGCAGCTGAGGTGGCAAAAAAGGAGGCCCTTAGGGACGATCATGATGCTTTTACTGTTGTTATTGGTAGCAGGGCGTCTGTTCTTGAAGGTCAAGATGATGCTGATGCAAATGTTAAGGATATAACTATAGAGAATTTCTCTGTAGCAGCTCGTGGAAAAGAACTTCTAAAGAACACATCAGTTAAGATATCTCATGGGAAGAGATATGGTTTAGTTGGTCCCAATGGAATGGGCAAGTCCACCCTACTAAAGCTCCTTGCTTGGAGGAAGATTCCTGTACCAAAAAACATTGATGTACTTTTGGTCGAACAAGAGATAGTTGGTGATGATAGGACTGCACTTGAAGCTGTTGTTTCAGCTAACGAGGAACTCATCAAGCTCCGAGAAGAGGCTGCATCTTTGCAGAATGCTGCTGCATCTGTTGGTGAGAATGAAGATGATGCTGATGGGGACACCGTTGTAGAAAAACTTTCTGAACTGTACGAAAGGTTGCAGGTGATGGGATCAGATGCTGCTGAGGCCCAAGCATCAAAAATTCTCGCTGGGCTGGGTTTCACCAAGGAAATGCAGGGGCGTGCTACCCGATCTTTTAGTGGTGGTTGGAGGATGAGAATTTCTCTTGCACGGGCTCTTTTTGTTCAGCCTACTCTATTGCTGTTGGATGAACCTACTAATCATCTTGACCTTCGGGCTGTTCTATGGTTAGAGGAGTACCTTTGCAGATGGAAGAAAACTCTGGTTGTTGTTTCACATGACCGAGACTTTCTGAACACTGTTTGCGGTGAGATTATTCATCTCCATGACATGAAACTACACTTCTATCGGGGTAACTTTGATGATTTTGAAAGTGGATATGAACAACGTCGCAAAGAGATGAACAAGAAGTTTGAGATTTATGATAAGCAGTTAAAAGCTGCCAAGAGATCTGGAAATCGAGCACAACAGGAGAAGGTAAAAGACCGAGCCAAATTTGTAGCATCCAAAGAATCAAAGAAAAAGGGCAAGGATAGAGTTGATGAAGATGAAACTCCACCTGAAGCCCCTCAGAAGTGGAGGGACTACAGCGTGGAGTTCCACTTCCCTGAGCCTACTGAACTGACACCTCCACTTCTTCAGCTAATTGAGGTCAGCTTCTGTTACCCTAATCGACCAGACTTCAGGCTCTCTGATGTTGATGTTGGTATTGATATGGGGACTCGAGTTGCTATCGTTGGACCCAATGGGGCAGGCAAATCGACCTTGCTTAACCTCTTGGCAGGTGATTTAGTTCCTACAGAAGGTGAAGCCCGCAGGAGTCAAAAGTTGAGGATTGGACGGTACTCGCAGCATTTTGTTGATCTTCTCACAATGGACGAAACACCTGTCCAGTACCTGCTTCGTCTTCACCCAGATCAAGAGGGACCTAGTAAGCAAGAAGCTGTTCGTGCAAAGCTAGGAAAATTTGGACTTCCCAGCCATAACCATCTTACCCCCATTTTAAAGTTGTCTGGAGGACAAAAGGCTAGAGTTGTGTTTACATCTATTTCCATGTCGAAGCCTCACATCTTGCTATTAGATGAGCCAACAAACCATTTGGATATGCAGAGTATTGATGCTTTGGCAGATGCCCTTGATGAATTCACTAGTGGGGTTGTGTTAGTCAGCCACGACTCGAGGCTCATATCGAGGGTTTGTGATGATGAAGAAAGAAGTGAAATTTGGATAGTTGAGAATGGGACCGTTGAAAAGTTCCCTGATACATTTGATGAGTACAAGGCAGAACTTGTAAGGGAAATCAGGGAAGAAGTTGATGATTGATGTTGTAACTGGCTTATTCTATTGTAGTGTCTTGAGGGAGAGTGTAATCTTCTGTTGAGGGAGGGTTTTCTTTTTGACTTCATAACGAAGGGAGAGTGTAATCTTCTGTCGCGGATATAAAAGAACATAGTGATATGTACTGTGTCATATTCTATCTATTTCTTGTCATGGTTTTGCCTCAGACAATAACGTCAGGTATGTTGATATTTGCTTCACACTCGTAGTGCATTTTTGGAGGATTTAACATGGATGTGGCAACATTTTTGGAAAGTCCGAGCAACTTAAGTTTGCATCACTGTTTTGTTTTGAATGGCTTGTTGGAATTATTGGAATATGAGCATATGGTCTTGTTTGTTCCTGACTAAGAAAATCTGCAACTTAAAGATTTTCGTATGCCATTCCTTACTGGAGAGAACTGTTGTTGCCCTTACAACAGGCTTATTCTTCCTTTCTCTCTGGGGCATTGGAAATGGTTTTTTCTTGTTAAATGACTTTTTGCTGCTAGAATGGCTTAGTTTGAGTTGAATATCCAGTTGTGTGAGTAGGCTCTGATTAATTGGTTCGACAACGAATGTAATTCCCTGTCTAAAACTGTAGGATTCATCGATATGTCTGTAACTGAGATAGTTCAATTTTTTTCACTTCTGATTTTCGAAAGTTACACAAATCTATCCGTTACTTGACCCTATTTTCCAGCGTTCATCACCCAAAAATTATTGTTGAGGTTTTGGTGGCACGCCAGGTTTTTGATGGTGAGGAGAAGAGCGCAATGAAGAACAGAAGGTTATCCACTGGTCTGGTGGAGTTTTTGTCAGAGACGAGGATTTCATAATGGCAAGGAAATGAGCAATGAAGGTGACGTTGGTCTCTGGCCGAAGAGGAAAGAGAGATACGAAGGAGAGACGGTTAATGTAATTGATTAGGTGTACATGTATTTGACAAAATATACACATATATCTTGTTAAAAATTCATGTATCTATAAAGTGTATATAGCTTGACTAAATTAGGATCCGTGCCAGGAAGTCCACATTGGGGGGTAAAACGCTCGTCCTAACAAAGACGACTCCGTATCCAAGGAGGCTCAAACCCGAGACCTCTTAGTTAAGGATGAAAGAGTACTTACCACTCCACCACAATCCTTTTTGGTAATACTAGATACTTCTATGATACATATATATATACTTGTGAGCCCATGTATCATAGTCTATTTGTTCATATGGAATAAGAGGTTAGTATGTGTTCATGATACGTCTGAATGTATTTGTGTCCATCTTTATCAAAGTCCATCAATTTTTTTTTTATATATCTAAGAGGTTAGTATGTGTTCATGATATGTCTAAATGTATTTGTGTCCATCTTATCAAAGTCCATCATTTTTTTTTTTTATGTATCTAAGAGGTTAGTATGCATTCATGATACGTCTGAATGTATTTGTGTCCTTCTGATCAAAGTTCATCAATTTTTTTTTTATTGTATCAAAGAGGTTACAAGTGTTCATGATACATATAAATGTATAGGCTTAAGTCATATGCGGTCCCTTAAACTTGTCCGCATATTCATTTAGACACTTTAATTTAAATTTGTACCTATTGAACACTCTAACCTTAAGAAATTTTTACCTAATTGACATAAACTGACAAACAGTTGAAAAATAAAAATGCGTGTATCCCAAACGTGAATACAAAATCGATTTACCAATAAAATGATTACATATGGTATTGTATTTTTTTTTATAACCTCTATTTAAATAATCCAAAAAGTATTTTAAAAAATTAAGAAGCTTTTTTTATTTAACAGCCCCCCCTCCCTTTCCCTTCTTCTTCAATAGACCCAACTCATATTTCCCCGATGGAACCGGTGTCGACGTCAATGACGTCAGCAAACCATCTCTCTACCTCTTTCTTCACTTTCGTTGACGTCGGCAGTACAAAATACACCATTGCTATCCACTCAAGCTAAATACTCATTTTCCTTCATTTCGATAGCATGAAAATCTTTTACTCATTGCCTTCATCTTCTATCCATTAGTAACTATTTATTAGAATTGGAAAAAAATATTAACAAACTTTTGCCCAAAAAAAATCAATTCATATTTTTTTCATGTAATAAATTGAGCTTCATCGAGATATTTGAGATGGGGAAGAAGACGACTGCTCCTTTTTTTATGTTAATTAATTTTTTTTCTTTTTTATTAATTCAGGGGCATAAGTTAAGAGAAAACAAAAGAAAAATATTTATTTTTTGATAACTTAACGCGCTCAAAGAAAGTGAACCACACATTTTTTGCCATGTCAGCATTTTGTGTCTAATAGGAATGACTTTTGAACAAATAAGGTGTTCAATTGGCACAAGGATAAGTTGAAGTGTCTAAGTGAATTATGTGGACAACTTTAGGTGACCGAAAATGACTTAAGCCAAATGTATATGTGCAACTGTACACTATGTATCTAAGTGTTTTATTTGTTAGATACATCATACTGATAAATAATACATCAAATTAGTGAGTTTATTATTTAAAGAGTAATAAAATAAAATAAATCAAATTACATAATCAAAATTTACATGTTTTCGTATTTTATTAATGAATTTATTATTAAAGAGTATAAATTAAAATTAATTTAACATACATACATTTCTTGATTTCCACCTTATACTAAGGGATTTGATTAATTTAAATTTTCAGAATTAATTGTTTATATCTTTGATGAAGATTTTCTCCCATTATTTATGAGATTTTATGTAATAAGACAAAGTTATGAAAAAAAAAGTAATTAGCTTCTAAAGTAGTGAAATTTACGTAAGTTACCCATTTAATTTCACTTGAAAAAAATATGGAATATTATAATTTTTTTTACAAAATTTAAAGTAAAAAAAAGAAAGAAGAACTATCTACTTCTTATTAGATATATTTTAGAACTTTGAATTAAATAATTCAAATCTTCATATTAATTAACAAAGTTTTTATAACAACATCCAAGGCAATGTATTGCAAACAAATGACTACCTTCTTATTAACTAGAATTAATCCTTATTTTTATAAATAATAGTATTACTATGTGAAGTTAAAAGTTGAATAAAAGGTGTCAAATAAGTCTTGATTTTATTTTTGGTAACACTTTGACCAAGAAATGATCAAACTCACTTAAAAATGTAATTAAGTTTATTTGGGACCAAATTAATATTTTCAAAACTTTCTAATATTTTATAAATTACAAAAAAAAACTACATTTTTCAACTACTCTAATTCTGACCAAACCATTTTAAAAAGATAATAAAAGAAAATAGGATTCAAAAGTTCTTCTTCTCTCCAACGTTCTTCTCTTCTTCTTCCTTAGAAAATCCGACCATCAACAAATATTCACATTCTCTTCCTCCTCATCTCTGACTGTCACTCTCTCTTTCTAAACTGAATGTCGTCTTCGACTGTCACTCTTCTTAAAATGAGTAAGTCTTTGTTTTTTGAAAGATTTTAGAATTTTTGAACAACACACTCTTGATACGTAGTTCTTTTCTTGGGTTATTGAACAAGAAATCATTCTATATATGTGAAAATTGAATAATGGTGTAATGATACATATTATTTTTTGTTTTTGAAAGAAAATCGACAAACCCAAAAAAATCTTAATTTTGAGGAAATATATATGTATTGTTGTCGTTCAGTAAAAAGTCATTTTTTATTGCTTTTGTTCTTCTTTTTGTGAGCATTTTATTCGTATGATTGTAGAAATATAGTTTGTTCAGTTGTCCAACATATATTTCATTTGTTGAAAGAAGCGTCGTATATTGCAGCATATTAGTGATATGTTGGTACATATTCCAACATAATTGTCATATGTTGAAACATGTCACCTATGTGTTAGAGCAACAAAATGGTCATATGTACTAACAGATTACTCATATATTGAAACAGAAAATTCATCTGTGGCAACAAAAGTTTCATTTGTGGCAACAAAAGATTCATTTGTGGCAACAAAAATTCATCTGTTGCAAGAAAAGGTTCATTGATTAGATTTACTTTTGATGGTTACGTATATCATTTTGAATTATCTTATTGTTGATAAGTTGTAAAAAACAATTGTTGAAGTGTTCCTTTTGGCTAATATATTAATGGTTATTATTGTGTTTATTTTATTGAAACAAATGTTAATTATATAGAAAAAGAGGAAACTATGTGGTATATGTGGCAACATATATAACCTCTGTTGTAAAAAATCACACAATTATCTGCATGTGCCCCAACATAAAGGTGATATGTGACAACATATGTAACTTTGAATTGACATATGTTGCAACATTACATTTCCAAAATTTAAAAAAAATTAAAAAGAAAGAGAAACACAATCATCTATATAAAAGGCGTTTGGAGATGAATAACACTTTATATTAAAAAAAAACTCAACTTTTCATTTCTCTTTCTCTCTCTTCTATTTTGTTTCCTTCTTCTCTCTCTCTCTTATTTCTTTATTATTTCTCCACATATCCACTTGTTGTTGCGATATTTTCTACAACATAAAATGTAATCTGTTGCAGTTTTTATGTCTCTACAAAGTTTCAATCGCCTCGTCGTTACCGTGCATTTCTTTTATTGTCGATATATTCTTAGATTAAATTAAATTAGGGTTTTGAAATATTTACTAATATTAAATCAGGAGGTTTTTATTAGCTAATGGTTGATTGTTATTGCTTCTTTTGAAATATTATCTGGTTTCAAAAAACTTCAATTTGTAGTTGGTTGGTTAGGGTGTAGGGAGGGTTTTGTGGTTGGTTGGTTGGTTCATGCGTGGTATTGAATCTTATTTGGGATTTTGTGAGGGTTGATGTGTTGTTGTTTGTGTTGTTGTGTTTGATTGTTGTTAAGAAATATTTGATTTTGTGTTTGGTTGTTGACAAATTTTTGCAGATACAAATATAACGCCTCCTGTCAAAAGAAAAATTATAGTAAAAACCGACAAAAAGATCAAGAAGAAACCTAGGAGTAAAACTGGTAGGAAGAAGAAATAAAATTTCAGTTTCTCTCTTTTACAAGAGCTTGCATCCGAAACAATTTCTTCTCAAGTAGAATCAGGAGTTTCTTCCGAAGTAGGAGTTTCTCGAGAAGAACTTGAAATTCTCCATGAAGTTGATGTAGAGGAAGAAGGACAAGAAAAAATTGAGAATGATGAAGACAGACAAGATAAAAATGAAGCTGATGAAGAAGGACAAGAAAAAATTGATTATGAGTAAGAAAGACAAGTTAAAAATAAAGCTAAGGAAGAAGAAAGTGAAAAAAAAATGAGGATAAAGTACACAAACAAGAAAAAAAAGAAGTTGAGGAAGAAGAAGAAAAAAAAGTTGAGGAAGAAAAAAAAAATGAAGTTAAGGAAGAAAAAAAAATGAAGTTGAGGATAATGTTATCAAAATTGTCAATGCATATTTCTGTGTATTTCCAGCCTAATTCTATCGGTGATAGCATTATAAGGTCAGTCTTGAGAAAATCTTTCGATTTCGTCAAGAAAATAATCCAGGAGAATGATTTGGAAGATTTTTTTTAGGAATAGTTATTTTGGGAAATATATTGATTTGCTTCTGAATAATAATGCACGTTTTCAAATAAGCATTGTCTATGAACTTCTATAAAGAAGTTTCATGTTCGAGAATAATAAAAAGAAGGATGCCATTCTTCTTTGGTAAAAAGAAGTTTGCCATAGTTACAGGTCTAAAATCTTATTCTCCTTCTCTGCCAACTTATATGTTAATTGTTACTGGGCCAGTTATGGGTTGGGGTATGCCCATGAAAATGGAACAATTTGTATTTAGTTGCAAATTTTTTGTATTATGTTGCAACTGATTCATATTCTATTCCAATTTTTGTAAATTATGTTGAAACTGATTCATATCCTGTAGCAATTTTTGAAAATTCTATTGCAACTTTTGTAAATTATGTTGCCACAAATGCCAATTAGATGGATATATTAATTGATAAATTATGTAATTGAATATGTTAAATTAGACTATATTTTATTACATTATACCATAATTTAGCAATAAAAAAAATGCTATAACACTATGTATAACATTTCTCTATTGTGTTATATCACTATCATGTGGAATTACTTAGTCATTTGATGATAAACTAGTGGTATAATACTATATGTATTAAATAATTGATAAATTGATCAAAGTTATTGCATTAGACTATCATTTTGTAATTAGACATGCTATAACACTATATATTAGTGTTACATGTTGTATTAGGTTACAATTTAATTGAATTAATATAAAAAATCACATGTATGGTTATTCATATGTTGCAACATATGATCTATCTGTGGTAATTTCTACACAAAATTTACCATAGGTTCCAACAGAATATACATTATGTTGCCACATATGCCAATTTGATGGATATATTAAATGATAAATTAAGTAATTAAGTAATAAAAATGTTAAATTAGATCAATTTTATTACATTAGACCATAATTTAACATTAAAAAAAAATGTTATAACACTATGTATAACGATTTTCTTTTGTGTTATATCACTATCATATAGAATTACTTAGTCATTGGATGATGAACTAGTGATATAATACTATATGTATTGAATAATTGATAAATTTAATGAAAATTGTTACATTAGACCATAATTTTGTAATTAGAAATTGTATAACACTATATATTAGTGTTACATGTTATATTAAGTCATAATTTAATTGAATTAATATCAAAAATCACATGTAAGGTTATCAATATGTTGCAACATATGACTTATCTGTGGCAATTTGAACACAAAATTGAACAGAATATACATATGTTGCCACAAATGTCAATTTGATGGATGTATTAAATGATAAATTAAGTAATTAAAAATATTAAATTGGACCATATTTTATTACATTAGACCATAATTTAGAAATAAAAATGTTATAACACTATGTATAATGATTCTCTATAGTGTTATATCACTATCATAAAGAATTATTTAGTCATTGGATGATCAACTAGTGGTATAATACTATATGTATTGTATAATTGATAAATTTGACGAAGGTTGTTACATTATACCACAATTTTGTAATTAGACATGCTATAACACTATATATTAGTGTTACATGTTGTATTAGGTCACAATTTAATTGAATTAATATAAAAAACCACATGTAATGTTATCCATATGTTACATCATATGACATATCTATCGTAATTTCAACACAAAATCGACCATATGTTCCCACAAAATATACATATATATTGCCACATATGTCAATTTGATGGATGTATTAAATGATAAATTAAGTAATTTAGTAAGTAAAAATGTTAAATTGGACCATGTGTTACAACATGTAAGTCATATGATTCAAAATTAAGCATATAGACCAACACATTGAGCAATATGTTGAGGCTTTTGTCACTTCCGTGAGCATATGGATAATATTTTGTTGTAAGTAGTAACACATAATTGACATATGTTATAATAGATACACAATTATGTTTTAAAGATACATCAGTTCAAAATAAATCACACATTTTATATAAATAACACAAGTTGATTAAAATTAAGATAAGATACATCCATGAATAAAAAAGACATTAATTAAAATTCAACAATAATTATGGAGCATTTCGATTTGGACATAGTTCTTTTGTTGCTAAAGTCCTTATATACGAACACTTATTTTTTTCTTGTTGAAAATGATTAACCAACTCCACACCTTCTCTTATATCTCGTTCTTTCAGGTGGATCAACATATGAATGAGGTATTTCTCCATATAAGATATCCAAAGGGACAATCCATTATGAAAAGGTAGGACCAAGGTTGATCAGTTATTTTAAAAGGTAGGACCTTCTTATTATGAAAAATGCTAGGAATGTAATCGATGATAAGATATTTCGATTGACAATTGAGTTGACAACGATGGATGATTAAATTCACAAAATTATCATACAAACCATTTCTTTCGATAGTCATTCCTATCGACCGTTTAGCGATATCATCCTTCCAATGCCAAATATATCAATTTTTCTTCTCGATCCATTCACCAAAACAATCAACCCCTATGAATAATCCCTCAATTTATTGTACCTCAAGAAATTAATTCAAAAAATAATTAGTACTAATGATAACATACAACTTTGACATCTGTTGCAACCTATGACTATTAAGTTGCGACATATAAATCATATGTTGTGAGAGGTAAGTCATATGTTTCAACATATGATCGTATACGACAGATAAATCACATGTTGCAAGAGAGACAAGTAATTTGGTGCAACATGTGCCCATTCTGTTGCATGCAACATATGAATATATTGTTGTCACAAATAAATCATATGTTGCAACATGTAAGTTATATGTTGCGAGATGTAAGTCATTTGGTTCATCATATTGTTTACCTGTGACAATATGTAAGTTATATGTTACAATATATGACTATTTGGTTGCAATTGATAAATTATATGTTGCAACATATGATTATTCTGTTGCAACAACTAAATCATATGTTAAAGTGAGAAGTCATCTAGTGCAACATATGACTAGTCTGTTGTAACATGTAGGTCATATTGATATGAGGCCAAACATATATATTTTAATTAATATTTACCTTACATTTATTATTTAGATTTGTCCTTTTTGAATATGAATTTTATGAATTGTACTAAATATTGTATTTTATTTGTAGAAGTAAATTAATGTTAAAGTTGAAAAAGTTTGAAGCTAAAACAAATTAAAGATGAAAAGTTGAAGAAGGAAATCAAACAACTTAATAGATTAAATTTAATATAATAATATACAAAATGTACAGTTGCAGCGTTCAAATTGAAAAGGAGGAGGATGCCACGTGGTAGGCAATGCCCCTCAAATTTTGAGGCGGTTCACGCGGAAAAGAAAATGAATCCAGTTCCTCTTTGGTTTTGGTTCCTACTTTGTTTTGAACTCAGTTATTTTATTTGAGGTTTTCTATATATATAAATAGTTCATAGAAATAATTATTTTGGGAGAGAAATTATAGGGCATCAAGTAGAAAGTCGTCAATATTTTTTTGGGTTCTCTTCTTCTTCTTCTTAGAGATTAGTGGCTAAATGTCCTTGTTCTGGGGCTGTAGCTACAGATTGAATGTTGAACATTAAAGGTTTTTGAATTAATTCTTGGTTATCGTTTACGTTACTTTTATATTCTTGCTTTAATATTTCTCAACTGACCATCTAGGGATAAATATATTGTCTATTGAGGCGGTTCACGCGGAAAAGAAAATGAATCCAATTCCTCTTTGGTTTTGGTTCCTACTTTGTTTTGAACTCAGTTATTTTATTTGAGGTTTTCTATATATATAAATAGTTCATAGAAATAATTATTTTGGGAGAGAAATTATAGGGCATCAAGTAGAAAGTCGTTAATATTTTTTTGGCTTCTTCTTCTTCTTCTTCTTCTTCTCTTCTTCTTAGAGATTAGTGGCTAAATGTCCTTGTTCTGGGGCTGTAGCTACGGATTGAATGTTAAACATTAAAGGTTTTTGAATTAATTCTTGGTTATCGTTTACGTTACTTTTTTATTCTTGCTTTAGTATTTCTCAACTGGCCATCTAGGGATAAACATATTGTCTATTCTTAAAATCAAGAGAGGATAAGGTAGTTAGACCAGAGAATATAGAAAGCTCGATCTTCCATTGAGTTGATGTGTGTTCAGGAGTGACGCCCGAACACTTGTTTGATTACGAAACATGATGAAATATAAATGCTCACCAGTTAGGTCCCCGCTCAATGATGTAGTTAGACAACTACCTGGAGAATGTGACTAGAGGTCGAGAGACCCGATTCATACAATTAACCCTGTAAATCAGTAACTTGATAACTGAACTTAGTTCATTGCCTGAGATACGATACATGAAGTCCAATGTATGCTGCAACCCTTAAATTTTACAACCATTGTAAGTAATCTTATTATTTAATTCCTGCATTCTTTTCTTTATAAATAAAAATCAAACACTTTTGACACTCTTAAATAAATAATTAGACTAGTATAATTTAGTAAATAGTTAATTGACAAGTCATTTGAGTTCGATAATTTGATTCTTTTAAGAGCCATTATATTACTTGCGCGATCACGTACACTTGCGTGTGCAATCGGGAGCAACACATATGTTACAACATAAGACTATTATCTGTTCAAATATCTAACTTATTTAACACGAGTCAATTGTTGCAACAAATATAATCATCTATTGGAAACACGGATGTAAATTATTGAAAAAACTACAAGTATACCTAAATGATGAATAATTCAAAGAACTATTAGTTTTACTTACGAAACAAAGTGGTCTGTGAACACAATCACTTATGAAGTAATGTCAATTGATATAGAACGAAATTGGTCCACTAATTAGCTAAATCTGATTCAAGAATAAGAAGATAAAAAAGAAGAAGAAGAATCACAAGGAATAGAATCCATGAACAACAATGACAAGCAACAAAACAATCTTTTTAGCAAGAATGGTTGAACAAGAAGAAGAAGAAAAAGATGAAGAGAACATGAAGAAAGCAAAAACGAACAAGAAGAAGAAGAAAAAGAGGGCTACCGACGGGGATTTGGCAGTATTGATTTCCCCTTTTGGTTGGTTTTCCTCCATTTTTGGTTTCCACCATTTTTGGTTAAATTAGATTTTAGTCTTTTACCGTTTATCCCTCATTTAATAAATGGATCAAACTGTCAACTTAAAAATTTGAGGGGAACTCCCACACATGCCTCATAAATTCTTAATCCTTAATTACATAATTGTCACCTAGACTCAATTAAAATAACTTATGTCACTGCCATTTGATTTTGAAACCTTAATGTCACCCTTAATTCAAAATCCCGAGGTGAGAATAAACAAAGACAATCCTAAATTAATAATTTTTATGTGTATGTACTAATTTGTCTTTAGGCCACTAATTTTATTTAGAAGGCAATGACTCTAACAACTTCATTTGACTAATTCCTTTAATGACACTTCCATTGAGATAAAAGATTCAAAGATTTCAATCCTCTTATCTTAGCTATTTTTTCAAAAACGACTCTTAACAGATTCATCACTCGAAAGTCAATAGTCTTTAGATATAATAAAGAACTAGTGAACTTGATCGCGCTTCGCGCAATTATAAAATACCTCGTTAAATTTATAAAATACATTTTAAAAATACTGGGTGCTAATATTTTTTTACGAAGAGTCATAATTCAATTTATTATTAGTATTATATTTTACAGTTTTAGTAATTTTAAATCATGTAAAAATATCTGCTTTTATGAAGATGTTTCTTACATCGATGAAACTAATATCTTTATTTTTATTAAGAATAATTTGATTTTGTAGGGTTAAACTTTCTATGTGCACAAGTATACATGCACAAAGAAATTTATAATTTGTCTATAAATTTAATTGAGAAAGAAAAATAATTAAAAAAACTATAACAAAATAATCACAATTAGATATTTTAGTAGATGGAGCTTAAATGAATTGTATAATTTTATTATTTAGAGTTTATTAAAATGTAAGGAACAATATGTTTAAAATAATTCATATTATGAGGTTTATACATTATTTTTAAATTTATTATAGTTTAAAAATATGTGTATTTAGAAAAAGAAAAACTGCCTTCATCAAATGATAAATCATTTGTTCGAATAAACTTTCTTCTATTTCATTTTGTTTTTGATATTTTATTCTTTCATAGTCTTTTTAAAAAAAAAAAACTTTCCATTAACTAAATAAATGTTTGTATTGCTAATTGTCTATTTCCTCTAGTAGAGTATTTGTTTTTATATTTTTCATTATTTTATTCCCTTTATTTTACTTATCGATAATTCTTGATAGTAATAAAAAGGCAAAGTAGTCAGCCAAGTCAAAGGGTCGCTTGGGAATCAACAATGGTTCTCAAGTTTCGGCAACACATCTAAGGTGTAGGCTCGGGGTATGACAAATTTGGTATCAGAACATAGAATTCAAGTGTCCAAGGGTGTCTATGAAGCCATGTCAGTAAGATCTTATTTATTGTTGTGAGGGCCCTACTTCTATAAATGACAGACTACAAACATTTAAGAAAAGTTTCCCTTCTTTCATACTCTAAATTGTGCAATAGAACTATACCATAAGGAACTTATTCATTCTCGTGCATTTCTCAAATCCATTCGACTACCCTTCATACTCAAGGTGGTTGAAATAGCAAATCCCAGATCCCTATCGATGAGTTACTCTCAAATTAAGTCTTCATAAAATCAAGAGATTGCAAAGGTGTGCTTGAGAGAAGCCCGTTAGTGTGCTTAAGTGTATTGATTTGAAAGAATGCACACTTATTCATATGAATCATGCGTTCGAGCTAAAAATGATATGTCCTCTCAGATTCTCTTCTTTAAAACCTTGTTTCTAGTGACACTCCTTAAGAGGGGAGTATGTTTTAGAATGTTTGGGTAGTATTTTCGCCCAAAAAATAGCTAGTGTGATTTGCAATAGTAGAAGTGCCCAAAGTTAAAAGTATGCATTTGAAAGTATAGTAACTTAAGAGACGGGGATAGTTATTGAATAGAGTATGTAAGTTGTAGCCATGTACCTAGTAAGTCATTACTGAGGTGATTTTCCCTTATGTGTAGGCTAAGGAGTAATAATATTGTGTGGAAGGTAGAGTAATAGTTACTAGTTAGGATGAGTTAGAGTATATTTTAACCAAAAGAGCGTTTATGTTGATGTGTCATTATGTTAGTGAAGACCAAGTATAAGTGTTGAATAGAAGAGTAGAGTATTCACGAGGTGATTGATCTAAGATAAACTTATGATTTTGAAGGGAGAACCTCTTGATATTCTGATGGTTATAGAATTGATTAGGCGATGATGTATAGTAAATGAGTAAATAGTACTTAGATTGTGAAAGAGAATGTGAGAGTAATCTATAAATAGGTAGACATGAGATACGGAATGACTACTTGCCATGAGGTCTTAGTGGGTAAGTGTTTCTTAATTTTATCTAGTAGTCGTAAGTTAGTATAGTATGTGAGTAGTTATATTGATATCTGTGGGTATTACTAGACTATAAGTTTGATTTGAGATGAGTGTCATGATAAAAAAAATATGGCAACATGAGGGTGATGATGTTAGTTTCAAGATCTGGTCTAGTAGATTTGACATAAATTGGGTGAGGAATTAAGGTGTTACTTTTTGATAAATGAGAGTGGTACAAGTGTGATATTATGACTCTTAGATAAGAGAATGAAGTGTGGCTAAGTCATTATATTAGGAAGAATATTAAGAGGTGTAACCTAAATCTATGTAGTCAGACGAGGTTCTAATTAAGGTTATGATTTTCTATGTGTGCCTAGATAGTATTTAGGGGTGTACATGGCCGGGTTGGTTCGGGTTTTTCAAATATCAAATCAAATCATTTGTGTCGGATTTTTAAATTTATAAACCAAACCAATAAAACTCGGGGTTTTCAACCTCGGGTTTTTTTGAGTTTTTCATTTTTTCGGGTTGTTTTGGGTTTTTCCGGTAAAGTATTCATACAAACATATAATTTACTTGTACTTCAAATATTTCTTTAGTCCTACCAAAATACAACTATCTAAGATGTTTCTTAAAAATATAACACAATATGATATGATTAATGACACTAAAATATCCAACAAAAATAATAATAATGAAATCTCGTAAAACAAATATTGCAAATTAACAAGTCATAATGAAAATGATCATAATTTAAAAGTACTAAATCATGCTAAAATTTAAGTTTAATAAGTATTAGTTACATGACTAAATATTAAAGAAAATTAAAATTAGATTATGTATTTTAATTGTCTAAACCAATGTAAAACTAAAGAACAAATATCCAATATTATTGTCATTCTTAGTGTTGAATTGATTTTCTTTTTGCATTAGTATTAATTTGATTTTGATTTAAGCTTTATTATAATTACCATCATCTGTGGACTATAATCTTTATTGGCCCATTCATAATTCTAATTTCAAACTTGAAATAATATATTAAAAGATAAAAACTATGGAAAAGTATAAGAAATATTTAAAAATTATATCAAAGTAAATATTTTTATGTATAAAATAAAAATTTTAAATTATATATATAAATTCGGGTTGGTTTGGTCTCGGGTTGGTTTGGTCTCGGGTTGGTTTTTTTTAGTTAAAACCAAACCAACCCAAATATAGTCGGGTTTTTTTTTTTCAAAACCAAACCAAGTCAAACCAAACCACTAGTCGGGTTTTTTTTCCGGGTTGACTCGATTTGCGGTTTGGTTCGGTTTTCGGTTCGGTTTTATACACCCCTAATAGTATTTTTGAGTTATCAATGTGGAGTAGGCTGATGTAAGCATTATGTATTACCCTTAAGAGTTGGTCGAAGGAATCATATATAACTAGTGATGAGCCTCTTAAATATACTTTAAATTTCCTCCAATTAAGTCGATATGAACTTAAAAGGACGGTGTTAGTGGGCCAAGAAGAAGAAGACGTCATACTATTAAGAGTTAGACTAAGTGGCTCGATAAGCCAATTCAGGTGACGTTTATATAAAGACTTTTATAGAAGCAAGAAGAGGTTAAGATAAACATCTCAGAATGAAGCCCTAGAAGAAATCTTAGTACCTACACATGGAGAATTTAGTAGCCATGATCACTCAATCAACTAGCCACGAGGGGGAAGAGGAGAAGCGTTGGACCCTACATTATTAAATAATGTAGGCACAAGTATGCATTAATATATGAAATGTACTAAGTATGGGGAAATACATAGAAACATGAAACACGAGAATATGAAAACGTTAGAACATGATATGCATGACCAAGAGAAACACAGTAAAAACCGTTGAGTTGATATTATCATTTCTTAAAATGACAGGATTGTATTTTGAATGATAAATGCATATTTCATAGGATTTCTTCCATTATTTTTGTAATGTATGGACGTATTCCATGATTTACTATGTTTGGGGATTTGGAACTCTTTTAGGCACCCATTGAACTGATTATGACTTCATGTTGGATTTTTCATGAGAATTTATCCTCATTCATCCTATTCTTGTTCATGGAAATTTGAGAATGTGGAAATACTATCTTGAGAAAGAAAGTGAAACACCTTGAAAACCCTTGATCACGAGTTAGGTGACAGGCGAATGAGATATTGAGATTATGAGATTTTGGTATATGGATTGTGATTCCTCCACGGGTCCTTATCTTGGGAGATAAAACTTGACAAGGTGTATACGATTGGTTGTGCGACAACCTAGATTTCACCACATCATTCTTTCATTGCATTGCATCGCATGGACTAGCCTTGTCTGTTTGTGTAATTAACTTCCCAATATGAAAATTTGTGTATATCTTTACTTTGTTTACTTTACTCGTGTCATTCGGTAGGTTAGGTCGACTGAACAAAATAAAATAAAATAATATATATATATATATATATATATATATATAATTGTGGTGCTGAAGTGAGATTTTTTTGTATGGAGGTAGAAGAGATTCGTAGTTATTTTATAAATATTATTATTTTCTTTTATTCAGTCGTCCTAACCTACTGAGCACAAGTGGATCATACGCAGCCCTACTTCTGTAACCCTTTATTGCAACCCTTAGTATGAGTAGTAATTGAAACGACTAAATTAATTGTGCAATATTTGAGCTTCGAAGTTGTGGTTAGATCCTCATTCGGGTCATCATTCAAGCTTCATCTTTTATTTTTGTCTTTATGTATATTTCAAATACAATTGTTGAATCTCAAATTCGGATATTATATTAGAATTCTCTCTAATGCTTATGATACTAGGTGTCAGAAATTCTTTGTTGTATCTTAGTTTTTCTTCTTTTATGGCCCGACTTCGTTCTAGAAGTCTCATATGTGTATTTACCTTTTTTCTGTAATTTTTGAGATAATTCTTGAGTTAGATTTTCCGACTTACACATCGGTTTGTGTTTGGGGTGTGTGCCATTATGACCTCAGTTTTTGGATCGTGACACATAACTATTTGTATTCTAGGAGATTTGCTCCGTTGAAGATGACCTAAGTAAAAACTTATAACAAAACTTAATCGGTAAGAAAGTTTTCAATTCAACTTTGTCCTAAAGGATTCTTCTAACCTTAATTAATCTCCAAATCTATACTACACTAAATAATTGAACTTAACACATATGTACAATTTGAAATCATTAGGTTTGGGCCTATACACATTCAAAGAGTGATTTAAAGTTTTTATTTAGAAGTTATGGGTGTTGCAAAATATCTTAAGCAGAAAACATAAGAACTTAAACTTGTGATCCCTCTTGATGCTACATTGTTGAATTCTAGGTAGTATAAAGGTGATTATACACATTGCTATATTTCTTGGGAGACTACAAGCGGAGGCCTTGGATGAAGTTATCAAAGGTAATGTTGCAACATGTCATTGACATGCTACAATTTTATTTGATCTTAGTTTCACTTATTTCTATGAGGCTTCATATTTCGCACTAGGTTTTAAAATGATATTGATGTTAGTGAATTTACATTCTTTTTAGCCATGTTTTTTCCACATGTATACTCTGTTTTGAGGATAATCTAGGTAAATACTCTTACTCCATTACATGATTTAGAACTTATGAAAGATGTTTTGTGCAATGTACACCTTGAAATAAACTAAGTATGTGGTAAAAATCACGCGATCGCAAAGTTAGGCCAAATGAATTAAAATAACTGTTGGATAAAGTTAAACTGATAAATGGCCTAAGACATGATATTTGAATTATTACTGTGGAATCTAAGATTAGGATCTAGTTGTCTAATGATTCGTTAATTGAATTTTTGTTTTTCATTGTACTCTCTTTCATTACATCTTATTATTCAAGGAGATTAATATGCCTAGATGAGATAAAATTCTAAAAAAGATCCATTCAATAGATTCAAAGAGAGTTATTAGACTAAGATTTATTTAGAATATCAATCTGCTTAATTGATCACATGTGACCCTCCAAATTAGTTTTTAAAGTAAATCCATTATTCGAGGAGGGCTAAAGACATTTTATATTATTATTGTATTTGAAACTTATTTTATTACTGTGATCATGCATACCCATTCATTCTTATGTATTATAAGACTGATACTAATAAAAATAACATCTTTGAAAGTAAATATGCATGCACGAGGAAAATAGATTTGGGTAATTAACTATTTGTAACACCCCGACTTTTCAAAACGTCTAAATTAACTCGTATCTTCGTGGAAAGACAAGGAGGGTGGGTAATAAATTAAGAATGATGTGGTATGTCATATTTTAAGTTTTCAAGGGTTGTATCTCAAGTTTTGAAGTAGGTAAGTGGCAAAATAAAAGTTGGCGAAAGTTAACGTAAGTTCCTTTTTAAAGATTTCTCTGAAATTTGGGTCAAATGTCTTGGATTTTTTATCCCAATATATAAAGAGTTAGAAGGCCTATCACCCATTAAATCGAAGGCCTACGAGTCTAGTTTGCAACGCACAAAACCCCGTATCCAACCAACATCGGAGGAAAAAGTTATGAGGGTTTTACTACGGACTGCCGGGGCAAAAACCGGGTCGGGTAAAAATGTGGTATGTCGGCTTACTCAACGTTTTAAGCCATGAAAACATTTATTTTCACTTCCAAACCAGAAAGAAAGCTTAAGAGAGGGTTCCTATGGAGTTCTTGCATGATGAAGGTTAGTTTGTCACGATTTCTACCATTAAAGTTTATCCGCGTGCCTAGAAACGTGATCTCTACACGTGGCAATCATTTTTCCCTTCTATTAGCTGCGTTTGGAGCTAGTTTTTGAAGATATAAATTTGTAGTTATTGGTGTTTCTTCAAGGTTTACACTTGGTTAACTAAGATAATCATCTCGAGACTCTTTTATGATTGTTTTTATGAATTTCTACGGACGTTTCGACAAGGTGGGGCAATATGACAAATCTGCCGATTTAAGGTTAATTATGAACTGTTTATAGGTGCGTACCAGCTGTGTATATATAGTGTTTGGGAAGCTTAGGAAATAAGGAACAACTTTCGTGAAGGAACTACGGTCTTTCGAGCGTTCATTGGAAAGGTATGTTAAGGTTATTCCCTTCTTACGACATGCTCCTTAAAGCTTAGGAGCAATGTAATTGAGTTGTTATCGTTGTTATACTTGTAGCCATTATTGTTGATTGTTGGCTGCTCTAGTGGATATAATCCTCCCTTGTCAAGATTTTTATTCAGTTAGTGGAGTCCCTATGTTAGACACGACTTAGAGGCTATTTGTATAGGTTGCTTATAGCTAAATTGCTCGCTTTTAGCCTATTAAATTGTTATTGTTGCCATTGGGGCTATTGTGGTTAGCTGCAGGAATGTGATTTATGCCTAGAAGGGCTATGTTCTGACTATGGGGCTATATCGATGCCTAGAAGGGCTATGAGTTGCCTACGAGGATACATCAGCCTAGAAGGGCTATGAGTAGCCTACGGGGATATATTGATGCCTAAGAAGGCTATGTGCTGCCTACAGGGCCATGTTGTTGCCTAAGAGGGCTATGAGTTGTCTATAAGATATATTGATGCCTAAGAGAGTTATGTGCTGCCTCCGAGGCTATATTATTGCCTAAGAGGGCTATGTGACTGCCTACGGGGCGAAGGGACTACCGATAAGAGTATATAGAGTGATTGACACCTTCTAGGCTTATGAGGGATTGTGTAGGTGGTCTTCTGTGCTGTTTGTACTTGCCGAGCTTATGGGGGCTTGGTTAGGTTGTTGTTTTATTATTTTTGATATGTTTAGATTTAGGAGCAGGTCAGTACACTTATCTTATCCTTAATTTATTTATCGGATTACTCCCAGTATATTACGATACCTGCTCATGGTCTATTGCCTTTCATATTCAGTATATTATTTCGTACTGATGCCCCATTGCTTGGGGGTACTGTATTCATACCTGCAGGTCCCGACAGATGACCGAATAGACCTCCTCAACAGCAGGATTGACTTCTATCCGATTGGTTAGCCCCTTTCCTCCGGAGATGCAAGAGTTGGGAGGTTTGTTAGATTTTGTTGTATATATCTTTATGGGTAGGCTGGGGCCCTGTCCCGCCAATCTTTACTACTCTTAGAGGTTGGCAGACTAGTGTGTGGGGTCTATAGCTACGTTATACCCATGCTGACCTAGTTTGTTGGTTTGTTGAAACTTGTTAGTTGTTTGATGTATTATCTTGATCTATACCTACTTTCAGGTTTGGTATAGAGATCATGGTGCCCTCGATGACCCAATCAGAACTTCTGTGCTAGTTGACTATTTCTTTATATGAACTCTTAATAGCTGTTTCTTTTATGGATCTGTTTACAGGGGCCTTGCCGGCCGATGGCTTAGTTTTAAGCCAAGATATACTTGTTTGTTTTCTTGATTGCGTGTGGCTGCTATGCGCTAGTAGCAAATGGTTCAACAGGGTCAGCTCGAGCTTGAAATTTGGCATTAGGAGCCAGTTGCTCCCCTTGAATCTGGGGCGTGACACTATTGATGATATCAAGGATCACAAAACAATTTGTATTTTCAAGAAAAATAGTTTGGGATAGTATATGGACCCAAAAAGTCCCTTATGAATCTCACCTCACAACATAAGCAGAGAAGGTACACTAATAGAATTATTGGACATTGCATTAAAGTAAATTGCACATCTTTAAAATTATTATTATGCATCATATTGCTTCTTATTGACTGTTTTATACTGAACTGCTAGGACATTTTTAAAGTACATGATTTATAGTATTCTTTGTATTCATAGCTATTACCCTTGCTCGGTTGGTTTACGCTGCCCTACTGAATATGCGTGGTTTGTACTTATACTACTTTTGTTGTATATTTTTGTCACGACCCAACCCAACGTGCCGTGTGTGCACCTACTCTAACTCCCAAGTAGGAGAACCATCAAACCCCAATGATTAAAACAATGCGGAAAATTAAGAAAACTAAGATAAAAAAAATTCATGAAGCTTTATAAATAAGAGTTTTTAAAACAATTCTAGTTAAGACTTATTAAGTAATTAACACCCCAGGGATCTAGTCTAAACAGGTACAAGAGCTACTAAGAATACAAGACACAACAACATGTAAATGACACAACTCCCACCACATGGAAGAAAACCAGAAGCTGTTGGAGATTTCCTTCGTACTCACCTACGAAACATCACCGAACCTGCATCCAGACTATTCCAAAAAGGCATAGCAAGAGTAGTATCAGTACAAAACCACACGTACTGGTAGGCATCATCAGTAAACCCGATACCCACCGCATAATATAAGAAATCGACCAGCGAGACATGCGACAAGACTATTCATTCCGCCACCTTCTTATTTTCCTGCCCATACCTCTTTCGAATGTAACCACTACCAACCTGACCACCCACTCACGAAATAATCCTTCCTTCTTCTACCTCACCACTCAACCCTTGACCCTATATTATGTCCTATCAAGGCTTGTTAATTGTTCAATACTAACCCCCTACCGAATAATACATGCCCATTCGACAACACAACATAACACCACCCCAACTCTCAATGACAATACTCATTACCACCTCCCTAAGATAACACAAAGTGACACTTGAACCCTCGGTCTCTACTTACCGCATCACATCCCGGTTGGAACCTAACCATTCCAAATCCACTACACAAACAAATATATCCCACTAACTTACCATATCGTAACCCATACATATAACCATATGTAATGCACCAGCTAGTTATCAATTCATGATAAATGAGAATTACACGTTCTCAACAATACACATATGAAAAGTTAATGGTTCTCTCATGAAATCCATACCCAAACTGTTGGTGTACCGGATCGTGGTACCCGTTCCAAGTTAGTGTGTCGGATCGTGACACCCGTTCCAAATATGTATGTCGGTACGTGACATCCGTTCCAAGTTAGTGTGTCGGATTGTGACACCCGTTCCAAATATGTATGTCGGTACGTGACATCCGATCCCAGTTAATACAATCACATTCACAATCACATCCATAATTGTACAAAACTCAATTCGTGCAGCCAAACACTAATTAGTGACATGCATTATTCATGATCAAATTTATTAGGTTAGTTTCCACCATTTATCATTCTTTCATACGCGCATACAACAATATTACAATAAGTTGATATCAATCTCACACTTAAGAAGTTAACCCATCTCCTAGCCCTAATTTATTGACTAAGGCTTCCTCATACGTTATACAACTGATGTAATCCTATGTCACACCCTACTTTGAACCAGTCGAAACAATTCACAACATAATATGGCTGACACTTTGATTTTTGAAAAAAATTATTTTTGTTTTAGAGTCGCCACCTAAATTTTAAGGAAAATATTAGGAAAACCATTTTTTAAATATGTAAATGTAAAACTATGTTTTGATTTGCGAAACCAGTGAGATTCTGAGTAAGGGTTTTGTTTACTCGAGGGGTAGGTATTAAGCATCCCTTAGAGCCTATCCGAAGATAGTCCTTAAACTCAATTTAGGAAAATAAAATTAGGAAAACTTATTTATTTATTTGCTTTAAAATCAATGGTAAGTAAATTTTGTTAGTTTAAGAAAAGAGTAAAATACAAGGTACGACATATACATGTCTATTAAATAAAATTAATAGTAGTATGTTTGTCATACGGTAAATAAATAAATGTACTAAAGTGTATGATGATTTTATATGTTGAAAAATATAGATGTGTCTTATATAAATGTATACAAAATAAATGTTGAGTTTAAAGGATATTAATTTTTTTTGTTTTATTTATAAATATAGAATTAAGACGTGAAATAAAATGAGATAGTAGTCGGGTGCAAATATGTAGAAAAATAATGTGTATATTAAATTGTAGGGATTTATAAATTATAAATAATAATAAAAAATAAGTAACATTTATAAAAGTGATATTAGATATGAGAAAATAATAATAATATGAAGTGTAACAAAATAATAAGTTACGTATAGAGAAAACTAAAAAAATATAGAATTTGTACCTTTTTGCGTATGACATATATATGTATGTACCTTGTATTTTAAACTTGTTAGCATATCTAAAATCTTGAAATAACGTGTTAAAAAATTAAATATTATTTGTAATATTTGATTTGAGAGATAATAATAGTGACAAATACAATTTTTTTTATAAAGGAGATGATTTAAAGAATATAAAATGAGCCTAGTTATTGGTGTCCCACCCCAAATCATTATCCTTCTACCTTTACTTTTAAAGAATCTAAAAAAATCGCCTAATTATTTCTAAGATAATGAATTAGGCATCTAAAT
The DNA here is from genome assembly GCF_900185275.1 of Solanum verrucosum. Classification (NCBI taxonomy): domain Eukaryota; kingdom Viridiplantae; phylum Streptophyta; class Magnoliopsida; order Solanales; family Solanaceae; genus Solanum; species Solanum verrucosum. The sequence goes on from NW_026020379.1 coordinate 968,401, forward strand.
ATTTAATTAAATAATGCTAAAGTAACTCCTATTGGTCTATTTAACTTATGTAATTCTACGTAAGAGATTTTGATTATCCTAAAGGGAAGGGTTGAAAGCTCACCTTTTTAAAGATTTGTTGAAACGTAGTTAATCGATCAAAACTAGAATAATTAAAAGAGGACTAAAAAAGATTTAACAAAAATATAAACATCCAACGGAATATAAATTAGCCTTAAAAGAAAGGGATTGAGAAAAGGAATCTCAAAAGTGAAACAATGTCTACTATGATTTTAGAGATACTTTTTCATGAAAAACTAATGTAACAAAAGTTTTTAAGGGCTAAGGAAGCCAAATTTTGGCATATGTAACACACATGCTTGACTTGAAAAAGAAGGGTATTTTATTTCATTTGAAAACTACATCTTCATCTCTTAAAGTTGTCTATTTAAAGTCCTCTCAAAGAGCTGCATGTTTTACTCTAAATAAATCAATATTTATACAACATTTCTCATTTATACGTTCTAATAAATTTGTGTTCTTGTCTTCAAGGTTGTATCTTTAATACTTAACTTGCTATACTTTAAATCCCTTAAAACGTGATGCTTTTAAACTTTAAAGAAAATATGCACCAAAGTACATCACTTTGAACTCAAAACACCACATCATAAAGCTTTCACGACATAGCATTTTTGTTTCAAAAAATACATATATTTTGCACTAAAAAATCTGCACTGCTGGGCTGTTTAAAGCAGCAGTTTTTACATCTTAAAATCTGCATTTTAAAGCTGAAATCTTACACTTTAAAGCCCACAAAAGGGTTGTGTTTTGGACCTAAAAAAAAAGCTACAGTTTCACTCAAAAATTGCACCTTTTGAGCTTAAAATTCAATACTTTTCAAGCTCGAAGCGCGGCACTTTTGAGACCCAAAATACCAAATTTTAAGTTGCTAAACTTGTATTCTAAACACTTGTTTATGAAAGAAAAATCTGAAAATAAATTCACAACATTTGAAAACATTATTCCCAAATAAGAACTTCTTTAAAAAACATGTTCTCATGACTGCAAAAATGCGTCTAAGTAACAAATAAACTTAGTTGGAAAAATCTTATTCTAAATTAAATAACTATAATAAACTAAATATCTAAAGGGATATGGAAATGAACGACTATGTCTTACTAGACGCTCTCAATTGGTTTCTATAAACCCAAAAATAAAGCAAGCATAAATATAAATATAAAACATTAATATGGAAAATGTTAGCAAAATAGCAACACATATATGTATAGATAAAACACGTGAAACTTTGAAGTGGGGAGGAAGCGTAGGACACTATTGACGCGATGAAGGTTGCTAGACACAAGCGATAATGTAGGCGAGCACAAATCTGATTTGGGTAGATAAATAGAGTCATATCATAACTCCAAATGCGCTCCAAAGTGTACATGTGAAATAAAGAAAAGAAAAGGATTAGCATAACACATGTTACCAGTTAAATTGCACGAATATAGTAAGTAATTGAGGAGGACATTCGTACTAAATTCCAATTGAAAGAAACCAGGATGCCAATGATAAGATGGAACAGAAATCACACAAGGTATACTTATAGGAATGGTTTGAGAGAATTCCAAATTTAAACCAACTTAACTAATAACTTTGGAAAAGAAGAAGAATTCATGGCAACATAAGAAGTTATCATTTGTCATTTCAAAGGGAAGTGATAGAGAGTCTCCATACGAAGGTGATATCATACCAGAGAAGAGATCAAATGTTCCTAGTGCTTGACCTCTCATGCCATACATTTCCACTACATGCTCAAGCTAAATTAACACATACGTACAGTCGTGTTTATCAATTTAGGCAGATCATGAAAAGATATCATTGGCTCACTTTGAAAACTGAAACAGAGAACTGAAAGAATAGAGAATCAAATTGAATCACTTAGTCAAAGATGAGATACAACTATCTTAAAAACAGGAAGTAGAATATGAATCTAACTTAAATTATTACACCATGACCTGATCATAATAACCAGTTAACGCTAAGCCTTCTTATACGCGAGCAAATGCGAGGTGGTTTAAAGAAAGACATGGACTAAATTTGAACTATAATAGAAGGTAAAAAATTAAATCTAAACTTTAAGATTTTGCTTTAATCATACTAACAATCAATGACAGATTCTAGTTTCATAAGTGAAGCTACGATGCTAAACTAAAGGAAACAGGTAACTTGAAGTCAAGATTTTCAACAGGGAACTAATGCATAAATATGAGATCACTTTTGTGTTTAGACTTCACAAAATTTAAGGAGCTAACTTATTCTAAATCGAATCGGGACAGAGCAACTGTATACCAAAGAGTTGGAAAAAAAACTCTAGGCAAGACAAGCTTTAGATGAGTCTTACAACAAAGCTATTGAAGTTGAACCTGATTGCCAAACATTAGCAAAGGTAATTTAATCTTTTGGCTCAAAAAAAAAAGTTAGAGTTAACAGATTCAGTGATCAAATCGACAAGATTAGAACGCATTAGTGAACGAGTTGGAATTCATGTACTATCAACATATTCAACAACACATACGAGCCAGTCTTTTGACTACTATTAATGCATGAAATTCCCAACAAATCTCCACACAAAACGGAAGCAGGAAGAAGTACAGAAATCAATCATCCCAAGCTTAGAATGATTAGATCAGCCACATACAGAACATTACAGGAAACACAAACTATATAAAAAAAACACAGAGAGAGAATTTTTTTTACCTTCTTTGGAGCAACAAACTAGAGCTTTGACGTCAAGATACTTCCACTCCAAACTCCCTCTTCAACTCGAAAAGAAAAAAAATGAAATCAGAGAACAAAAGATAACCTTAAAATTTGTTCCGCTCTCTCTATTGCTGGATGGTTTTCGAACCCTTGTTGGATTCCTTGGATTTTTGTTGGTTTTCCCGATCGTTTCTAGCCGTTTTGTTGAGACCAGAAGTCCTCCTTTTATAGTCGATTTGGGCTTTGAATTCTTGGAAACGCAACTCTCAGAGGAAACAACAAAGAAATCATGAAGAGGAAGAAAAAATCGACCTTGTCAGGTCAATTTGAGAGGGTTGAGTGACTGATGGGGGATTTTTCCGGCGGCCCAGAGCCGTTCTTTGATGAAGGGGATGGGGGAGAACGTGGGGGCGGCCATGGAGAGGAGCCTGGAGCGTCCGATTTGTGGAATTAATAATATATATATTAAAAAGATGAATTAATTGAATCCGTTGGATTAAAATAGAGGGTTGAGATTAAAAGTTAAGAAGCACAATCCATGTGCTCGCCTACGTGGCACACACGGATTGGCCGATTTAAGGGGACTTGGATTGCCAAAATTTCTCAAATTAAATTCGTTTAAATTATAACTTCTTCTTTATTAAATAGTCATAATTTATTAGATTTAAAAATAATTATTTTGCAAGATTAGCTTATTTGATAAAATTAGTCACTCTTAAAATTAAATTAATATAAATTAGTAACTCATTAATTAATTAAGCTTTCTAATTTAAAAATGTACGAAAAATATCTATTGCGACAAAAGAAATTATATTTGAACAAAAAATAGATTCAATTTTCAAGAACGACATTTATTTAAAAAGGAGAAAGTAAGTAGTAATACATATATAATACATTTAATTTTTATAAGAAATGACATTTACAAAATAAATTTATCAAGTAAAAATAAATAATTAAAAATCTTTTCGTATCCCTATAAAATTTTCATAACATATATATTTTATTATTATTAATATTATTATTTTAGTTAAATGTGGAGAGCCAAAATTTGGTGTCAACACCCTAGGGTACAATTACAAACAATCTCTTTTTGGTGCACGAAAGCCTACGCAGGAACTCTACTGTCAAGATAAATATATCACACAATAAATAACATATTTGTAACTATTCAATTAATAAAACCTAACCTACCTGGGCGATAAGCATTCGTAGAGGGATTGTAGATAAATTTCTGGTTTTCGAACGACGGGACGGAGGATTTGATTGGAAATCTGCAAGCTATCGCAATCCCCACGCTAGAAATCTCTTTCTCCTTCTTTCCTAATCTTAGAGCAGCTTTTGGAGGGTTTTCGGGGTGATCCACGCCTCTTTTGGGTGATTTAGGAAAAATGAGAAAATCATATTTCGGATTATTTACATTCTGTCTCGCCTATCTCGCTCTGGCGGCTACTTATCCCGCTGTGGCGCTGCCGCCCTAGCGTAGGACTGGTAGGGGGATCGGGTCGGCCCGCCCCGGCCCGCGACTGGTCCGAGAACCGGCTCGCTGGACCCGGTCCCATTTGAATCTCGCGGGATGGGGCCTTCGGGATTAGGGGACCGGTACCGGTCCGGTTTACCCGTTGGTCCCGGTCGAACCGGCCGGGTCCCGGCCCAGATGAACCGGCCGGTTCGCGGGATCCCTAAAAAAATCTATCAGTTGGGCAACGGCTAGTGGGCCCCCCCAACGGATTTTTTGACAGTTTTTTCCCCCTACCAACACCCCCTACCACCCCTACTTTTAATAATTTACTTTAAACGCTCAAGTTATTATAAATACACTTTAACCCACTTTTAATATTATAAATACCCCTCTATCCCTTATTATTTCTTACAAAATCATATATTCTCTCATCTATTCTCTCATTTATATTCTTTCAAGTCTCAACCTTAAGTCTCAAATCTCAATATTTTATTCCCATTTAAGTCTCATATTATATCATAAATTCATAATACATATATTTCAATTCTAAGTTTTCATATTATATATCATAATATATATAATTCTCATATTTGCTATCAAATATTGGAGTTCTAAATTACAAGTTACAAGTTACAACAAACTACAAGCTTCAAGAATCGGTTATAACGTCTGCTATTAACGCAGACGTTTGGTACATTCGTTTCATAATATTTATATTTTATTTTTCGTCATTAATTTTTGTGTTATTATTATTTTTATATTATACTTTACATATAATTAAATATGAGTTCTAACAAAAAAGATACCGGTAAAGGAAAAGAGAAAGAACCAAGTGGCATTAGTAGATTATTTAATTTTACTAAAAAAAGTAGTAAGGAAAAAAATAAGAGTAAATGTGATGGTACTTCTAGAGTTAGATTTAATACAAATGATTCTACTTATGTTGATGATACTTCTTATGATATTGATTCAAATGCTCAACTCAATCGTGAACTTTTACAACAAATTTATGGTGATATTAATCCTTATCTTGATGAAAATTCAGGTGAAGAAGTAGAAGTTGGTTTGGGAGAAGATGAATTAGAAGATACACCTACTAGTCCGATGACAAATGTTCCAAATGAAACTACAAATTCAACGGAGCAAAATTCTGGACGGCCACCCCTTATACCTCTTACAAGGGAGAAGGTGAAGTATCAACGCCCTAAAACTTCTGTTGTGTGGCAATTTATGACTTTAGATAAGGAAAATTGTATTGCTATTTGTAATAAATGTAAGCAACCTTTTAAACATAAACAAGGTGGAGGTCAAGGTGGGACGGAGGGCTTAAATAGACATATGTTATCTTGTGTGCCAATTCAATATAAAGAAGCTAAATCATTAGCCAATAGAAAAAAAGGAATTCCAGTTAATGATTTTGATATTAATGTTAATGAATCGGTAGGGGCTTCTAACATGGTTCAAGGAACATTAGATCCTTCTAACCCCGGTGGTCCACTAACACAATGTAAATATAATAAGGAAAGAGATCGTGAAAATTTAGCTAAAATGGTTTCTGTTTGTGGTTTACCTTATAGTTTTCCTTCACATCCCGGTTTTATTGAATATATTCAACAAACTTATAATCCTAATTATAGAGGTTTTTCAAGAAATACTGTTAAATTTGATGTTTTTGTATATCAAGGTAAACATTGTCATTATCTTCGTTGTGTGTTTAGCATATTAGATTGTAGAGTGTCTATAACTTCGGACATGGGTCGTAGTGTTAATGGACGTGATTATTTAACTGTTACAGCACATTGGATTGACCATAACTGGAATTTGCAAAAAAGAATCTTAAGTTATAAAGAATGTGTAGAAAAAAAACTGGTGCATATTTAGCTTCAAATATTTTGAGTGTTATAGATTATTACATGCTTATAGATAAAGTAATGTCTGTCGCATTAGATAATGCATCTAATAATGTAAACGCTGCTAGTATGTTAAAAACTAGATTATGTCCAATTGATGTAAATTCTTTTCATGTTAGATGTGTTGCACATGTATTAAATTTAGTTGTACAAGATGGTATTTCATTATTTGAATGTGGTTGTATGAAAATTGAATATGCTGTTGCCTGGATTTTTTATGCTAATAGAGCTGCTAGAATTAGGGAATTTAATGAGCGTTGTGTACTATATGATTTGCCACCAAGAAAAATTCCAAGACATATTAAAACAAGGTGAAATTCTTTTTACGAAATGTTTTCAGTTGCTTACGAAATGTTTTCAGTTGCTTACGAATATAGAGGACCCATACAAATGGTGTTTAATGTTCATTATGCTGACCCATTAGACAGAATTTGTGAAGAAGATTGGGAAGAAACTAATGAACTATTAGAATTTTTAAGACTTTTTTATGATGCTACAACCATGTTTTCTGGAATTTATTATCCTACTATTTCATCAGTATTAATAAATATTTGTGCTATTTCAATTCAATTTTCTAAATACATAAAAAATGAAAAATTTAGAGTTGCAATTGAAGGTATGATTGAAAAATTTAAAAAATATTTTTTTCCTATTCCTCAAATTTTTTTAACTGCTACTTTACTTCATCCTGACTATAAATTACAAGGTGTGCAGGGACTTGTTGAAACTTTTTATGATACCTTAGAAATTTCACCGGAAATAAATCCAACTTGTGAATTTTGTAAGTGTAGCATAAAAGTAGAAGCAAAAATGTTGTATGAAAAATATAGAACTACAGGAAATACTCAAGAAGTTGGTCAAACTTCTAATCCTCAGAGTAAAGCTCGAATTTCAAGTTATATGCGAGATTTTCTTGGTCTTAATTCTACTAACCGTGATGATTTTGAAGAATATCTTAATCAATCTTTAGAAACAGTGGAAGACGAAGATGGCAATGAAGAATTATTAGCATGGTGGAGGAGGCGGAGCGTTGCATTTCCAATTTTGAGCAAAATGGTTAGTGATGTTCTAGCTATTCAAGCTTCATCAGTTGCATCAGAGGCTGCTTTTAGTGCGGTAAGGTTTCAACTTGGCGATCATAGACATTCATTGGCGGAAAACAGTTTGGAAATATCAGTTTTATTTAGAGATTGGGTCAACACCGAGAGGAGAAATTATAATTTGCCAAAGTTAAGTTCCAAACAAGAAGCTTGGATTAATGCAGTACTTGGATCTAGTGATGATGAATTAGAGTCACAAGAGTTTCTAGTAAGTTTGCCAACACCGGAGGATGTTACCGTCGATATGATGCGACAATTAGAATTGGATTTTAAAGGAAAATACAAATATTAGATTACATCCGAGAACTAATTGAAATAGAACCCTTCCTAGAAGGTGGCTGCGTAAATTAGTTACTCATCTAATAATTGTAACAAATATTAGTTTTACATATGAGAACTTATTGAAACAGAACCCTTCCTAGAAGGTGGCTGCGTAGATTAGTTACTCCACGAATATTTGTAAATTGTAACTTCTAAGTTCTAAGTTGCAATTAGATTTTATCGAATAAATTTGAAGGCTTTATTAAGTCTTTTTTATATAACTATTGTCTTGCATTTTAATTTTAATATATTCATACATATTTACATATATACTAAACTAACTTTAAAATACTTAATTTAAAAATCAAAATTTCAAGTTTAAATTACTTTAAAATATTTAAAATACAAATTTGAACTTCTCAAATTTGAAAATTGAAAATTGAAAATTGAAGTTTGAAATTTGAAAGTTGAATTTGAAATTTGAAATTTGAAATTTGAAATTTGAAGTTTGAAATTTGAAGTTTGAAATTGAAATTTGAATTTTGAAATTTGAAAACTTAAGCATTATTTATTAGCTAAAAATGTTATTGAAAAAAAATCAAATAAACTAAAAATGTTATTGAAAAAAAATCAAATAACATATAATTTCAATACAAATAAATAAGTATATAAAAAATAAAAAATCCCCCGTCCCGTCCCGTCCCGTCCCCCCAAAACGCGTCCCATCCAGTATATAGTGGGACGGGACGGGACTTATTTTTGTCCCCCCAATCCCGGTCCCGGTAAAATCCCCCCAGCCCCGTCTCCCGTCCCGTCCCGTCCCGTCCCCCTTCGTTCCGTCCCGCAGTCCCCGTCCCCGTCCTCTTGCTAGCCCTACCCTAGCGGCATCTAGCTCGCCCTGGCGGGACAGTGGCCCTAGTATTTTCCCGGTGTTTCGCTTCTCCTAAATAACGACGATTCAGATTGTTACAATAGATACCAATTTACCCCTCGTTCGTCCCCGAACGACTAGTGGACGGATCATCACATGTCCTATCTCGGAGTATTTTAAAACTAAAGAACTGACCCATTACGGAACCACGACGGATGGTGACTTTCAAAATTTAAAACACGAAGGGTGCTATACTCAAGGGATGGTTAGGAATTTGCGGCATCACACGAGGAAAAGAACGCGCCCCATTTACACCGCCTGATCCTGCCAGAGCGACATGCCTCCCACCAAGGTGGGGCCACTGTGGCGAGACATCTTCCGCTGTAGCGGGGGATCATAATCAGTAAAGAGGGGAATGGGGAATGGTTTCCTCATTTCTCCCTTGTTCTCACTCAAACTCTCCAAAAATCCTCTCGATTCACTTGCTTCGAACGTCATCTCTAAGGTAAAATTTCTTGTTCATTACTCTCTTTAGTTCAATACTTGATTAACAACGATTACATGCTGCTATCAAATCAATTAGAAACTATTTTTGTGTAGTTTTTCGAAAATGAACTTAGGTTGCTAGATGGATAGAAAAACGTAACATGTACACTTCTCTTATGTCCCTAACATCTCCACAACGTTCTGGGCGTAATGATTTTGCAAAAACATGGTTGAATCGATGCCAAAATGGGTGGGGGAAGTTGAATAGTTACTTAGCATAAAACTTAAAATTGGGCACTATTTAGGGGTTATTTTGTCAATACAATCGCATAATTAGTTTCTAAGGTACTTAACATACTCTGATCTACTGGAATTCTGTGTAAAATGAGGGTTTTGGGACGAAGAGGCGCCATGATCGCGCCTGGTGTTCGTCCTAGAAGAAAGCCGCTCTGGCGGCCTTCATCCCGCTTTGGCAGCCTCCATCATCCCGCTCTGGAGGGATTTTGGCCGCTGTGGCGGGACCTAGGAAAACAATGGTCTGGGTCCTTTTAAGGCCATAAAATTTCTTTTTCCCGTTAACCAAATATTGTCTAGTCCCATGGAGTTGTAATGTGTACTTCTCAATTTTTGCAGGCTTCTCTAAATGGATGATATCAATGAAGAAAATTTGCCCTTCGTCCGGTTTACCGATGCTGCTAGTTGGGAAAGACATTATTACTATCGGAACAACAAGTTCTGCTGCGAGAGAGGTTTTGTCTTGCAGGGTTTAGAGGGGAAGGCGCTCGCCTTTTATACCCGTCTCATGAAATTTGACTGGTCCCCACTGACAGAGGCTCCCCCGGAAGCACGTTCCACTTGGGTGAGGGAGTTCTATGCTATCCTCCCTACTGTCCGCTGGGATGACCCTTACCCTATCATCTGCATTCGGGGAAACGACATCCCCCTAAATGCTACAACCATCAATGAGATTTTGGAGGAGCCCGAGGTCTGAAATGCGGAGTATGAGGCCAAGCTAAGGGAGATGGATCTAGGCTAGTTGAGGGATACGCTGGTGGAGGCTACGCTCCGGGATGGGGTTGACTGGCCTACTATAGAGGGCATTACTAGCGTGGACTGGTCACCCGATGCTAAGAGGTGGCTACCCATGCACCCTCTTTTGGTTAGGTCGGGTTCTACTTCTAGGAGCAAGACGAGGAGGAAGAATAGGGCCAGTAGCAGTCAGATGGCTGCGGAGGCGGACGACGAGGGATGGGAAAACGGTGCAGGCGACGACACTCGTCCCTCCCGGTCCCAGCCCCCACTCTCAGGTGCACAGGTGGAGGAGGATTTAGCGGCTTTCCGGAGGAGATTTGGGCGCTCTTTTGCTAAAACCACTCCGGTTCCACCCAACACTGATCTGAAGGTCGAGATGCTCCATCGCGAGCTGCGCCAGGAGAGGATGAAGGGTCTATAGAGGGACCGTCGAATTGTCTGAATATGGAAGACCTTGAAGATCGTCTTTACTTGTGTTGCCCCCAGATAGGAGATTCCCTGAGTTGAGACATTAGACTTTCAGTATTTCACCTTTATGGATAAAGCCGTGAAGGACATGGCACCCCCGGAGGACCTCGACTCTGATGATGACACCTCCCAGTCCCAGGGATCTTGATTTGTTTTTTCGCCCTTCTTGGGCTTGTAATTTAGAACCAAAACTTCATTTTATATTTTCGCTTTCCTCATATTTTTGTAGCACATGGATGATGGTTTTTGCTATCTTTCGCAACTACTAATTAATTGCTAAGGTTTATAATTTATACTTAATTACTGAACACTGATTGAATTGCTGGGATTAGTTCAGATATGATTTTGGGGTTTATATACATGACTAGGGAAAACTAGGGAGACAAGGTTGAGATTCTGTCTCGCCCTGTCCTACTCTGGCGGGAAAATTCCTGCATTGGCGGTCTTGCTGTAGCGGGAAAAATTCCGCCCCAGCGGCCCTGACGGAAACAGAATCCATGCCAACAATTTTTCTGGGGTTCTTCTATCCTCTAACTTTCCCTTAGATTCTCCGGCTATAACTAGGCATTTTGGATAATCCCCTTAGCTGGGATAATCGTCGCCTACTCCGAGTTAACCCAACGATACGCGCTCTAAAATCCCTTCACATTACTTCAACATTACAACGCACTCATCCACAGGATACACCCAGACATTCACACAATTATTAGTTGGTCTCAACGCACGTCCAGATTCCGTTTACGAATCACTTCATAGATTATCTAGACCCTTGCACCAAACTTAGTCATGACCTTCTTTTCACAACGAGTTTCACGATACTCAAGCAATTACAACTTGCATAATTTCAACAATTCGGCCAGCATATTACACATATCAAAGCTTACACACGCATTTATTGTGAACATAATCATATCATCACATCCAAGCAAATACAACTTCCACATTCACAGTTAATTCAGACAACAAGAAACACACATTTACAATTTCGAGCTACAACTCACAAACAAGTCCAAATTCTTAATTAATCTGTTCCATAGATGGCCATTGCTGGTCATCAATGCGTTTATGCAGCCCCTAGGGCCGGATATCAGTTGGAACCTTCTCAGTTCTAATTTACCTTGCTCGTGTTCCTTCAGCCGTAACTAAGGCGTCTAGTTCACTTCGTTGAGATACCAATTGGAATCGGAAGATACCAATTGGAATCAACTTATACCACAAGCGACACTCACACGAAATGAGAGAAAAGATGAGACAACTTCATAGAATGCTTCATAGCTTCCTAAGGATTAGATGTGGATGTTAACACACCCATCCGCAGGAGTCTACCGGTAACCTGGGCTCTAATACCAATTTGTCACGACCCAACCCACCGAGCCGTGCGAGCACCTACTCTAACACCTAAGTAGGAGAACCCTCAAATCACAATGATTAAAACAATGCAGAAAATTAAGAAAACTAAGATAAAACAATTTCATGAAGATTTATAAATAAGAGTTTTAAAAACAATTCTAGTTAAGACTTATAAAGTAATTAACACCCTAGGGATCTAGTCTAAACAGGTACAAGAACTACTAAGAATACAAGACACAACAACATGTAAATGACACAACTCCCACCACATGGAAGAAAAGTAGAAGTTGTTGGAGATTTCCTTTGTCTTCACCTACGAAACATCACCGAACCTGCATCCAGACTATGCCAAAAAGGCATAGCAAGAGTAGTATCAGTACAAAACCACACATATTGGTAGGCATATCGGTATACCCGATACCCACCGCATAATATAAGAAATTGACCAGCGAAACATGCGACAAGACTATTCATTCCTCCACCTTCTTATTTTCCTGCCCATACCCCTTCAGGATGTAACAACTACCAACCTGACCACCACTCACGAAATAATCCTTCCTTCTTCCACCTCACCACTCAACCCTTGACCCTATATTACGTCCTATCAAGGCTAGTTAATTGTTTAATACTAACCCCCTATTGAATGATACATGCCTATTCAAAAACACAACATAACACCACCCCAACTGTCAATGACAATACTCATTACCACCTCTCTAAGATAACACAAAGTGACACTTGAACCCTCAGTCTCTATTTATCGCATCACATCCCGGTTGGAACCTAACCATTCCCAACCCACTACACAAACAAATATATCCCACTAACATACCACATCGCAACCCACACATATAACCATATATAATGCACCAACTAGTTATCAATTCAGGATAAATGACAATTACACGTTCTCAACAATACACATATATGACAAGTCAATGGTTCTCTCATGGAACCCATACCCAAACTGTTAGTGTACCGGATCGTAGTACCTGTTCCAAGTTAGTGTGTCAGATCGTGACACCCGTTCCAAATATATATGTCGGTACGTGACATCTGTTCCAAGTTAGTGTGTTGGATCATGACACCCGTTCCAAATATGTATGCCAATACGTGACATCTGATCCCAGTTACTACAATCACAATCACATCCATAATTTTACAAAACTCAAGTCGTGCAACAAAACACTAATTCGTGACATGCATTATTCATGATCAAATTTATTAGGTTTGTTTCCACCGTTTATCATTCATTCATACGTGCATACAAGAATATTACAATTAGTCGATATCAATCTCACACTTAGGAATTCAACCCATCTCCTAGCCATAATTCATTAACTAAGGCTTCCTTATACGTTATACACCTGATGTAACCCTAGGGTACAATTACAAATACTCTCTTTTCGGTGCACAAAAGCCTACACATGAAATCTACTGTCAAGATCAATATATCACGCAGTAAATAACAGATTTGTAACTACTCAATTAATAAAACCTAGCCTATATGGGCGCTAAGCATTCGCAGAGGGACTGTAGATAAATTTCTGGTTTTTAGACGATGGGACGAAGGATTTGACCAGAAATCCGCAAGCTATCGCCATCCCCGAGCTAGAAATCTCTTTATCCCTCTTTACCTAGCTTAGAGAAGCTTTTGGGGGGTTTTTGGGGTGATCTACGCCTCTTTTGGATGTTTTAGGAAAAATGAGAAAATCAGACTTTGTGTTATTTACATTATGTCTCTCCTATCCTGCTCTGGCGGCTACTTATCCCGTTGTGGCGCTGCCGCCCAAGCGACATCTAGCCCGCCCTGGTGGGATAGTGGCTCTAATATTTTTTCGGTGTTTCGCTTCTCCTAAATAACGATGGTTTGGGTCGTTACAATTTTATGATGCAGATTCTAGAATTTGCTATCCATACATATCCTAATCTGTCTGAGGTGATCATTTATTCGTTGTTATGGGGAGTTCCTTGTGTCCGAAAACTTGGCAAATCTTCCTCTACGTTTTAAGTATGTCTTTTTAGTTGTTAGACAATTGAATTTATTGTACATGATATTTTTTTTGTTTTAGAAAGCTCTTGTAAGACTAACATTGAGTCTTGGATAGTTATATTTTAGTAGTCTTACTTTATTATGATATATTCAGGTTTTGGAGGATTATTTATGTTATTATTTAATTACTTCTGCTTATCTACATAGGTATTAAGGTTAGTGTCGTTATGACCATAGATTATGATTTGTAAAAAAGATAAGGAAGTCAAATACAAAAGAATCATTAATAGATAACTTAAGTTATGGGAAAGACAATAAAAAAATAAAAGTCACAAAAAGAATCCTATTATTTCTTTGGCATTGCAGTTGTTTTCCACATTTTAATTGAATTTAGTGATAAGTTTTGTGTAGCACTTATTTTTGCTTCTTATTTATTTTATATTTTATAATTTTTGTTAAATGATTGGTAATTGAAGAGTTGCCTTATCAATATGTGGGATTGAGATTGGGATTGGTGCCATCACAATGTGAATTTTTGGTTTATGAGAAAAATATAATTCCTAATTGAATAAGCATGTCACTAGAATATTTTTTTTCCTATTTGTTTTATTGACCTTTAGAAATTGACAATCTAATTAATAGATGAAGATTTAGATAATCTACTATATTTCTACTCTAAAGATGAAAATTAAGGTAATATTCACAAGTTATGCATAATTGCACTTACCTTCCATCTAGATTTAAAATTATGTTGGAGTCCCCCTTATGAAAATCTTATTGCAATGACCTCTCTTTAGAAGACGATTGATGGAAAAAGAAGAGGCAAATCTCTTAATATTAAAATTTCTTCTAAAACTAAAGAACAATAACATTGCATAAAAAATTCAAGGTAATTGACAATCATTTATATGGAATACCAAAGCTTTATATTTATTTTGAAATTCAATTATATATAATGATTGCCTTTAATTTAGTCTGATTTTCTGCTTATTTAATATTGGAAATTCTTTAATAAAATAGTTTTCATTGACAATTTATTTTTCTTTTTGATTAGATTTAAAAGGCAAAAATAAAATTAGAAATTAATAAAATATGGAACGATTATATATGATGATTTATATTAGTAAGGATAAATGAAAGTAATTTGTATATATTTTTTCAAGACTTCAACATTTTCGATAATTTTTTATTTGAAAAAAATAGAGAGGAGGTAACTTTATGTTTTCAAACTATAAGGGAGATTTTCATAAATATTAAATCTTGAACTACCCTGGGAATAAATTCTAGAATCTGAAAGTCAAATCACAGAAGGAAATCTCTATAAATTTGAAGGTTTGGTTTGAACATATATTCATTCTGGTTTAATTTTTTTGTAAACATTGGGCAAGAAATTATTGTGTTTTTCCATCTCCTTTTGTTGTAGACATGGAATCAAAGAATTCTAATGTTGATTTAGCACTTGCAAAAGATAAACGTGCTGAGGGTGGTAAAATCTCAAAGATGCAAAAAGCTTTGTTCAAAAAAGCAAATGAGCTTTCCATTTTATGTGGAATTCAGATCGCTATCATCATCCTCTCCATCGATCGTCAACCAATTGTATTTGGAAAGCCTGATGCGGAGTCTGTTATCCATCAGTTTTTAGAGGCCAACCATCCAACCGCACCTCGATTTTATATGAAGATGAAAAAGAAGGAAGAAGAAAATAAGGAGAAAGGAAAATCCGTTGAAGATAATATTACACATCGACAATCTGAAGATTTTGAGTCTCCTTATTTGGGAAGTCTTCTAAAGTTGTACGAAGGGCTCACAGAATTTGAAAATCAATTGACTAAGGAGATTGATCTCACACAATTGAATCAAGAGATTGAAAAGCATGAAGATCCAAAATTTGCACCTGAAATGAATGTGGCTAGTTCTTCGACTTTACCAACTAATTTTAGTCCCTAGACTGAAGCTTTCATATAGTAGATTCCAAAAATAATTATTCAGTATGTTGTTTCTTCATTATTATATATCATAAGCAATGAAATTATTAAGTAATAAATGTTGATTGTTGTGTCAACCTATCAATCATCTTGATTAATAGAACTTTATTATTCGAAAGAATGTTTTTCATAGATTTATTGTATATTTTATAACTTGTAGGAATGGGTGACATGGTCCCTGGGGGATTCAAATTCGTTTCATAGAAGAAATCTATAAACTAAAAGTTTGGAAACTTTTTATTAACTAATATAGTCTAAGCTAGTTATCTTGTTCAGGGTATTATTTCTCTGGTGGAAAAAATATCTTTGTAAATATGCTTTATGTGAATAGTCTTATATTATATCCTAAATTTTTGGAAAGTCTTCATTTAGTAACTAAATGCAACTCTTATGTATGACATTGAAGCTCGTCCATGTTGATGTGTTTCCTTCCATATGTTTCTATCTCCTAGAATCCATAGAATATGTCATCTCTTTTGTCTAATGCTTGATTAGCTAGGGAGTCAAGTAGCTTATTACCTTTTCTTAGAATATGCTAAATTTGTGCTTGTCTATTTTCTAAATTATTTGAATTTCTTGTATCAATGTTGCAATATTTTATGGGGGTTTTCAAACCCCTTCTATTACTTGCTTATAAAGCATAGAATCAATCTTATACTTACCTCAATATATAGGGTTTGTTGTCAACGTCTACATGCTTCTAAAATAGCTTTAGCTTCAGCCTCAATATGTGAAGTAGAATTTATTTTTGCATAAGAAAGTTTCCCTTAAGATATGTCACGATCATAGTTTATATACTAGGTGTGACCAACACTTAAGATCATAAATATCAAAGGCGGATCTTCGATACTGACATAGTGTTAATGAATAACTGAACATTCTATATAATGTAAGTGGAAGTTGAAACTTAACTAGGTAAAGATATGCTTAAATTTAAGACATAAACTACAAATCCGTGGAAGAGTATTGAATAACTAATGTTTTAATGTAAGCATATAGCAACTAAAATGAAATAAATATGCTGGGACATAGACCTCAGCTACCTTCAAAATGAGTGTTATCTGAGGTAAAAACTAACTACTGATTACATTATGAAGACACCTTATGAGGACTCACAAACTGTCACAATCCGAGTCTATATCATTGATTAGTTTCAAGGACACTTCATCCAATTCTAAGTGTCAACCATCACTAGTCAATATAAAACCCAACTAAATGAGTTGGGGTCGAATCCCACAGGGAGCGGTACGTGTTTGAGATTCAATAGTTAAGTGTGAACATGGTCAAATCAGTCATAGGAATAGAAATTATCGAATTCAGACATTATTCAAATCGGGGGGTGACTCGAATGTCAAATGGGGGGTTTTGGTTTGAAATTATCAACTACAAACAGTGGTAACAATACACAATAACAATAATGAGACAGGTTCTTGGGATGTGATTCGATTATAGGCTAATATAGACAAATGAGTAATTGCAACTATTAGAAAATAGCTAAATATTAGTGAGTAAGCTAGACTATAGAGGAGATAAACTTTCTATCGAACAATTTACCCCGAATCAAGTCGATTTCTATCGAACATCAACAAGCATGCAAAATAAGAACAACCCACACCTTAGTCCATTCACTCTCTCGAACTGAATGTGTGAAATTGGGTTTAGGATTTACTCTCTCGAGCTGAACCCATGGTAACCCAATACCCACAGACCATCAATCAATAATCTTAGTTTTAAAACCTCTCTCTCGAGCAAGCAAAAAACACAAGGGTAGAACTGCATTTGCAACTACAATTCGTAAATTAAACCACAATTAATGATTGAACTCACTTCTAAACAACATTTAAACTAACAATTAACAATACCCATAAACTAAATCAACCCATAATCACATAATCACACTCCAAGAATTGGGGTTTTAGCTAGACTTCATAAAAAGATAAAAATCGTTACCAAATTGAGTTTCCATCGACTGGGTAAGATTGATTTCGTCTTTACAATGATCCAATTCAAAGAATCTCAAAGTCCCACTTCTAATTTCTCAAAAGTGAAAAACTTCAATTCTTCAAAGCTAAGGAAAACCAGAGAAAACTTGTCTCACGGTTCAAAACTTAAGAATAGACTAAAAATTATGATATCAGATAGATGATAGATAGATAGATAGCTCATAAACTAAATGTTCAAAAATGTATTTATAGACGCCAAAATGGTGCTGCGAAGAGTCACTCAGCGAAGTAAGTCGGGCTCGCCGAACCACTTGGCGATCCACCCTTTGGTCATTTCTATTGCCCTTCTGCCTTGGGCTTCAACATCCTCAAAGTCTGTAACTTTGGGCGATCCAATACTACATCGCGGAACCACTCGACGTTCTGCCGACTGCTTCTTTCTCTCGGCAACTTGGTTCTTTCCTTTAGGGCTTGGCATAATGGAACTTTAGGTAGTCAAGTAGCCATTCGGCGACTCACCAAGTGGACTTGGTGATGACCAGGCATGTTTTTCTTCATTTTTTCAGCTTGTTTCGTTCCTTTTTGCAAATTAGTGTCCTTGCTTTGTTCCTCTATCCATATACTTGGAAATCAAGGGTTTTACATCAATTATTGGCACAAAATAAGCATTTGAGGACACTAAATCTATATAAATAAATCTCTAAATGAGTCCAAATCTTGAACTCATCAACACCCCCGACTCATACTTTTACTTGTCCTCAAGTAAAACTCAAGTTTAGCAGCTAAAAAAGGATGTCTCAAACAGTGCTACAAAAGACTCAATCATGAATGCACACAACAAGACTTAACTTACTCATGTAATGATCAATTATGCACTCAATTCAAGTTGTGACTCACCATTATTAAAGATTCTCAAGTTCACAATACTTGCTTCAAATGCAAGTTCAAGCTCAACAAATGTACTCAAATGCCCTCACACAAAAATGATTCCATATTCACACACAATTGTTCAACAATTTATAGCTCCTGAATCACATACAACTCTCACACTTACAAAGATGAACACATGTATGACTTCACCTATAGGTTTGCTGTTATTTTCCAATCAACATTCACTTCAGCTCACTCAAGATAAAAAAAGGTCTTTTCAGGGCTTGTAACGGGGCTAGGTGCAAAAGTATGGTCATTTAGGCTCGGTGGCTGCTATCCTCATGAAATGTGGTATGAATATCACTTTATTTCCTTTTCTTCAACATTCTCATTCATGCTCAAAATTCACCCCATTATTCACTTTTCATGGAATACCAGACACCCATTTCTTTTGCAGCTTTCACAACTTTATTCCACAACTTTTTCATTCTTTTTCTTTTTCATTCTTCTTTTTTTAATTTTTATTGGAGGGGTTCCATATTTTTCAAAACCATAGATAAAAGGGGGACTTCTTTGCACTTCTTGATTTACCTTCTCCTTTCACCACACCCCCAACTTAGGCTTTTGGCCTAAGTTGGCTATTTAAACAAATCACATTTCATGAGGATTATGGGTGAATGGATAAAGAAGGGTTACAATTGCATCAAGTTTCTTCCAAGAAAAGGATAAGGCACAAAAAGGGAGTTCAAGCAAGGTTCACACCCTCACAAGGTTGGCCACAAAAGAGGTATATTGTCAAATTGTTTCACTCTTCAAAATTGTTGCCTAAGATCATTTCAAAAGCTTGCATCACTTAGTCAACCAGACCAACGGGGAAAATTCTAGGTGTCATCACATAAGGTACACAGTAAGCTCATCACACAAGGCATTGACACCAATATCAAACAAGACTTCACACTTTCGCTAGTGTGCAATGTTCATCACAAGAGATTCATTCGATAACCAGCTAGTCACAACGAGATGTAAAGAGTTCACATATTATCTATGCAACTTCATTTGGCCTCATTGCAGCCGCACATTCATTTTTGTTTGATTAATAACACTATTCAAGTCATCGATATTAATCATAACCGATACTCAAATTTGCACAAGAATAGCCATAATCAAACACAACAAGAGGTGGCAAAATTTTTCAGAAGGGTAAAAAACCATTTGCAATTAAAACAAGGATCCATAAGCTCAAACATCCACAAAACAGTGTCAAAACATAATTTACAGCACAAAAACCCAATATATAAACAAAAATGATAATCACAAGAGGTAGGTATGGAAATACCTCACCCACCACAAATAAAAAACAATTTGTCCTCAAATGCAAAAAAATACTAAACAATCAATAAAAATGACAGAGAAGGAGGTAAGGAAGGGTCTTGTCTACACAGTCGCTCCATCTGTTGGGGCATCAGTGCCCGGTGCAACATCAACACTACTTGCTCCACTAGGGCCTTTCATGGACGTCTCTGTTAGCGATGTCTGAATCGATTGTACAATCGTCTCCTCCAGATCTGGCAGGTCTCCATAGATGGTCTACTCTGGCACCTTAATTTGCTCTTCGTCGGTCTTAGCCTCTGACACATCGACTGCCACATCATCCATCTGCACATCTCCAGTAGTGGCTAGAGGAATCTCAAACATAGCCGGGGAATCCACCTTATCTGTTGCCTCCAATAGTGAAGTGAAGTTAGTGTACTTCAAGTAGTCCACATTCTTCCTCAGATCTGCAACCTGGTCTTTCAAAGCCTTCACATTTGAAAGGCCCAATGTCGACTCTCACAGTCTCTACTCTCGCAGATAGAGTGTCAATAGATTCTCGAAGGGGTGTAAGTGCAACTAGGATAACACTCTCAATCATCCACGGTATAACAACCACCAATCGGGTAGCTGTCACATCCGCATAATGGGCTAAGTGCCCCATCTTCAGGATCATGGCTTGAGTAATCCTGAGGGGCTGGGAAGCAGTAGAAGCACCAGAAGTGTGGGAGGAAGTGGAAGTACCTGAAGGACGAAGTACGCAAAGATGCCCCGCAAGTATAGAATCAACATCCACCTCCGGGGATGTATCCACCAAAGTTGCTCTCCTCCTATCTACCTCATCCTGAGTGTACTCGACCTTTATGAGCCAGATGTCAGTGGAAGATGTAGGAGTGACCTCGACATCCCTCTTCTCATCACGAGGAACTCCAGCACGCCGACATAACTCTATAATTAAGATCGAGAATTGAAGGGACGTCTGGCTCTGCTTGGCCCTCATGGCCATCTCCTGCTCTATGATGAGTCCCAAGTCGATGCTCTTTCGGGATATAATTGACCCAACACAGGCCGCCTACATTTTGAGATGGCATAATTGAGCTACTGATGAATCCAAACCAATATCGCGCAGCTACATACAAGTCCTTCTTCTCGGTCTGGACTCCTGCCTTATTCCACCTCGGGGTAGTGTTAGAAATTAGTAGAGCAAGCCAGCCCTTGAGATCATCCAAGGGTGTCGTAGTGGTAGCCAAATTTGGGTAGTCAAAGACTGACCCTCTATCAGTCCTAGAATGTACAACGAGGCTTGAGGATGACTTTCAGTACAAGATCATGACAAAGACGTTGGAAGATATGAAGAAGTGGTTGGCTCCGTTGATATCAGATGGCACTCCCAAGTGGCTAGAGGTTGGGGCATCCATTGAAAAGAAGGACCTTAATATAGCAGTAAGGTTCTGGTTTGGCTTCATCAACATCACTATCATGCCATCCTAGAACGAGTCTATATGCCAAAGCAACCAGTCGTGGTTGCATCATTGATGGGACGAGGCTGAATCTGAGGATGATTATTGCAAATGAGATGCTTATGAGGGCCAATTAGCGCCAGACTTCCCTCCTCTTTCTGGTGTTAATCACTGAGCTGTGTAGACGTGATCAGGTTCCTAGAGATGTGAAGAAGGATGTGGAAGTGATTCCCACATCTTCTACTGATATTCGGAGAATCGAGGCATAGTACTTGAAGGATGAAACAGATAACAGATAGGCAGCCCCGGTGGACTCTTCCTCGGTTGTGGATACAACCACATTACCTGCAGAGACACCTTTGCCTACTTCAGCCCCTGGGCCTTCAAGTACATCTATTGTTGTTCCTCCTGATACCAGTTCTTTTTTTGCTACTGCTGCCTCCCGGCCCCTACTCACACAGGCTGCATTACTACGGATGGGGCAGCTAGCCCATTCTATCGATCGTCGTGCCGCCAGACTTGAAGCCTTCATTCTGGCATGATTCAGACAGCCCTTGCTGATGCTGTGACACCTTTGAGTGCTACCATTGATGCCTTTGCGGCTAGGATAGCGGTGTGTGAGCGTGGCTAAGGGGCCACCTAGGAGGTGACGACTCTAAATGCCGATATTGGTGCACTGAGGAGAGATGTGGACCAGTTAAAGTCCACTGACATGTCTATGATTTTGAAACGGTGGAGATCCTAGATTTGCCAGTTGAGCCAGATATGCCTCCGGCTACCACCGGAGATGATGTTAGAGTTGGGGAGACAGCTAATCCTGAGTCGGAGGTGGATGAGGAGATGCTTGGGGTTGCTGAGGAGGCTTCTTACGAGGGCCTTACAGAAACTGAGGAGACATGGTAGATGTAGTTGTGTAGGCTTCTTTGGTAGATACACCCTTGACTGACCCTAGTGGAGCGTGTACTGTTGATGGTACTCTGGGCACATATGCCCAAGTTTAGAGTACTACACCGGGCACTGATGTCCCGACAGATAAAACGACTTTTTAGATAGGATCCCTCTTTACCTCCCTCTCTGTCTTATTTTCTTCTATTGACTTTTGGATACTTTGCTTGCATTTGAGGACAAATAACTTTTGTTTTTGGGTTGAGTGAGGCCCACTTTTTGTGATTATTGTTTTGATTATATATTGGGTTTTTGAGCTATAAATTGTGTTTAACATTGTTTTTGTGGATGGTTGAGCTTGTGGCTCCTTGTTTTGAATGTAAATGATTTTTGGACCCTTCCAAAAATTTTTGTGCCACCTCTTGATTACGTTTGAATGTGGCTGTTTTCTTGTAAATTTGAGTATCGGTCTTAATCAATACCGATTACTTGAATAGTGCTTATAATCGAACAAAAATGAACGTGTGGCTACGATGAGGACAAATGAAGTTGCATAGGCAATATGTGAATTTTTTGCATCTCGTTGTGACTAGCCAATTATCAAATTGAGTCTCTTGTGATGAACAATGCACACTAGCGAAAGTGTGGAGTCTTGTTTGACATTGGTGTCAATGCCTTGTGTGATGAGTTTACCGTGAACCATGTGTGATGACACTTAGAATTTGCCACATTGGTCTAGTTGACTAAGTGATGAAATCTCTTGAGATGATCTTAGGCAATAATTTTAAAGAGTGAAACAATTTGACATTATACCTCTTTTATGGCCTACCTTGTGAGTGTGTGAACTTCGCTTGAACACCCTTTGAGCCTTAACCCTTTTCTTGGAAGAAACTTGATGCAATTGTGACCTTTCTTTATCCCTTCACCCATAATCCTCATGATTTGTGGTTTGTTTGAATAGCCAACTTAGGCCAAAATCCTAAGTTAGGGGTGTGGTGAAAAGAGAAGGTAAATCAAGAAATGCAAAGAAGTCCCCTTTGACCCATGGTTTTGAGAAAGATGGAACCCCTCCATACAAAAAAAAAAAGAGAAAAAAGAAAAGAAGAATGAAAAAGAAAAGAAGAATGAAAAAGAAAAAGAATGAAAAAGTTGTTGAATAAAGTCGTGAAAATGAAAAAAGAAATGGGGTATCCAATAGTCTATGGAAAGTGAATAAGGGGTTGAATTTTGAGCATGAATAAGAATGATGAAGAAAAGGGAAGAAAGTGTTGTGCACACCACATTTCATGAGGATTACAACCATTGAGCCTAAATGATCATACCTTTGCACTCAATCCCGTTACAAGCCTTGAAAAGACCTTTTTGATCTTGAGTGGCTGAAACAAGTGTTGATTGGAAAATAAGGGCAAACCTATGGGTAAAATCATGCATGTGTTCATCTTTGTGAGTGCGAATGTTGATTGTGATTCCGGAGCTATAAATTGTTGAACCATCGTGTGTGAATATGAAACATTCTTTGTGTAAGGGCATTTGAGTACCTTTGTTGAGCTTGAACCTGCATTTGAAGCAAGTATTGTGAACTTGAGGATCTTTGATAATGGTGAGTCGCAATTGCGTACAAAATTGATTCTTGCATGAGTAAGCTGAGTCTTTTTGTGTGCATTCATGATTGAGTCTTTGTGTAGCACTATTTGAGACATCCTTTTTGAACTGCTGAACTTGAGTTTTACTTGAGGAAAAGCAAAATATTAAGTTGGGGGTGTTGATGAGTCTACAATTTAGACTCATTTAGGGCTTTATTTGGATAGATTTTGTATCCTCAAATGCTTGTTTTGTGCCAATAACTGATATAAAACCCTTGATTTCCAGGTATTTGGATTGAGGAACAAAGCGTGGACACTAATTTGCAAAAAGAAACAACGCGAGCTGAAAAAAGGAAGAAATGAAGGCATGATGATCGCCAAGTCCCTTTGGCGAGTCGCCTAATGGCCTCTTGACCGCCTAAAGTTCCAATGTGCCAAGCCTTGAAGGAGAAAATCAATTTGGCGATAGAAAGGAGCAGTTGCCGTGTGGTTTTGCGATGCAGTGTTGGATTGTCCAAAGTTACAGAACTTAAGGATGCTGAAGGCCAAAAAAAAAAGGCAATGGAACAGACCAAAGGGCAGATCGTCGAGCTGATTGGCGATCCCGACTTACTGCACCGAATGACCCTTCACAACATATTTTTTGGCGACTATAAATACATTTTAAAATATTTAGTTTAGTATTAGTTTTCATAATATAAAATTTTTGAGTTTGAACTGAGAGTATTGAGACAATATTTTTCCTTAGCTTTGAAGAATTGAAGTTTTCCATTTTTGAGAAATTGAAAGTGGGTCTTTGAGATTCTTCAATTTGGACCTTTGTAAAGACGAAATTAGTCTTACCCAATTGATGGAAACACCATTGGGTAACATTTTTTTATCTTTTTATGTTGTCTAGCTTAAACCCCAATTCTTGGGGTGTGATTATGTGATTATGGGTTGATTTAGCTGATGGGTATTTCTAATTGTTAGTTTAAATGCTGTTTAGAAGCAATTTCATTCAGTAATTGTGGTTGAAATTAAAGTATTGTAGTTGCAAATTGTAACACCCCAGATTTGAGAAAGGAAAAAAAATTCCAGATTTTTAGAAGTTGCAAGGTGTGACCGACGGAAGCCAACTACGGACCGTCAGTTGACTGACGGCCTGTCAGTCAGCACTGTCGATGGGCCAGCAAACTTTCAGTCCTAAGTCGCGAATGACGGTCGACCAGTACGGACCGTCAGTTGACTCATGGCCCGTCAATTAACTCTGTCAGTGACTCGGACAGCTTTTAAGTCAGGGGTCTTTTGGTCTTTTCCTTGTTTGTTTGGCCCCTAAACTACGTCGTTTACACCTTAAATTATGAGGTTTTAGTCAATTTAAGCCTAGAAACATAACTAGAACTTACCTTAGTGAAAATCATTAATCAAAACTTAGAAAATTAGAAGCTTAAGAAGAGAAATAGGCGACCAACCCTTGTTCAAGAACGCAACAAGTTTCCTCCAGTTCCAACCCTAAGATTGAAGGATTTCTCCATGGAATTCGTCACCAGGTATGTGGGATTTCACTAGTGGGTTCCTTTTACCCATTAGGTCCCTAGATTTCAATCAGATTCTTGATTCCCTATTATTAACTAGACCCAGGGTTTCTAGAACTTCTGCAGATTATCATGAATTAGTTATTTACATGTTCCAAATTAGATTATTATGTTATTTCTCAGTTTATTGCATGAATTTCAAAACCCTAGCTAAGTATTTATTTAGTTCTTGAATTACGTATGCTAGGTTAGATATTTCAGTTATACATGCCTCAGTTATTAATGCATTATTATCAGATAAATTGTTGTATTTTTAGTTTGTATGTTCAATTTTGAGCTATCCAGTATAACAGAAATTCAGTCATAATGTGTCAAATACTGACTAGGGTCAGTCACCCATATAGTTCCAGAGCTACGAGCCACGTAGGTGTAAGGCCCCTATGTGGGTAGCATTTAGTGATCACGTCATTCATGCCTTTATACCTATGACAGGGTATATTGGGTCCTCTCGATGAGGCGTATACATCAGACTCCATATTTAGCTCATGTGGTTTTATTGTCGGTTATTAGTAGCTCCCACAGTTAAGTTAGATTCCATTGCATTAACCACATTTCAGTACAGTCAGTATTCTGTCTTAGCATGTTATAAATTGGTCATTGCATTCAGTCAGCTCAGTATCTATATCATGTTTAGATTATGTTATTGCTTTATTGTTCTATTCCGTTATGATGTTATTTCAGCTTTACTCTATCCTTCATGCTTAGTACCTTTCAAGTACTGACGCATACTCTGCGCTACATCTTCTTGTGATGTAGGTTCAAATTCTCAGCATCCAGATCATGTTTAGATCGATTCCTGATCTCCAGTTCAGCAACATCAGTGGTGAGTCCTCACTCTTCGAGGACAACAATCATGTTATCTTTTCATTATTTCAGTCTTTTAGTTTCAGTTTTGCTAGACTTAGTTGGGGCATGTCTCAACACTTCTAGTCAGTTAGAGGCTATTTTAAGACATAGTTAGATTCAACTTAGTATTTGAGTTTGATGTTCTTTTGTATTAAACTCTCAGATCTGATATTCAGTTTTAGTATATGGGTATTCCCCACTTTTTCAGATTTACTTATTATTAGCTTCCGCAACATCTTTATTTCTTAGTTTATCTTTAGTATGCTCATGATTATGCCAGCAAGGTTAGCTTGGGGTCACTTGTGATCCTAGGTCCCGCGTTCGCATCTCAGGGATAGCTCGGGCGTGACAAACTTGGTATCAAAGCAATATGTTTAAGAGTCCTAGGATGTCTGAAAAACCGCACTAAGTAGAGTCCTTTTCATGGGTGTGAAGTGCACAACATCTAGACGGGTATACAAAAATTACCCTGTTACAGTCTCTCAGAAAGCCACCTTAGCAGATCTTGTTGAGTTAGAAATGGTAGACTTCGATGTCATTCTAGGCATGGATTGGTTACATTCCTGTTATGCCTTAGTCGATTGTAGAATTAGGATTGTTCATTTTCAGTTTCTAGACGAACTAATCTTAGAATGGAAGGGTAGTAGCTTAGCGCCTATGGGTCAATTCATTCCTTACCTTAAGTCCAGAAAGATGATCTCTAAGGGTTATCTCTATCATCTAGTTCGAGTTAAGGATTCAAGCTCTGAAACTCTAACTCTTGAGTCAGTTCCTGTGGTTAATGAGTTTCCAGAAGTGTTTCCAAAAGAACTTTTCGGAGTTCCTCCCGATAGGGAAATCAACTTTGGAATTGATCTCCTTCCAGATACCCAGCCTATTTCTATTCCTCCTTACAGAATGGGTCCAGCTGAGCTTAAGTAATTGAAAGATCAGTCGAAAGACCTTCTAGATAAGGGCTTCATCAGACCTAGTATTTCGCTATGGGGTGCACCAGTGTTGTTTGTAAAGAAGAAAGATGGTTCTCTCAGAATGTGCATTGACTATAGGCAGTTGAACAAGGTCACAATCAAGAATAAGTATCCCATCCCCAGGATTGATGACTTGTTTGACCAACTTCAGGGTGCTAGTGATTTCTCAAAGGTAGACCTCAGATCAGGTTATTATCAGCTTAAAGTCAGAGATAGTGACATTCCCAAGACAACCTTCAGAACTCGATATGGTCATTATGAATTCGAAGTTATGTCATTTGGACCAACCAATGCTACTGCAACTTTCACGGACTTGATGAACAGAGTGTTCAAGTAGTGTTTGGACTTGTTCGTTATCGTCTTTATTGATGATATACTCATTTACTCTAGGAATGAGGAAGAAACTCTCAAGGATCGCCAAATATTCACAAAATTTAACAAGTGCGAGTTTTGGTTACAATCAGTTGCTTTCCTTGGGCATATAGTATCCAGCGAAGGAATCCGAGTGGATTCCCAAAAAATAGAAGCAGTGAAGCAATGGCCCAGACCTACCTCTTCTGCAGAGATCAGAAGTTTCTTGGGTTTAATGGGTTATTACAAAAAGGTTTGTGGAAGGATTTTCATCCATAGCCTCACCGTTGATTAGGTTGACTCAGAAGATAGTCAAGTTTTAGTGGTCAGATAATTGTGAGAAAAGCTTCACAAAATTGAAAACTAGGTTGACTACAACTCTTGTTTTGACTCTACCAGAAGGTTCAGACGGTTATGTGATTTATTGTGATGCATCCAAAGTCGGCCTAGGTTGTGTGTTGATGCAGCGAGGTAAGGTTATAGTTTATGCTTCCAGACAACTTAAGGTGCATGAGAAAAATTATCCGACTCATGACCTCGAGCTTGCAGCAGTGGTGTTTGCACTCAAGATTTGGAGGCACTACTTGTATGTTGTTCATGTAGATGTGTTCACAGACCATAAGAGCTTTTAGTATGTGTTAACCTAGAAAGAGTTGAATCTTCGCCAGAGAAGATGGCTTGAGTTTCTCAAGGAATAAGGATTATGACATGAGTGTACATTACCATCCTGGTAAGGCAAATGTAGTAGCAGATGCCCTTAACAGACTATCTATGGGTAGTGTAGCACATGTTGAGGAAGAAAGAAAAGAGCTAGCAAAGGATGTTCACAGACTTGCTCGCCTAGGAGTTCGTCTTATGAGCATATCAGATGGTGGTGTAACGGTTCAGAATGGGGGAAAATATTCTTTGGTAGTGGAAGTTAAGGAAAAACAAAACAGTGATCCGATATTGCTCAAACTCAAGGGTGCAGTCCATCAACAGAGAGTTGAGATTTTCTCGCAAGGGGGAGATGGTGTGCTTCGCTACCAGGGTCAATTATGTGTTCCTAATATGGGCGAATTGAGATAACATATTCTTGCAGTGGCATATAACTCCAGATATTCTATCCATCCAGGCGCCACTAAGATGTACCGCGATCTGCGGAAAGTCTATTGTGGAATGGTATGAAAAGAGATATAGCAGATTTTGTGGCTAAGTGCCCTAATTGCCAGCAAGTCAAGGTAGAACATCAAAAACCAGGAGGTATGACTCAAGAGATTGACATTTCTACTTGGAAGTGGGAAGTGATCAACATGGACTTCATCACAGGTTTACCTCATACTCACAAACAACATGACTCAATTTGGGTGATAGTTGATAGCGATACTAAGTCTTCACATTTTTTGGAGGTAAAGACTACAGATTCAGCAGAGGACTATGCCAAGCTTTACATTAATGAGATTGTGAGGTTGCATGGGGTTCCCTTGTCTATCATCTCAGATAGAGGTCCTCAATTTACCTCTCATTTCTGGTAGTCATTTCAGAAAGGTCTTGATACTCAAGTTAACCTTAGCACAATATTTCATCCGCAGACGGATTGGCAAGCAGAGCGTACCATTTAGACCTTAGAGGACATGTTGAAAGCTTGTGTGATCGACTTCAAGGGTAGTTGGGATGATCACCTTTCTCTTATAGAGTTCGCCTACAATAATAGTTACCATTCCAGCATTCAGATGGCCCCTTATGAGTCATTGTATGGGCGTAGATGTAGATCTTCTGTTGGTTGGTTTGAAGTAGGTGGAGCAGCTTTGATAGGACCAGATTCAGTTCATGAAGCTATGGAGAAAGTGCAACTCATTATAGATAGACTTTAGACAACCCTGAGTCACCAGAAATCTTATGCAGATGTAAGGAGAAGAGAACTAGAGTTCCAAGTTGATGATTGGGTTTTTCTGAAAGTATCGCCTATGAAAGGGGTGATGAGATTTTGCAAGAAAGGGAAGCTTAGTCCTAGATATGTAGGCCTTTACAAGATCTTGAAAAAGATTGGTAGAGTGGCGTATGAGTTAGAGTTGCCTACTGAACTAGCAACAGTGCATCCAGTTTTTCACATTTCGCTATTAAAGAAGTGTATGGGTGATCCAACATCTATTGTACCTTTAGAAAGTATGGCTGTGAAGGATAGTCTCACTTATGAAGAGGTACCAGTTGAAATCCTTGATTGTCAGGTTCAAAGGTTGAGAAACAAAGATGTCGCTTCAGTCAAGGTTTTGTGGAGGAGTCAGTCCGTAGATGGGGCTACTTGGGAAGCAGAAGCAGCCATGAAGGCCAAGTATACTCACGTCTTTCCTTTCGATTCCATTCCAACTTTAGGTAATAGTTCCTCTTCAGTTTTTCAGTCATTCATGCGCAAATTCAGTCTTAGTATCATGTTCCTTCAGTTTGTAATTGCATTTTCAGCGTATTTGCATGTTCTTGGAACTTAGTCTAGTCAGAAATCAGTTTCCAGTGTTTAGTGGTAGGGTTTGCAGCTCTCTCCCTCCATATCAGCTAGTTTAGTCTTCATTCGAGGATGAATATTCCCAAGGGGGAGATAATGTAACACCCCAGATTCGAGAAAGGAAAAAACTTCCAAATTTTTAGAAGTTGCAGGTTCCACCGACGGAAGCCAACTACGGACTGTCAGTCGACTGACAGCCCATCAGTCAGCTCCATCGATGGGCCAGTCAACTTTCAGTCCTTAGTGGCGAACGACAGTCGACCAGTACAGACCGTCAGTTGACTCATGGCCCATCAGTCAGCTCCGTTAGTGACTCCGACAACTTTTAAGTCAGGGGTCTTTTGGTCTTTTCCTTGTTTGTTTGACCCCTAAACTACGTCGTTTAGACTCTAAATTATGAGGTTTTAGTCAGTTTAAGCCTATAAACATAACTAGAACTTACCTTAGTCAAAATCATTAATCAAAACTTAGAAAATTAGAAGCGTAAGAAAAGAAAGAGGCGACCAACCCTAGTTTAAGAACGCAACAAGTTTCCTCCAGTTCCAGCCCTGAAATCGAAGGATTTCTCTGTGGAATTCGTCACCAGGTATGTCAGATTTCACTAGCGGGTTCCTTTCGCCCATTAGGTCCTTAGATTTCAGTCAGACTCCTGATTCCCTATTATTAACTAGACCTAGGGTTTCTATAACTTCAGCAGATTATCATGAATTAGTTATTTACATGTTCCGAATCAAATTATTATATTATTACTCAGTTTATTGCATGAATTTCAGAACCCTAGCAAAGTATTTCTTTAGTTCTTGAATTACATATACTAGGTCAGATATTTCAGTTATACATGCCTTAGTTATTAATGCATTATTATCAGATAAATTGTTGCATGTTCAGTTTTGAGCTATCCATTATTAAAGAAACTCAGTCATAATGCGTCAAATACTTAATCTATTGGGAGTAGCATAATACCGAGTTAGACTAGGGTTAGTCACCCATATAGTTCCAGAACTACGAGCCACGTAGGTGTATGTCCCCTATGTGGGCAACATTTAGTGATCACGTCAGTCATGCCTCTATACCTATGACAGAGTATATTGGGTCCTCTAGATGGGGCGTATACATCGGACTCCACATTTAGGTCATGTGGTTTTATTGTCTATTATTAGTAGCTCCCACAGTTAAGTCAGATTCCATTGCATTGACCACATTTCAGTACAGCCAATATTCAGTCTTAGCATGTTATAAATTGGTCATTGCATTCAGTTATCTCAGTAGCTATATCATGTTTAGATTATATTATTGCTTTTTTGCTCTATTCAGTTAAGATGTTATTTCAGCTTTACTCTATCCTGCATGTTTAGTACCTTTCAAGTACTGACGCATACTATGCACTACATCTTCTTGTGATATAGTTTCAGATTCTCAGCATCCAGATCACGTTTAGATCAGATCCCGATCTCCAATTCAGCAACATCAGTGGTGAGTCTTCACTCTACGAGGACAATAGTCATGTTATTTTTTCATTGTTTTAGTCTTTTAGTTTCAGTTTTGCTAGACTTAGCTGGGGCATGTCCCAACACTTCTAGTCAGTTAGAGGATATTTTAAGACATGTTAGATTCAGCTTAGTATTTGAGTTTGATGTTCTTTTGTATTAAACTCTCAGATCTGATATTCAGTTTTAGTATATGGGTATTCACCGTCTTTTCAGATTTACTCATTATTAGCTTTCGCAACAATTTTATTTCTCATTTTATCTTTAGTATGCTCGTGATTATGCTAGCAGGGTTAGCTTGGGGTCAATTGTGATCCTAGGTTCAGTGTCCGCGTCTCAGAGGTAGCTCGAGGCATGATACAAAGGCAGTCCTACCTTCGTCTTTTTGGCTTTGTCGAGATAGATGTTATAAAACCAAGATTACTGAATTGATGGTCTATGGGTATTGGGTGTCATGGGTTCAGCTCGAGAGAGTGAATCCTAAACCCTTTTCCACACATTCAGCTTGAGAGAGTGAATGGACTAAGGCGTAGGCTATTCTTATTTTCTTGTTCGGTTGTTTTCGAGAGAAACCAACTTCATTTGGGGTAAACTGTTCGAGAGAAAGTTTATCCCTACTAAATTTTAGTATATTCACTGATTTATTGCTATTTTCTAACCGTTGCAATTACCCATTTGTCTATATTAGCCAATAATCGAATCACATCCCAAGAACCTGTCTTATTTTTGTTAAATTCGTGTTATTTGATGTCGTTGTAGTTGATAGTTGAAACTAAAACCCCCTTGTTATTTGACATTCGTGTCACCCCTAATTTGAATTATGTTTTGATTCGATAATGTCTATTCCTATGATTGACTTAAGCATATTCGTACTTTCCTATTGATTCTTAAACACGTACCACTCCCTGTGGGATTCGACCCCAACTCATTTAGTTGGGTTATTATACTGACTAACGATCGATGCCACTTAGAATTGGATGAAGTGTCCTGATACGTGAAATCAAGACCATAAATAAATATTTCTGAAAGAAATGTATATTTAAGACCATTTTTTTTGAAATCATATTTGGAAGGATGCATATTAGAATATCAACATAATCTAACATCATATATGTAGGAATATATACATAATCATATTTGTTTGAACGGTAGAAATATATATAAAACAATATAATATCTAAGTGGAAAGTTTCTTATAACCGATATACCCCATGTGAGCTCATGTTGTCGAACTTATAATCCCAATTGGAAGGGTTTCCCTATATCTTGCCAGGGTATAAACATGTCTGTCTAATATGACAGCGGTGAAGTTATAACACCTCAGACTTTGAAAAGGTTAAAGTGAGCTAATGGACAAGTCCACAAACTCAAAATGAACCATGAACCCTTCACAAAATCCTAAACTGTCCATTTAGGGCATCATTGGTTGTTTAAGGCAAGTGGACTGGCTACTTTGGACTGCTAGGACTTATAAATCAATAAACCACCAAAAGATAAAGGGTCACCTGGACAGTTTCCTAAACGGTCCTTGGTGACCTAGATGGTCCGTTTAGGGACCCATCTAGGGTCACTCGTAAGTTTTTGAGTTGGGGTCATTTTGGTCTTTCCCCTATGTGTTTTATACCTAAGCTATGTTGTTTTAACCCCTATATAAGTGATTTAAGTCTTAAAACTGCCTATTCTAAATCATTTACCTAAATTTTAAAATTCCCTCCAAGTGCATTCCCGAAATCATCTCTAAAGCTAAGGAAGAAGAAGCTAAGGTATCACTTCAACATTCTCAATTCACCATAGCTATTGAACCTTGATCGCTAAGGTATGCTAGTATTCACCTATGGAGTCCTTTCCTCCACAGGGTTCCTAAAATCTCAAAGTTTTACAAGTTAGATTCTCAATTCAAAGTTAGGGTTTTATTCAATCTTCATGGGTTCTATTCAATAATGATTCAATTGATTGTTTAAAGTAATTACATGTTTTTTTATTTGAACTCATATGAACACATGCATGATCCATGATTTTTTACTATGAACACATGATGAAGCTTATGAACTGTGATTTATAGAAATTATGCATGTTTTATGAAAGTAATGTTTATGACTCAAGTAAGCTTATAAATGAAGAAATCTATATGTTCTATGAATCTTGGTCACATGACATGAATGGTATCTAGATATATCATCAATGCTTTTGATTATTTTCCTATATTAGGTCTTGATTAGTATGGTACTCGGATATGCTATCAATGATCATGGATCAAGTTTTCTAAAACAATATCATTAGTAGTATGGAAATTTTAGTATGAAGTTAATGATTATATACCTTATAAAGCTATTATGATAAGATCATGAATGGTGAAAGGTTTTCTCACGCATGGTTTAAGGAGCTACTCTATGATGTTTCTAACTTGGATTAGTATCTTAATTGTACTTTTCCAAGGATGATAATATGAATATGATTAATGACTATTCCATGGAATTTTACTTAGCACCAAGTGAGCTTTTGGGATGAAGGTTTTCGTTTAGCGTCTGTGGACCTTTAGTAGCAATCCCCAAGTCACAAAACTATATGCCACCATAGGATGTTGTCTCAGATAAATATTAGCTAGTGGATCCCTCTTAGTTCAGACTCATGGTCCTTACTGGCAAGTATGAAACTTTCTTTTCAGTGTGGGAGCAATATACTGGATTCCATGTTATAGCTCACATATGTCAATTAATGGTAAACATCCCACAATATTGATTTAAGGTTACTTTTAAAGTATCTCACAAAGTGTTTTAGAGATGTTAAGCTTGCATTGACCATGATTATGACTTATGTTTTCTAACCTTTTATCTTATGATTTAGCTTGGTCATTTCATGTCATGTAAATTCCTATTTAGCATGATTTCATAACTCTTATGCATTGTTGTCATACGTAGTACATTCCACGTACTAATGCATACTTATGCCTACATTGTTTCTTTAATGTAGGGTCGGACGCTCCCACCTCTCATACTTGTGGCTAGTTGATCTCTTGACATTTGAAGATTCGTGAGTCATCATGTTCCGAGGACCAAAATACTTTTATAGATTTATGTTATTTAAGTTTTTAGACTTGGTATGTGGTGTATGGGTTACGTTCTAACCAAATCCTTTTTTATGTAATAGATAACTTATTGAGACTATGTTAGATTTCCGCTTTGTCAAACTCTTTTATGATATAAGACTATTTTATTTGAAATCTTTATTTCTATTATCTTGTATGATGTATGCTAAGTGTCCCATGTAGGGCCTTTTAGGGTTCTATACGCCATCTTACGCCTAGGATATACTTTGGGTCGTGACAAAAATATGATCCTACGTTGGCATGTAGTTCTAAAACTTGGGCTATCTAGAATATTTATTTGCTCGATGCTAAATAATACTCCCAAAATATTTATCTATATAACTCATAATTGTAATGACCCGATCGGTCATTTTTGGAAGTTTTTTTTATAAAATTACCACTTTATCCCTCCCAGTATTTCCCCGAGCCATTTCTGAATGAGTTTTGAAATTGATTTTGAGTTTTGAGTTAAAAGTTGTGAATTTTAGAAATTGAAAGGCTAAAGTTGTTAAAAAGTGGTTTTTGGTGTCTTTTGGAGTTTTGAGTGTCGAAATGTAATTCCATCGATTCCATCAGTCCCGGAATATTGAAGATCATCTATGAGAGTGTTTGATTTTGGATTCGGAGTTTTTTTAGGATTTGAGGTAGGTTGGAAATTGTTAAGATTTTAGCCTTTGTGTTGACTTGGTCAATATTTGGGGTTTGTATTCTCGGATCAGAATTCCAAGTTTTGTTGGTTTTAGGGAGTGATTTTAGACATAGAGGAGGTCTTGGTTGAATTTTTTTAGGTCCCGAGCTTGATTTAACCTTCTTAGGCATTATGATTAGTTTCTTGTTCTTACATAAGACTCGGGTCAAGGAAACCTCAGATTCTTGTTTCGATGGTTGCATTGTGTACGAAACATCGAGTATAGTCAATTTACATATATGGTTTGTGTGTACGGGGTTCCGAATGGATCCTGAGGGTCTTTTCGAAGGATTTTGTGTTGGCTGATTTTGTTGTCTGTCTTCTGGTGCCAAGCCTCCATGTTTGCAGATGTTGTGAACACATTCATGGAGGGTCAAGATGTTGACCTCTGCATTCGTGGGAGACCTACTGCATTTGCGGAGGGTTGGCTCATTAAAGTTGGCGTTTGCGGATATGGATTCGTGTTCGTGGAGGACCCCTAAATAGAATGTTTTCCAAAACTTGGGGTTCAACCCCATTTCACCATTTTTGAGTATCAGGAACTTGCTAGAGGCAATTTTAAAGTACTTTGAGATTCGACTTTTGGGTAACGATTTATACACCTCTAACTCATTTCCCCACTTATTAATTGATTATTTTGATGACTAAAATCATGTTTTTGACTTCCATTGAAAGGGTTTTAGAAACGGTTGAAAGAGTTTAGCAAAATGGTGATTATTAACTGATTTTAAATTTTCTTTTAAATGGTTTTCACCAATGACTTCCTAATGCCTTGGGAAATGTTTTCAAGTAATTTTTTTTGAATTCAAACATCATTTTCAGAACTGGATTTTTGAGTTTATTTTACCCATTTGGCAAAATATATGAATTGGGTGTTGTTATTTTTGGAATCTTATTATGATTACTTCATTGAAATAGATTGGGTGGCTTTGGACATTGTTCGGAAAGAAAAGGCTCAACGTGGATGAGGTGATGGGTTTAATAATTCTGCTTGATGGAAATTAATTAATAAAAAATAGATTAATGAAAAGGCAACATGTTGATCATAACATTTTGTGAATTGCCTTGTTGTGAATCCTAAGGTGTTGATCGATGAAATGCTTTGATGACATTATTGTGGACTTGAGTTGCTTGAGTTATTGTCTCTTCTTTATGGTGTGAAATTACTTTTTTGTATTAATTTTTGTGTACCCTGATAAGTTATGTGATAGTTATTGATGCCGAGGTCATTTCCAAACAAGTGTATTGATGTCAAGGTCATTTTCGACAAGTGTATTGATGTCAGGGTCATTTTTGGTAAGTGTGTTGATGCCGAGGTCATTTCTGACAAGTGCTATTGATATTGAGGTCATCTCCAACAAGTGTTATAGATATGGAGGTCATTACCAATGATTTCATCAACTATGGGCAGTTCCCATGAGTTCTGATTGATAATATGCATGATAAATCTCGTAATTATGTTCGGTGTACTTGATTATGTGCCTTGATAATTGTGATACTTATATGGTTGATCTACTTGACACTTATGATTGATATCCTTGATACTTGCTGGTTGTTGAACTGTGACTATTGGAATATGATTGTTAAGCCTTATGAACGATATATTGTGAAACTGTTAGATTGGACTGATTTGTATGCATGTTGTAGTTTGAGGAGGTTTAGTTGGGATGAAATGAGTACTTGTTTTTACTATCTCCTAAACATGTGTAGGTTTCGATCCCGGACTGTGTGATCTTCTTCTTTTGCTTCATCTATTTTTTTAGGCTTGTCAAAGGACTTGAGAGGTAGTCGTTTGTCATCCCGGTGAGCCCTCTTCTTCCTTTATGGTTATGCTTGTTCTATTTGAGAAACAAAGACATTGAGACTTATAATTATTTTTCAATTTCATACTTTATTTATTAGTGGCTTGTACATGTGACAACTGGGGTTATTCTTGTTTTGCTTTTCCGCATTTCTTTTGTATTTTTGAGTTGAGACTGACTTGTCTTGGTGGAAATACACAATGCCACTACCCAAAGTACACTCTAGATGTGACATGTCCTATAGAACCCTGAAAGGCCCTACACATGACACTTGACATGCATACAACACAATGAAATAGATAAAAGTAGAATTTAAGTAAGAAGTCTCATATGATGGAATAGTTTGACATAAAAGTGAAAATCTAATTATATTCTTGACAAGTAAATCTAATACATCAAAAGAAGTGGTTGGGGCGTAAGCAATACACCACATACAATATCCAAAAACTAAATACATAAGAAAATATGGTAAAGGTGACACGGTCCTTAGAACATGAGGACTCATTAAGTCTTCACAGTCAAGCAAACAACTAGCCACGAGCAAGAGGATGAGAAGTGACATACCCTACATTATTAAACAATGTAGGCGCAAGTATGCATTAGTACATAAAATGTACTAAATATATGGGGAAATGCACAAAATATGAAACATGATCATAAGGGAACAAAAAGGAAAACATTATATGAATGACCAAGCTAAAACATATTAAAAAGCCTTTAAGGAAGAATCATAAATCATGAACATGGTCAATGCATCTTAAAATCATAATGAAAGCTTCATAAAACATTTGAAAGCAACTTAGTTCGTTTTGTGGGATATTTACTATTAATCAACATATACCACATGAGATATAACGTGGAATTCGGTGTCTTGTTGTCACATCTAAAAGAGTTATCCTTACTTGCCAAGTCAAGGACCTTAAGCTTTTAGCTTAGATGGATCCACTAGCTATGTCTTTTTTAGACAAATCCTACGTGGCACATAGTTACGGATAAAAAGATTGCTACTAGAGACCCAACCTCTACTAATGGGAGAGCCTCTATCTCAATGTCCTCTCGGTGCAAAGTAAAATCTCCACGGAATAGTCATTTTCGTAAACATATCATCATACTTGAAAAAGCACAATTTAGTTACTAATCCAATCTTAAATTATCATAGAGTACCTCCTTAAATCATGATTTAGGCATGAGTGAGAAAACCTTTCACCAATCATGATTTCTTAATATGTGAGAAAACCTTTCACAATTACATTGATGTTTATCTTAAAAGCAACATTAGAGCATAAACATTCTTATCATAAAACATGCATAACTTCCGTAAATCATATTCATAACTTTATAAGCTTTCTTCATGAATTCATAGTCAAAATCACGAATAATGCATGGGTCCATGTGAACTCAAGTAAAAAAATATATAGTTGCATCTAAATGTGCATACGAAGATTGAAATTGAAAAATTAAATCAAAATCAAATAAAGCACATGGAGATTGCATGAACCCTAATAAAATTAGGTGAAATTAAACGGGGAAAACTTGGAAATCTTTTGGGACCCAATGAATGAACGGAATCCATTGATTAAATCCCTCATACTTGATGATCAAAACTCAAAAGCAATGAAGGAAAAATGAGACTTGAAGCTTGAATCATAGATTTCTTCCTTGTAGACTGAGAGGATAAACTTGGATGAAATTTGGGGATTTTAAAGAATGAGAGGGTTCGGGTAGAATTAGGATTTGAACGGTAGTTATAGGTCTTAAAATTAGGGTCAAAACGACATAGTATATGTATTAAATTCAGGTAAAAGACACAAATACCCTTAAGAGTAACTATTGGATGTGATCTACGATTAGAACCTACAGTCCGTAGAACTTCCTACGGCTCGTACCGATCAACCGTAGAACAAATCCAAAAGTCATTCAACTTTCTATGACACCTTTCTACGGTTCATAGACCTCTTTTGTAGAACCCAAGTTCAAGTCTAAATTTTACCAAGTTTGGATCCCTCCTACGGGTGCCTCCTACGACCCATATAATAGTCTATGACCAGTCAAACCCTTCTCATAGACTAGGGTCTCAAGTCAACTTCTCTTAATAAATCTACGAATCAATCTTATGATCTGTCAAACTTCCTACGGCTCGTCCAGACTACTCATAGGTCAAACCTAAGAAACTTGATTTTTTCCAAAAACATAATTCAAATCTATGACTTCTCTTCTACGGCCCGTAGGACTTCCTATGGTCCATAGATAGGACTCGTAGTCACTAATTCAGTGCTAAAAAACTGAACTTTGCCTTTCCTTTCAACCTTCTAATTTTTGAGGTGTTACAACCTTCCAACCCACTTAGAAAGGCTAACAGTTGTTGAACAACTCCAACATCCATAAAGGAAACTTTCAAACCCAAATTGTGCTCTCATCTCTAGTTCAACCTCGTTCTCATTCTCAATCTCTATCGCTATCTCTTTTTCCACATGATCTTGGGTGGGTGGGGTCATTTCTCTTAGTACATTCTCAGTCTGAGCTCTACCTTTGACGGGTGTTGTCCTTCCTCTGCCCCTGCACCTATCTCTATCTCTGCCTTTGCCTCGTTCTCTCACCGCAGGCTTAACTTCTAGCTTTGCCGTTGGAGCTACTACCCTTGAGTCATTGCATCTAATATCAACCATCTGCGGACAGAACAATTGAAGAGGTTAGATACCAATTTGGATTGCCAAATACCAATTGGAATCAAGTTCTAACGCGAAGAAAGAGAGAAGGGAGAGTATTCCTAAAGTCTTGTGGGAAAGTACAAACGTCTTCATATCGTTCCAATAGTACACTAGATTCATTTTGGTATGATGAGATCAATAAATCTAGGGCTCTGATACCAAGTTTGTCACAATCCTGACCATCATGAGTAGCACTCACACTAAACTACCTGGTGGGAGAACCAACAATTAACCCAAACTAAACCCAATACGCAATTTAATTAAAACAAGTTCATCATATAAAAGTAAGAAAAACAGGTTTTGACAACTAAGAGAAAAACTGTTTTTAATAACTAAGGATTGAGTACCCACAACACTAATGTCTAAAATAAATAGGATGCAACCCCAAAGATTAAAATAATAAACAATAGTCTAAGTATGTCTTAGTCTAAAAAGATGGATAGGAATTGTAAAGAAATCCATGGTAACTTGGAAGAATAGCTAACCCTTGAATTCGAAGTCAGACGTCTCTTAACTAAAGTCTCTAATTAGCCGCTAGAAGATACCCCAAACTCAACGAGAAAAGAGCAGGTGCAATATCAGTACACAAACCACAGTGTACTGGTAGGATAACACGACAACTTCAAGATATGAATGTAAGCAATTTACCACAGTACATTAACATAGAACAACACATAAACAATTATCAATCCATACAAACTCCCCGTCACAAATCATTAAACAACAAATATTTGGATGCATGTCCCACATTATCTCAAATGTAATGCCCAGTCATCTCATGAAACCATAAACCCATACATGGTCCTTTCATGGAACCCCAACTCAATTTGTTAGTGTACCAACCTAGTACTTGAGACATCCTTAGTTACTGTATCGACTTGACACCCGAACCAACTAACAATCACAAACAATCATGCATAATCACAAATACAATTAACAATACCACTTGAAGCCATAAGTCACATAAACAAATTTATTGCATGAGATTATCAACATGATGTCCTTCCATATGCTTTCCTATGTTTTCCTAACATGCATTGTGAAAATGATACTATAAAACATAGTAGACATGCATACATACATAAGCTGGAAAACATACAATATTACCTATATTGAATCAAGCCTCTTAGAAACTCTAAAGAACCCGAGATTTTATCTTTTAAAGTGTCTTGGCTTGTTCTTTGTATAAAACAATAAATAAATGCAACAATCAATCACAATAAGGCCCAATTATACCCAAATTATACTCAAATCCTAACCTTAGGCCAATTCATGACCATCTTCCCTAACTTAGTGTTTTCCCCACCATGAAATCATGCAAAAATCCTCCCCTAAGATTAGTAGCTTATATTCTAAGGCTTAAGAATCAATGTACAAGGTTGGGGAGTAACAATCTTATCTTTACCGATGAATTTCATGGGGAATTGAGTTCAAATGCCCCTAAATCGTCCCTCCCAAATAAAAGAATAATAGTGTAGAAAATAGGAGGTTGTTGTTCCTACATAAAATCTCACTTTCACCGCTTAGCGGACTAGCCCGCTATAGCAACCTCGCTATGGTAAAACTTACCCCGTTATAGCGATTTACATATTCCCGCTTTAGCGGACGCTTCCCATTATAGCAGACTATGCGAACTTCAAAGACTAAAATATCTTTAAAATCCCATTTTTCACAACATACCTCCTTCTCTTGATGTCCCGATCTATCCCTTTCATGTTGAATTAGATTCTGAGAGTTCTACTCACCCAAATTCGATTGTGAAGCCCTACTGGTTCCTTAATGTATTGGATACAAGAAAATAATAACCAAGCCTAGAAATTACACCCTACCCTTTCCCGGATGGTCCTAGACTGTATGTATCTAACCTTGATTTCATTTGAGGCTGGCCTAACCTAAAATTTTGAAGTCACTATCCGAAAAGTTTTTTGGCTCAAATTCTTTCACCATTGGTCTAGTCATAACGACTAGGATAGATCGTTACACCTTTATGTATACCAAGAAATAAGGAAAAAATACACAATTTTGTATATTAAATTTGTTTTTATTAGATAATTTACTCTCTTTTTTGTTAAAGATAATTTAGACTTTTTGAAGCTTAAGTATGTGAAAATTTGTAAGGTGTGAGAGGCATAGATATGAGTTGGTGTATGAGGGATTATTTTTGAACAAAAAATGTGTGGGTCCTACTGTAACACCCAGTACCCAAAAGAGGAAGGCTTAGCAAATTTTAATACTTCCAGGTGTCACCCACGAGGGCAAACCACACCCCGTGGTTGGACCCACGCCACGTGGGTGAGCTCCATAGGTGGACACCCTAGAAACTGCCTGAGGTAGTGAACCACGGCCAGGATCCACGCCCCGTTGATGGGTCCATGGTCCATGGTTAGGGAGTCGTAGGTCAAGGTCCAGAAAACCAAGTCCTAGACCATAAACCAAGGTTCACCAGGACGGACCGTATGTCCATCCACGGTCCGTCGATCGTGGTCTCGTGGTTGGTGACTGTGCGGTTATTTTAGGGACTTAAGGGTCTTTTCTGGTTTTAATTAAATCAATATGGTGTCGTTTTGCCTAAGTCTAGACCACCTATATAAGTATTTTTAACCCCCAAAATCCCCTCAATCAAGTCATTCTCTCAAATCCCAAAAGAAAATCCAAAACTCCTCTAAAAAATTCTCTCTTTAGAAGTTGGAAGAAAAAGAAGAAGAAATTGAAGCTAGGTCAAGATCAAGCCTCCAATCTTCAAGATTTTGTGGGCATTGTGACTAAGGTATGATAGCTTTTCATCCATGGGATCCTTTCTCCCATGGAGTCCCCTAGAATTCCCCAAGTTGATGAAGAATTCCACAATTCTAGTTAGGGTTTCTTCCAATGTTGTGGGTTATGATGATTGTTGATCCAATTGATTGGATTGTGATTATTTTATAATTGAATTTGTATAATTACATGTTATTAGAGAAAAATTACATGTACCCATGCCTATTCCATGATTATACCCTAGAATTGAGATATTTGGGTTGGTGCAATGAAGGGAAACTTTGTGGGCTTAGTCTTGTCCTTATAGGATTGATGAATTATGATTATAATTGCTTGAGAATAAAGCTTAGATGATGATCATGAGATTTAGGGCTTTGAGAGTAATGCTTATGATGTGAATTGTTGGTAATTGATGTTTTTGTTAAGGAAGGGATACTTCCCATATGAATTGTCTAATTATGAATGTATAAGTGTGAAAGGCTTTCTCACATGAATGATTCTAGGTTTGAAAGGATTGCTCACCTAAAATAAATCTAGACTAAAAGATGATGTTATTGATGAGGTTACAGGCGATTACCCTTGACCTCCATATGAAAGGATATGAGGCGATTCCCATACTCCTTAGAATTGAACAAGAGGTGAGTCCCCACGTTCCTATTATGATTGAATGGACATCGAGCCGAGTACCCATGTTCCTTATAAAATGATGTGGAAGCGAGTACCCATGTCATATGATGAGGTTGTGGAGGCAAGTACCCACAATCTAAAAGTAAGTAAGGTAAGAGGCGAATACCCATTAGCCTTTGTAAGTTAGGCAATGAGGCGAATCCCTATGTCTTTAAAAGTAAGTAAAAACTAATGTGAATTATCTTATGAAGAAATGAATAGCTTGGATTGTTGCTTGAGGTACCTTCCATGAGGTAAGTTGACTAAGAGGTGATGACCCAAGTCTTGACTAAAGATGAGTGGGGTTACTTAAGGAAGTATTTCTCTTTTATTACAATGCGTATTATGTCTTGATTATGCTTATGTCTTATGTCATATGTTGACTAATGCTTATGTTTATGTTGTTTATGCTAGCTATTATATTTAGTACTTGATTGTACTAACACATACTATTGCCTACATTCTTATCAAATGTAGGGTCCGGCAACATATATTCTCACACTTGTGGCTAGCTTCGTTGTTGATCAAGGAAGTGCAGATTTGGTGAGTCCTCATTGTGTTCGAGGATGTGATCACCCTTTTCTCCTATGTCTTTTCTTTATGTCTTGGACTATTGTATGGGATGCGTCCCAAGACTTTATTCATGTTGTTTAGATGGTTTGAGACTTTGGTATTAGCTTCCACTCGTTTTTATAAAAGACTCTGATTGTATTGAAAAGTTTTAATTCCCGCTTATTTCTATTACTTTATGTTATTATATGCTAAGTGGATTGTATGAGGCCTCTCGGGGTCTTATACGCCTTGTTAAATATAGGGGTTACCCCTGGGTCGTGACACCTACCTACTTTTTCCCCTTTCTTTCCTTACACGTTTTATATTTCTAATTATCTGTTTAATTTTCTCATCAGTTTTTTCAATTGTGAATTTTATTTACACAATTCTTTCTATTATTTATAATATATTTATCTTCTCATTTTTTATAATTGATAGGCATTTTTTTTAAAATAAAAATTATTTTATCAAGAATATGAGATGAAAAAATGAAAGAGAAAATTACATGATGAAGGATAAAATTTTCACCTACGAGATAAAGTTTGGGTAGTCGATCAACTAAGCTACTATTAAAATTCTCCATTGGTACATATATATAAATTTAATTGGTTATTTTTAGTTCTGATAAAATCAAACTTTTTTTTTTATCAATTTTTATAATATTATAAATCAAAAATAAAATCTTATTTTTTCAATTTTCTCATTTTTTTAGTTTGATTTGAAGCATATTACGATAAATGTAATTTTAACTTTTATGAGATATGATGTAAATGCTACACTATTTCATAAATTTAGATCTAATCTAGTTTATGGTGGATAATCATATAAAAAGTATTAATCATAATGCAAAAATAAATAT
This sequence comes from Solanum verrucosum, assembly GCF_900185275.1. Taxonomy (NCBI): domain Eukaryota; kingdom Viridiplantae; phylum Streptophyta; class Magnoliopsida; order Solanales; family Solanaceae; genus Solanum; species Solanum verrucosum. Next base: position 1,012,932 of record NW_026020379.1, read on the forward strand.
AAATTTTTTTATATACAAATATTTATTATAATCTACTTTGTTATAATATAAAAACTAATTTATTAACCAAATATTTATACTTTATTAATATTAAAAATGATAAAAAATTGATTTGCTAAGTGAAAAATCGATCAATCAAAACATATATGCATGTATCAAATGAGAGATTTTAATAGCTTAATTGATCGACTACCTAGACGTTTATCTTGTGAGTGAAAATTCTACTATTCACTAATAATTTCCTCCTTTATTTTTCCTTTTCATAGTTTTGATATAATTAAAAAAATAAAAATAATATATGTGTCAATTATCAAATAAAATAAATAAATATGTAAATGATAAAAGGTGCTCCATTTGATAAATAACATTCACAATTGAAAAACATAATCAGTTAATTGAACGAAAACTTAGGAAAATGAGAAATAGAAAAGGTTGATGGGAAAAAAAGTGAAAAAAAAGGGCTAGGGGTAAAAAGTAGGAGAGAGACAATGAGAGAAGTAGGCCACATATTTTTTTTATTCAGAAATAATCGTCACATGCCAAATCATAATTGTGCCTCTCCCACCATAAATTTTTTCCAAGTATGTGATCTAGTTCACAATAGGTTTCCCGATCGTACAAGTACTTTTACTGTCCATAAGTTGATGTATAGTGTGAGGCTTCAAAGCCTAAGTGTTGGACCATATATAAGGTGGTCTAGGACCTTGAAATGAATATACATTCCATACTTCTTGATGTAAGTTGCAGAATCTTGCAAATGGTGAGATTTTTCGAACTATATGGCAATCTTTGAAAGGATTTACGACCATAAAAGTAGTTTTACAATTGTGGATACGATGATACACCATTTATTTGTTGTATTAATTAAGCTTGTCACTCGTAAGCTATTATTGTGTTCCCACCACTATCGTGCTTCTTGATTAGTTGCTTATAGTGTCCCTATATGATATCGTGATATATATTGATAAAGTTGACATTGAAGGACATCAACAATATGATATAAGAAAATAAGACTAAAAGTAAGGTATGTAAAGTTAAAATCTCTTTTGCATTATAAGCAATCATGAGCATATAAAGATTTTAAAATCTCATGAGCATATAAAGATTTCTCATGATGTTTATGTAAAGATGTTTATATGCTCATGTTAGCTCATTTTTTATATTTAATTCATTTGAGAGTTTCTATATGTCTACGTGTTATTTTGTTTACTTTATATATCAATACATATTTTATATGTACCGACGTCCTATTTTCAGGGGACAACTATGCCAGTAAACACATACAATATTAACTCATGGTAATGTTGTAAATTCATAAGTAGCAGAACAAATGACACAATCTGATGTATAAAATGTACATTATATAGATTGTGCTCTAAATTGTGTCATTTGTTCTGCTACTTATGAGTTTACTACATTACCATAAGTTAATATTGTATGTGTTTAGCAGGTATTCATACAAATCTTCCATTGTCACCCCTTGCCGGGCTAGGTGACATTTTGTTAAGAATTCATCACCAACTTAATTATTTACTTAAGATAAATCAAGAAAAAATCTAGAATATTTCGGAGTTGTTGAGAATTGAAGGAAGATCTCTAGAATGAATATTCTAGAGAGAATAGTCTAGAAATATTCTAGAAAAGGTAATTTTAGAAAAAGATAGTTAGGAATATTCTAGAATAGAGTAGTATGTATCTCTCTAGATTCTTCCATCACCTCCTATAAATAGAGGTGGTCCATTTGAATTGTAAGCAATCAAGCACGAAACAACCAAGAAAGAAATCAAGTAAGAAAGAAAGCAAGAGAGCAAACAAGTGTGTGCTCAAGTAAAGAGTGTTGTTGAAACAAGCAACAAGTGTAATCAAGATTGTAAGACCGAAGCAGGTCCTTACTTTGATATAGTAAAATTCAAGTTGTGAGAAATCGATAGTGCCTATTGTCTCCACCAAAAATTTCCAACAAGTGGTATCAGAGTTTGGTGGATAAAAGCGAGGTAGTAACTCAAAGAAGATCTTACAAGCTATTATCGGAGGCTACAAGTCACGAGGCAATTATCAATGACTTTTGCAAGCACTCTTAATAGCGTTGAGAAGCTCAACGCAAGCAACTACGGATCATGGAGCACGAGAATACAATATTAATTTCTCGGCCAAGAATTATGGGATATCATCGGTGGATCAGACACCACACCACCAATAGATGTGAAGAAGCAAAAAGGTGGAAGGTCAAAGCTGGAAAGACCATGTATGCTCTCACTGTGATCATCGAGGATGAGTTTCTACAACGGATTAAGAATGCCAAGACACCCAAAGAAGCTTGGGACTCCTTGGCAACGATTTTTACAAAGAAGAATGATGCAAGATTACAAAGGCTTGAAAATGAGCTTTTGTCGATCTCTCAACGAAATATAACAATCAGTCAATACTTCTCAAAGGTAAATCTTTATGTGATGAAATATCAAAATTAGATCCTGAGAATGCTATCACGGAGACAAGAATGAGGAGAATTATTGCTCATGGTCTAAGACCGGAGTACAAAGGCATAATTACAGCCACACAGGGATGGGCCACAGAACCAACTTTATCTGAGTTGGAAAATTTGTTGGCAAATGAAGAAGATTTGGAGAAGCCATTATCAAGTCTCACTATAAAAGATGAAGATAAGGCGCTCTTCACCAAAAGACAAGATTATAAAAAATGAGAAGTGGAGAAAAGCTCACGGCCAGGGGGAGACCAAAAGAATCAACATCAAAGAAGTCAACGACAAAACAAGCATGCGAAAGGCTTTAACAACCGGTAGATGGAGAAGTGCTACAATTGTGGAAACAAAGGACACTACGCCACAAATTGCTGGTACAAGAAAGCTCAAGGTAATGTAGCTACTTCTTCCCAAAACTAGAAAGATAAAAAAGAAGTTTGAGATTTTAAGACCTCTTATGCAGTTGAAGAAACTAATCAACAAAAGGAGCCTGTCACCTGTCACTCTAACAAAAAAGAGAAGATAGCACTTGCAATTGTGAGTGAGAAATTGGTTGATTATGAACATAATTGGATGTTGATTCAGGATGTTTCAATCACATGACTGGTGATGAGAAAAAGCTCATTAACATGAGTGAACACAAAGGAGGTCGAGTAGTGGTGACTGCAAATAATTCAAAAATGTCAATACTCATATTGGCAAGACGGTGTTCGTGCCTCATCACAGCTCAAGACAAGTGGAACTTCAAAATGTCTACCATATTCCATGTATGAAGAAGAACTTATTATCTGTATCATAACTAACATATTCTGGTAACTATGTCTTGTTTAGGCCAAATGACATAAAAGTATATCGAAACTTAAAAGTTACAAGCGCACCAATCATGGAAGGGAGAAGATTATAATCAATCTACGTCATGTCAGCTGAGACAACTTATGTTGAGAAAACTCGAAGTAATGAAACAACTGATCTATGGCACGCACGTCTTGGGCATGCAACAGTCAAAATTAAAAGGTCTTTCCAAGCTTGAGACTAGATGAGACATTATATGTGTTGGATGTCGATATGGGATAGCACATCAACTTCCCTATGGAGAATCAAAGTATCAAGCGAAGGAGCCATTGGAGCTAGTACACTCAGACGTGTTTGGACCAGTGAAGCATCCTCCATCAGCGGTTACCGTTACGTTGGTAACATTCATTGATGACTTCTCAAGGTACGTATGGATTTACTTCATAAAAGAGAAATCTGAAGTATTTGAGAAGTTTAAGGAGTTCCAATATACTTTGGAGAATGATATTAGAAGAAAAATCAAATGTCTCCGTATGAACAATAAGGGAGAATACATGTCACGAGAGTTCAATGATTATCTTAAAGAGAAGATGATAAGACGACAGTTAACTTGCCCAAATACGCCATAACAAAATGGAGTGGTTGAAAGAAAAAATAGACATTTGGCAGAGATATGCAGAAGTATGCTACATAGTATGAATGTAACATCAAGGTTTTGGGCAGAATGTATGAAGATTGTTGTCCACATCACCAACAGGCTGCCGTAGGCAAGATTGAGATTCATCTCACCATTTGAGAAACTTAAAAAGATGATTCCTACCGTAATCTACTTTCGAGTTTTTGATTGTGTGTGCTATGTGTTCGTGCCAGATCATCTCCGCAACAAGTTTGATAAGAAAGTTGTTTGTTGCATCTTTGTTGGATACGACGAACAAAGAAAAGGATGAAAATGTTGTGACCCTACCACAAATTGAACATATGTGTCAAGAAATGTGGTATTTGACGAAGCGTCATCTTGGTGGTCCAAAGAAGTCTCCTTGCCAGACTCAATAGCTCTTGAGTAAAAGCTGCAAGATAAGCTCAACGAAATAGAATAAGGGAACAAGATCAAATCTAACCAGGAGGTACCTCCACAAAAGGAAAAGAAAAGCTTATGGCAAACTGGAGCTTGTGAAACACCAGATGAGTTGCAAGAAGAAGTCAAAGAAGAGTCACAATCGCAACTGAGGAGGTCTACACGATTGAAGCGTCCAAACACCAAGTACATAGATGCAGCATTAACCGAGGTGGTTAACATCAAAGAGGCTACTACCTTTGAAGAAGCTTTAAAGAGTAGGAATCGGAATAATCCGACGAAGGTGGAGATCCTCAAAGGGCATGGACGTCACGATGTTTGCAAGTTTCAGGAATCTCTCACAACAGACTCAAAGAAAAAATTAAGTTGGTGTTGAGGGGGAGTGTTAAGAATTCATCACCAACTTAATTATTTACTTAAGATAAATCAAGAAATATCTAGAATATTCCGGAGTTGTTGAGAATTGAAGGAAGATCTCTAAAATGAGTATTCTAGAGAGAATAGTCTAGAAATATTCTAGAAAAGGTAATTCTAGAAAAAGATAGCTAGGAATATTCTAGAATAGAGTAGTATGTATCTCTCTAGATTCTTCCATCACCTCCTATAAATAAAGGTGGTCCATTTGAGTTGTAAGCAACAAAGCAAGACAAAACCAAGAAAGAAAGCAAGAGAGCAAACAAGTGTGTGCTCAAGTAAAGAGTGTTGTTGAAGCAAGCAACAAGTGTGATCAAGATTGTAAGACCGAAGCGGGTCCTTACTTTGATATAATAAAATTCAAGTTGTGAGAAATCGATAGTACCCATCGTCTTCACCAACAATTTCCAACACATTTATCTAACTATATTAGGTTCACCATTACTACCCTCCACCATGCATCTATCTTGTCAACCACAACCATTAACTACCTACACTACCCATCATCCCTTTATATATATATATATATATAGACCATATTTGTTGTACAACCATCACTAGTGCTAAATTCACCATAAAATCACCTACACCAACAACTACTTGACCAACATTCATGATCATCAACCACCTCTTTCGTCCGACACCAATGCTCAACTATGACGGTAGGGATGACAATGGGGCGGCACAGGGTGGGTTTAAGGCTATGCAGGGCGGGACAAGTTTAAGGTTATGCGGGAGGGGGAGGGGATGTGGGGCGGATTGAAGTGAATTTTTTTAAAACTAATGTGGGGTGAGCGGGTTACGGGTATATGTGATTTTATATGAGTTCAAACTTAACTTTTAACTTTTTACATGTTATAAGAGTGATAAAACATTATTTTTTAAGATAATCTGTGTAAAGATACTAAAATATTCAAGATAGTAAATGAAAATGATTCAATTAAAAAAAATCATTTTGTTACATGTTTTCAATTGACCTCTAAAAAATAAATTTTTAAGTCATTTTCTATTAAATTAATAAAACTTAACAAAAAATGAATTTATTTTTATGAATTTTTTTTTTAGTATCAAACTTAACTAGAAAAAGAAAATATTTAAAAAATTATGCGGGGTGGATTCATGTGGGGCAGATTGAAAATGAAAAAAATTGTTATGCGGGGCAAGGCGGATTAATTTTTTTGCGAATTAAGCTAAACTCACCCTGCCCCACCCCGCACCGCCCCATTGTCATCCCTACAGGCTACATGACAGACATTATCGCATAACCACCACACCAACCACCAATGACCACGTTAAAATCATCAACACAATAACCACCACCTTAAAATCATATCCACTATTAATTTTTAAAGCATGTTTCATCTAACAAAAAAGTTTTTATAAAAAGAATTTAAACAAAAAAAATTCTCTAATATTTTGTGATCGTTTTACTTATATTTGATATTTATAATTCAAGAGATTCAAATATATTAATCTTAAAATTGACCAAATTACCCTTTCACCCAACCATAGTCCAAATCTCCTTAACCCAACTTTCCATTTTTAAACTATAGTTAGCCCATAATTCCAACTATAAATTAAACAAATACTTTTATTTTTTTGGTCTCCATACAGCTCATTCCACTACTTCCTTTTTATTGCAAATCTTAGATCTCCCACAACCCTTTTTTTCTCTCATAAATCAAAACAACAAATTTTTTTCTATTGAATAATAAAAAGGGTTTAGAAAACCTAAAAGAAGGTCAAGAATTGACAACTTATACCTTGTCCTTCCAATAAGGTATTTTTACTGGTAAATCTTTTTCTCTTTTCCCAATTTCATTATTTCTATTATATAGAAATGTGAAGACGACCGGACGACCAATGGCAAATTAGCAATTATGTTATTATGCAAGGGTAAAATGGTAACTATGCATGATTGATATTTTAACAAAGTAAGTTCCTTTTCCTTTCCCTTCCAGATCGTTCCAGATCTCTCTCCAATACTTCCAGATTATGATTAACAATTGCTATTTGCTTAGGAGAGAGATCTAAGAGCCAAAAAAGAACAATGAAAAAACTTCCTTGCATCTCTTCATCATATCTCTTCTTCCCGACTTCTCCTAAAGCTTGGGTTACGAGCTAAATTAACTATACAGTTCGAGATTTGAGGAAGATGACCTAAAAACTTCCTCTCTTTTTCAAATTAGAAACATTGGTTGTTGCTAAAACAGAATAGCCTTCAGTTTGGGGAATCTCAGTAGCTCCCATCCAAGGTTCAATTCTCCACCCACATTGTAATTTAATCCCCATTTTTCCTACCCCGATTTTGAGAAAAAAGAAAAAAAAAAGAATAGCCTTCAATTCTTTCTATTCACTTTCAATAATATTTTTGCAGAGAAGCGTATGCATTCGATACAGTTCTTTTACTATTTTCAGCTTTCTTAACAGTTGCTTTTTGATCTCTTTGTAGGTGCTGATGTTTCAACAAACACTTAGAGCTTGTAATCTTTATGATTGTGAACCTGAAAGTGTATATGATTAAATCTAGGTATATACTATCATATTTTCCGGAAAGCAGTAGCAAGTTACTTTTTTTTTCATTGTTCCTTTTTGGATTTTTTCTTTGTTCTTCTTATGATATTTATATGTTATATATTCAAATTTTCATTTAGATGGTGACTTTTGATGAAATAATTTTTTTTTTGATGAAAAGATGATGGTGACTTAGAATTATATGCTTGCGAAACTTTGAGGATAGGAAGTTTTATTCTACTTTTGGATTTGAGTTGCTCATATGAACTTCCACAGAAGCTATCGCATTTATCACTAGGTTTTAGAGGGTGACTCCAGCCCCACCTCTATTTAGATATTGCAATTTCATTAATGAAAAATCATATGTATAGGACCAACAGGGCCAGTGGCTATGACTAAAATATATTTTAGAAGTTCACAGAGGTGTATTTAGTATTTACAATTTAGGTTATTTAGGCTTTAAACAATTGTTTAAATATGTCAGAGATGAAGTCATATTTGAGAAATATGTCATAAGCTATTTCCAATTATTCTATTATCCATTGTTTTGACTCTTGGAAAGCAATAAGAATAAGATTAAAGGAAGTAAGCACTAAAGTATTGAATAGAAAAACATAGTTATAAGATGTGGCATAGTTTTTTTCCTAAAGAATAATTGTCCGCCACAATTATAGATGGATAGCTTAAGTTGTATGGAATAAGAATGTCATCTATTGTACCTTATGTTTTCAAACACAATTGGCATGTAGGAGAAAGTCTTACCATATGACCTAATCGAATAAATTACTATCTAATATTTGCAGTATTTTTCTTAATCTATGAGGGTAAAAGTTGCCTTGTTATTTGGGACCAAGGGATTGTTTGTTCTTCACTAAATTAGTTGATCTATAAAAAGAGTACCTATGATGAAACAACAATCAGTTTATTTTTTTAAAAAATGACTGGTGAATGTCAAAAGAATCCCATGTTCTAGGGGTTTGGTTCAACAGTAAATGTTGTGCTATGTGGAACGCGAAAATGTGTTAGGTGTACATCGCACGTTTGAAGTTTGGGTGTTATATCAAATTTTGTATTTAAGTGAATAACAACATTGTGATAAATCCATTATCTCAGTAGTTTCTCGGTCATTAAAAATATTTGACTAGAGAATCCACAAGATCATGCTATTAGGATAATGTTCCAATTTCAGCTTCCAATTTCATTTTTAGAGGTTCAAACATTAGAGTCTCGAAATGACTACCGACAGACAACTTCTCGACGTAGTTGATACTAATTTACTTTCTAAGATACACTTATTTAACTATATGAATAAATTTGAGGGTCAGATAAATACACTTGATAACAGTTTGATAGTGATTTTCTAAGAATGCAAAGGTGATTAGTTTGCCTATGTTGAACATTCATAGTTCATGCATTACGATATTGGTACAATTTCTTATCCTAACTTTTTATTTCTCTCTTTTACTTTCCTATGGTTGTATAGAGGTGATAAATGATTTTAAGATCCATGGGTATTTATGCTTGTCATGTCTCATAATCCAAGACTACGTTGCTCGGACTCTTTAAAAATGTCAAGAGGTCAAGAGGTGCGTGTCGGATTCGCTAAAAGTAGTGCATTTTTGAAGAATTCGACACGAGTGCAGCATCGAAAGTGAAAAGTCCGCAACTTAGATCAGGAATGAATGACGGAAGTTATATATATATATATAACTAAAAATTGCTTATTGACTTTCATATGTTATGTATGCAAGTTTTGATAAAGTCACTGCTTGTTTTGTACCAGCAAGAAAAACAAATATTATAAGACTCTGAATTAACGATCTAGACTAAGTTTTTGCTTCTTTTTTTCATTTAACACATTTCACTGCCACGTTTTAATCATATTGTTAGTTGGTCTTATTTATTTTTTACATGTGTAAAAATTTGTAGTTTTCATGATTCATTTTTCTTGATATTAGGCTCGAACAAGCAGAACAAAATCGCTAAGAAAATCTCGAGTACATTTAGTTGTCAAGCATCATTGCTGAAGAACTTATAGAATGTCACCTAATATCTGAAAAATTCTCAGATATATTGCTTTTTTTTCCTGAAATTTTTCAATAGGGAAGCACCATTCTTCAGGCGATATGGTAATACCCTTATCTACGAGCAACAATATCTATAAATGCATAACAATTTTTCAGATGCTTCTCCTACAAAGTGATCAGTTGAGTATAGTTCGAAGAACTGCAATCAGCCATACTACAAATACAGTTGGTATAAGCCTCTCGACGATGCATTCCAAAGTAACTTAGTAAGAAATCCTTCTCCATTACTCTTTATGAGTTTAGTTGAACACATATTTTTTATTTAAGTCAAACAAGTAACTGATAGTATTCCTACTTATTTTTGAATATGTAGCCAAGTTTAAAAGCTAAGCTTATATATGTCATGTACAGGTAGGTAGTGGTAGAAACTCAAGGAGTTAATGTTACTGAACTTTTGATTTTTTTAAATGTATACCCTTTAACGCTATGGCCCTGAATTTTATAATTAGAATGGTAAATGGAGTAGATCGCTGCTTGAAAGTTGTTATTGAATGAATTTACTATTACTAAATATACTTTTTATGTCAAATGATAATTTGTTTCTCCATGTCTGATAGTTCTAAGAATCGACCGAACAATGTTTTGAACCCTAGCAAAGAACAAGGTTAACATTTAAACATATATTGTCATTTTTTTAATTCAATTTTTTTTTTATTTTGTTCTTTTGCTTAGATTTTATAGTTGTGTTTGTTTTTTTTAAAGAGAATTTTCATGCAATTTAAGGTTGCACGATAGAGATCAATGGTAACTCAGAGTAGGTTTATCTCTATTGAATAAATTTTATGATTATTATTCATCTTCATTTCTGGTACTGTAGCTAAACTTACTGAAATACATATCTTGCATTTTGATATTACAAAATTAGGAAGGAAACTTATCAGTGAAAAATTATTGAAAAAGCTGCCTAAAGTATCAGCATTTCCTAATGGATTAGCAGCATACTGCAATGATGCATACTCTTTAACTCGATTGGATGTACCTCCTTTATGGGACTTGGCTAATCTAGAGTCCTTATTTTAATTGATCCGCCAGTATTGCTTTATGTTACACTACTACATGTTATTGCGATAAATAATGAGGGTTTTTTCAGAGGTCAGCTATATGACATCAATTAAGTTGATATTTTTCTTTTCTATAAATATAAATCGTCAAGAACACAGAGATTTTAGAAAATAAAAATGCATTGAATAAAAGTAGGCTTAATATCTATTCTTATGGTTTCAATAAAATAGATTTAATCTAAAGTGCCATATTGTGATTGGTCAAGCTAATCTATAGTTTGCAGTGTCTAAACTTTCATGCTTATTGTATTCTGAGGTTTTTCTTTTAGATTTTTGTTTTTTTATTTATTTTTTTCTTGAGACATTTTACCTACGCATCATTTGAATGTTCTTCCTCTTATTGCACAACTTTAAATTTGAGAACTTCACAACTCCTTCCTCGTGGCCAAATTCATCACCTTCTTGCCCTGTTATTTAGTTATTCAAGCTTTTTGATGAACTTTGTGTAGATTTTCTGGTATTAGATATTTGTATGGTTCTTCTATTACTTTTTTGAGGTATCAGGTAAAGTTTTAATCAATAATCTTACATGCTTTCAGGATTTTGTTGTGGATACCTTGACAAAATTAGTTAAAGGAACAATTATTTTTATTGTAGTTATATATATTTAAAGAGGACCCTAACGACTATCCTGTTGTTAAATTCTTTAACAATAACAATACCAAGGTGACATTTCCATAATCTATTCACATTATATTTTCTACTTTGATTATGATCATCTTGTCGCTATCTGAATCTTCATCTGCTCACCAATTCAATTTTTTTTGTTATAATGTTTCTACATTAGAAGCTAAGATGTAAGATGTGTATCAAAATTTTCTCTTCTTGTTATTTTCTTTTATTTTTAGACATTCACCTTGGATTACATTAATATACTTGAATGTTGTCACTACTATTGATCTTATGAACCTAAGGAGCAAGTACTTAGATCCTTTCAGATTTTAAGGATAATACTGAAATTGAATTGAAAGTGCACAATACACCTGATCTGAGATTCACCCATGAAGACTACGAAAAATATTGCAAATTGTCATGGTACTGAAATTTTGTGAACAGGTAGCTTCATGCCTATATAACGGTTCCTTAAAAGTTACTATACGTTTCAAACCCATCAATTTGAATAGTAAATCATTTTTGATGATACGTATTATTTATTGATGATTCGAAACAAAGTTTCAAGTGGCTATGTACTGAACTAACAATGTTGTCTTTATCCCTGCTTTATTTTTTCAGTAGACAAGTTTTAATAAATTTAGTTTGAGATATATTTTGAGCATGTTATTTGATTAATTATATTATTTTCTTGAAAATACAAGTGGTGAATTGACCTAGATATGTTTTCCAGTGATTGTGTGTTGAACTGTTTATCAATTTTTTGCATTTATTCATATTGTGCAGTTTGAATAAGACGCAGCGGTTGAAATAAAGCTAGAGTTGTATCCGGTCAGCAATCTATATTGTTTGTTTACTTTTTCTTATCAATCAAATGTTGTAAAAAAATTAGTTTCTTATTTTAGTTAAACTTTCAACAAACAGGAAAGGGCTATGGACATTCCTCCATATCTGAGGCACTTTTATAGTATCTTTGTAAATATAAATTTACATTCCTTACAACTTTGTAATACAAATAATTAATTTCAATTCGTCGGGCCCGTGCTTAGCACGGACATATTATATCTAGTCTATTAATAAAACTCTTTCTGTTCAAAAAATTGTAACACCCTTTCACCTATTAGGTCTTTAATTACTTGGGGTCCAAATTTTTTCTTTTAGTACCAAATATTATGTTGTCCCCCAATAATCTTCGGGCGGAAGGAAAGTGTTGACTATGATTTGATCGAATTCAATAATTTTAATCAAACCCTAGGTAAAAGCTATTTTATTTATTGAATATGTACGGATTATTAATTTCAAACTCAATAACAAGATTAAAATTTTGAAAACCCACTAGTAATATCATCTTTTTGGATTGTTACAACATCTAAATAAATGATTTGAAATTTTATTTTTTAGAGAAACCCTTTTCATATACTATGTGAAAAGTTACAATCTTTTTTGTGTGTGCTTGTATGTTTTTTTTTTTCTGTGTTTGTGTATAGGTTTTGAATTTCCATGTCAATGGCAGGATTGTTGGAGAAAATTGATGGGTGGGGTCTGAAAATCTTGAGAACACCCGAAAAAAAGTATCGAAAGAGAAGGCTTGCTTTAATCCTCTGGGTGGGGGTGGGTTTGAAGATCTTTTGAAGATTGTAAAAGATAATTGTAACTTGAAATTGTTAATAGAAAAATTGGGCTACATTGAGTATTATGATACATTGTTAAGAGAGATTTGTCGGGTTTCGATGATGGAAAGAATGCAAGAACTGTATGATTCAACGGATATAATGAGTAGTGGCAATCCTCTTTGATTGATCATATTGAGTGTACTGTGCTTAGAGTGAAGGGAGAAAGTGTGATTGGCTTTTGGGTGGGGTTCATATGGAGGTTGAGATGGATTTGAGGGAGATTTTAATGAAAATTTCAGATGAAAAGAACGAAGATAAGGAATATGCGAATGTTGATTTGAAGAAAAGTGAGTTTGATACTGCAGCTGATGAACGGTTGTTTAATGGTATCGAGGCTGATGATTTTGTTTTCAGTAATAGACAGTCAGTGAAGTTTGATGGAAAGATAAGTGTGGACCTCAATGAATGTATTGTTAAGGATGTTGATGACACGAGCAATGTTGGTCACGATGACAAGCGTTTTGAGTTTGTCAGTGGGGCGAAAAGTGATGACTGTGGCACAGTGGATATTGGGCTAATGAAGTCGAGTATTGTTAGGGAAGATGAGAACAATAGGAAGAGGAAACGAGAGTCTTACACGGACTTGCTGAGGTGGGTTACTAATGTTGCGAGAGATCCTTGTGATCCTGCCATTGAGTCTTTGCCAGAAAGGTCTAAGTGGAAGTTTTATGGGAATGATGTACACTGGAAGCAGGTTCTGCTGCTGCGAGATGAAATGCTTTTGAAAAAATGTGCAGATACAAGTGCTCAAAGCTCGATATGGCAGGTACTTTACTTCCCCCCTTACTTTTGGGTTTTGAATATTTAACTGTTGATGCATCATTATAACATATCTCCATTTGTACTTGTTAATTCTTTCTCATTGTCGTAGCATTTGCTTTCAAATATCAGAAGGCTGTATTAAACTACTTTCTAATTTTTGATGGTTTTTAGAGTTTAATTTTTCCATGAAAAAAACATGTTGGAAGTGCCAAATTGAAGATAACAGAGAAGAGCAGTGCTTGGATCCTGCTCTTCTTATATACCAAAAATGATCAAATGTTAATAATCCTGAAAGGGTGAATGACAAAAATAAGATAGGTTAACATTACAGCAGGTCGCCAATGTCTGGATCATCTAGGCGCTGATAAAATGTTAATCAAACTCCGTATCCGATCAATGGAAAGCAGTATAGGCAAGTGATATAAAGACGATGCCACAGGATGGGATGTTTTACTTATCATGGGGCAGGGTGTTGGCATCACAAATTTGTTGTCTTCATATTCTTTTAAAATTTGAAAAACAGACTAAAATATAAAGAACTGTAGAAAATACAGTAAAAGATCATATTAAATTTAAAAGATTTATGTTTTCAAAAATCGATTTGGTATTTGCACCCAAGGGTGCGTGGTGGTCAATGAAGTACGATGAGAACCATGAGGTCTCGGGTTCGATTCCCAGCAAAGACAAAAACACAAGGTGATTTCTTCCATCAGTGATAGAGTTACCCGGTTCCGTTGTTGGTGGGAGGTAGTAGTCCACTGTGGAATTTGTCGAGGTGTGTGCAAGCTGGATCGAACACCATGGTTATTAAAAAAAATTGATTTGCTATCTAGGCAAAATAATGAGGTATTGGTCTCATGAAACTTTAACTCCCATGGTCGTTTCTTGGTGTTTATAGATTTCTTTGCCAAGGTGAGTCCCAATTTTACCTTTTAAAATATTGATATAAATGTGGATGGGCTTATAAAGAGAGTTATTATCCAAGAATTGATCTACATTAGAGATGAACTGCTAGTGTTTTCTCTTTGCTCTTTTAATTAAGGCAATTCAGCTAATTTAAGGTTTATCTCTTTTCTAGTTGGTATTTCTTTATCCCTTTCAAGCTGGCCAAGCCAATCTAAGCATTTTCAAGCTTCTTTCAGTTTCCTTGCTGATTTATATTGTGTTAGTTACTGCAAGTTGTTTGTGGTGAATTCAGTAGAATGATAAATGTAAGCCGGCCAAACCAAATAACCAATCTGGAACAAAGCAGCTCAATCAAGCACCCAAGGATGTGACCTAGTGGTCAATGAAGTGGGGGTATGAAGTATTAGTTTCAGATCCCAGCGTATGCAAAAAAATAATTAGGTGATTCTCCTTGTTTGCCTAAGCGTTGACGGCCAAAGTTACTCTGTATTTGTGCTAGTGAGAGATAGTAGGTACCCAACATCTTATCAAATTTGCTGGTTTTCTCCACATTCCCGGAATCTATGTTGATTTGAGTAACATAAGCAACAAGTTTGAAATGAAAAAAGAAGAAGTTGGAGCCGATTTTGAGATGTAGAGTGGAGCTTGTTACTATTTGCTGGAAACTAATGGTTGATAGATTAAAAAAGTTGTTTTATTCTATTTTCTTGTGACATATTTGGAGTATGTGATTCAAGGAGCTAGGGAATAGGTTGACATGTACTCACTCTCTCAATTATTTAATAACTTTGAATTCACAAAACTTGTATATTCAATCAGTCCATTTTATGTGATACAATTCTCTCTTAAGAGTCAGGTAACTGATTTAGAGTTTGAGAAAAGAAAAAAGAAAGATTCAGTGTAGCTTCTGCACGACGCTTCATTAATTAGTTTAAAACTTAAATTGCACCATGTAGCCTATTTTATTTTGAGATGTGGAGTGGAGCTTGTTATTAGTATTAGTTGGAAACTGTAAAGGGCCTTTAAGGCAAAATAAGTGATCTAAAACAGTACTAGGTAAGATAAAAGTTGAATTCTTTTTGGAATGAGTCGTATTTTATATGATAGTGTAAACTAGAAAAGAATAAGGTAAGCAAAAGTGTTCACCTAAATTAGATATTGTGCAATTGTCTCCTTGTTGAAACCATGAAATGTTAGTGGAGATAAGAATGAAGTTATCCACCTAACGAAGTTGATGTTGTGATATGGTTGAATAAGTTAATTCATGTTTTATGGATCTTCATTTTAGTATGTATTTGATGGATCCTGATAAATTTACTGGTTCTTGATTCTCTTCTTTTAATGTGCTTAATGTGGTTTGATTACTTATAGTTGTAAATAAATTGCCCATTCTCTCTGAAAGATATCAGTTGAACCTCAGTTATAGAGAAAAATTTGGTTCCACCTTCTTACCATTTAATTTCTTAGTGCATATCGAGATATGTGGCCAGTGGCCATGAACCATGATATAGTCATATATGCAGATTTGGTTTTTATTTTTCCTTCTAATTTATGATGATAATTGTGAAACAATAGCAAGTTCCATAATTTGGTATGGTATGATTTAAGAGCAAACTGCAGATGCTTAAACGCCAAAAAATTGTATCTATTCTAATTTTTCAACTTTCCATTCTATTATGTTGATAAATCACATGTAAAATTGGAGAATTAATCTGGATAGCGGAATTTCCAAATAGTTCACTCAGTACTATTTGGAATGACCAGACAAAGATTGTGATTTTTGATAACCATATACAGTAGGCCAGGTTCAGCACTTGCAGGCCTTGTATTTCGTGGTTAAGTTGTTTATCTTGATTATGTGTTTGCTCATTTCATCATTTTGGAGCAGGCATAGCCTCTTTTATAATCTCATTGATTCTCTTAAACTTTTGCTGGGCAACTTTAAAGTGTATTCATCGTAAGTTATTGAAACAATTTTACCAAAAATACTGATTTTGTGTAACGTGCTCTGGAGTTGTTACAAATGCACTTCTCAGGTCCAGCTTGTGAAAGAATACAATATATCTCGAGTTTCATGTTTCTTTTGTGACCCTATACATAGAAGGCATTTCCCCTTGGCAAGAGTATTTGTATCACCTTTTCAAGTGAAACTTCACATAGTAACAGAGTTGAAGTTCAGAAAGTCGTCTCATTTGAACCCTTAACTTTTCTGTCAAGCTTGCATTCATATATATAATAGATAGAATCATTTGTGCTGATATTCAAGCTTTATAAAGAATTCGCAATTTACTCTTATCGAAGCTTCGGTTAAATCAGAATTTTTCTTTGCCTTGTAGATAAAACAGAAGATGCATCCATCTATGTATGACGATAATGCTTCTCTTGAGAGAGTGAGATGCAGCAGGCGGGTCCTACTCGCTAAAAATCCATTGAAGAAGACACATTTTTCAGCAGTGTCGTCCTCAAGCTCTCCAAGTGATGAGGATCCAATTGATGGACCTGCTAATTCATCGGAAGAGTCAGGACTTGGCCTTTTGTGGAACCAGCATCGGAAGCAAATACCAGTTGGGCCACAGTTTCAAGCAGATATTCCTGAATGGAGACATGAGAAATGTGAAAGTGACTCGAAATGGTTGGGTACCCAAATATGGCCTCTAGACAAACAAGAACAAAAAAGAATGTTAATTGAAAGAGATCCTATTGGAAAAGGAAGGCAAGATACATGTGGCTGCCAATACCCTTCTTCTTATGAATGCATCAAGTTTCATCTCGCTGAGAAACGAAGGAAGGTTACACTTGAGTTGGGATCAGCCTTTTATCGGTGGAAATTTGACTTTATGGGGGAAGAAGTTGCACGTTCTTGGACAAAACAAGAAGAACAAAAATTCCAGGATATAGTAAAAATGAATCCTTTGTCGACAGACAAGAGCTTTTGGAATGAAATATTCAAGTTCTTTCCTAACAAAAGCAGGGAATCTTTGGTCAGCTACCACTTCAATGTCTTCCTTTTACGGTGTAGAGGTCACCAGAATCGGACTGCTGCAAGTAATATCGACAGTGATGATGATGAACAACAGTACGGACCTAGAACTAATTGTTTCGGAAGAGATGCTGAATTCTCCATCTTTTGTTCCCCGAGGAAAGCACATCCGGATCCAAGATAGTAAGTGAGTGTTTATATACCACGATGTCGTTCAGAAATGTACATTGCAGGTTTTTTATTGTGCTTTTGCTCGTCAAGATTTATATTGGCAAATATTTTTAAAGGGAAGATGCATGATACCATCTGAAAATTTTATATTTTGAGTTGGTGGATTTTTTGGTTACAAGAAGGTCCTTTCTTCTTACCTTTTTCAGTATACACAGTTTACTTTCCGTAGTTTGTCATTGTTCAAAACACTGTGATTAAGAATGCTACTAATATTATGATTTGCTCAAATGGATCTCTACAACCATTGTGCTTTTCCATAGTCTTTGTATTTGGTATAACTGATAAATCAATGAATTGCTTTCATCTACATTATTGTCAGTATGACTTGCTTCATTGTTGTATTTCCTTTTTATGCTTGATTTGATATGTTTTATTTGAGCAAAGGATCTATCGGAAATAATGTTTCTACCTTCACATTGCATGAGTAAGGTTACATGCACACCACCCTCTCTAAACCCCACTAATGGGATACACTGGGTATATTGTTGTTGATAAATCAATGAATTGCTCTCGTCTACATTCTTGTAGGCATGACTTGCGTCATTGTTGTATTTCCTTTCCATTGTTTATTTTGATATGCTTTATTTGACCCGAAGATCTATCAGAAACAATTTTTTTACCTTCACAAGGCAGGCGTAAGGTTATGTACACACCACTATCTCCAAACTCCATGTGTGAGATACATTGGGTATATTGTTGTTGTTGACAAATCAATGAATTTATTTTATACGCAAGTCAAGGGAAACCTAGTGCATTAAGCTTCCCTATGTGTGGAGTTTGTGGAAGAGTTAAATCATATTGAATCTATTATACATAATCTTACCCTATATTACTATAGGAGACTGTTTCCATAACTTCAAGAACCTTCTAGTCACACAATGCCAACTACTAGATTCCCCTTCACTAGAAAACAACAAAAAAAATGATTGTTAAAAGTGGTGGTTGGTTAGATCATGCCAGCAAAGCTATTTTTTATTTAAAAAAAATTGTGAAGACTCTATCTTCCATGTTTGTTAAATACTCTATTGATTTGGAGCTTTTTGTGCCAAGCAAAAATATCAATATATCACAACTTATCCTATTTGGAAGATTCTTCATCCCTATTTTGTTATCCTCAATGAAGATATGCATAGAAATTTTATCCACTTTTAGATATATAATATAACTAGACATCGGAGCCCGTGCTAGCACGGGCTCAATATGTATCATTTTTTGTTTCAATTTATGTGACAAAGACAAAATTAAAGAGTTAATCAAACTTTAATATTAATTTAAAATAGTTTAACTTTTTAATTATTGTTAATTATGGTTAAAAAAAATTATGTCTTTTAACATTCTAAATTGCTAATTATTGTTGTATGATTTGTAATATCTTTTACGCAATTTTGAAATAATAAAGGTTATTTCTTCTTTCTCAATTTATGTGGTACTAATAAAATTTTGAGATTCAATCAAATTTTTTTGTCTTTAAAATATTCTATTGTTAATTACTGTAAATTATTGTACTTTCTAAGTAATTTTCAAATAATATATATTATTTCATTTGTCCAATTTATGTGTCACCGATAAAATTTGAGGAGTTAATCAGATCTTTTACATATTTTTATATCTTTTGAATATTTAAGTAAATAATTATTGTCATTTATAATATTTTATACAATTATTTAAAAAAAATTAAACAACAAACAAAACGAATTCATCATAGGAAAATTACCAAAGCATCCTTGAATACATCAATAATGGGTCCCATTTTTTGTTTAAAAAAATATGCATATTGGGAGGATATTTTTGTCCAAAGTGGAAATAGAATAAGTATAAAACATTAAAGTCTTTTAAAATTTTAAATTGTTAATTCTTATTGTATGATTTGTAATACTTTTACACCATTTTCAAATAATAGAGGTCATTTCTTCTTTCTCAATTTATGTAGTACTAAAAAAAATTTGAGATTCAATCAATTTTTTTTGTCTTTGAAATATTTCTAACTGTTAATTACTGTAATTTATAGTACTTTCTAAGAAATTTTCAAATAATATATATTATTTCATTTGTCCTAATTTATGTGTCATCGGTAAAATTTGAAGCGTCAATCAGATCTTTTACATATTTTTATATCTTTTAAATATTTTAGTAATTAATTATTGTGATTTATAATATTTTATACAATTATTTAGTATAGTAAAATAAATTTAAAAGAAACAAACAAAACGAATTCATCATAGGAAATTACCAAAGCATCCTTCAATACATCAATAATGGGTCCGACTTTTTGTTTTTAAGAAATTGCACATTCGAAGGATATTTTTGTCCAAAGTGGAAATACTGTGTAAAAAATGTGTATTTATTGTGATTTTGAATGTTTTGTGGGGTAATAGGACACACGCAAAGGTAAGGTGTCTTTTTGAAAATTTGAGACAACTTCAAGTATCACTTAATGTTTTTTCTCAAAATCTAATTTACTTTCCTAAACTATGTGTCAGATCAAAATCAGATTAACAAATTCAAAATGAATGAATAATAAATAGCTCATACAATGACATATTTATTATTTAACTAAATAATAAATATGTAACTAAAAATCTTATTAGCTTTTGGTTGAAATCTAACAAGATAGTTACAATGATAATTGCATTGTGGCTTATTATATATAGAAATCTAATTTACTTTCCTAAACTATGTGTCAGATCAAAATCAGATTAACAAATTCAAAATGAATGAGTAATAAATAGCTCATACAATGACATATTTATTATTTAACTAAATAATAAATATGTAACTAAAAATCTTGTTAGCTTTTGATTGAAATCTAACAAGATAGTTACAATGATAATAGCATTGTGGCTTATTATATATATATATGTGGATATACAAAATTGAAATCCACTTGCAAGCCATGTGCCAAAAGGTGTAGATTGGTTCAAACATAATTAATGACATAAATGTTGAGGGTGCAACTCTATGACCAATTGATAATTCTCTAGCCAGTATGATTATTATTTGTTGGCACAATTAACAAAAAGAAATCATATACATACTTTCTCATTTGACTTGACTTACTCTTAAAGAAATACTTCATATTACTTGTACACTTTTTCGTTTTTAGATATACCTAATTGATTATCCATTTTGACAAATCAAAAAAGAATAAAACAAATTTCTTTATTATACCCTCAATTTATTACTTTGAAAAATGTAGAACTTTTTAAAAATCTTAAATTTTTAATTCATTTACTTCATAATTAATAGGGGTAAAATGGTAAACACACCATGTCAATTATTGTTTTCTTAATAGGTGTGTCATTTCAAAAGTGAACAAGTAATTATGGACAAAGGGAGTAATAATAAATAATTTTTTAGTATATTATTTTTAATTATTATTTTCTATCCATTTTTACTTGTTTACTATATTAAAAATAGATGTTTACTTTTACTTATTTAATTTTAAAAATTAAGAAATTATTTATTATTTTATGCTTATTTTATCCTTATTATTAAACAATATTCATTTTAATATTCATATGACTATAATTATTAAGAGTGATATAATAAAATAATTATTTTGCTTTTTAAAAGGTGTGTTGATCAAATATGAACAAATAAAAACGAAGGAATTATGTATAGATATCCCCTAAATTATGATAGAAATTCCAACGACACAACTTAACTAGGGTCCTAAGAGATGGAGGAAGTGTTTCTAAGAGAACTTATTCTATCTAGTAGTGTTAATTTTTTTCTTTTTGAGTAGTTTTTAGAATGACCCAAGTAGAGGTGTACATGGCGGGGTTGGTTCGGATTTTTCAAATATCAAACCAAATCATTTGTGTCGGATTTTTAAATTTATAAACCAAACCAAATCAATAAAACTCGGGTTTTTCAACCTCGGGTTTTTTCGGGTTTTTCCGGTAAAGTATTCATACAAACATATAATTTACTAGTACTTCAAATATTTCTTTAGTCCTGCCAAAATACAACTATCTAAGATGTTTCTTAAAAATATAACACAATATAATATGATTAATGACACTAAAATATCCAACAAAAATAATAATAATGAAATCGCATAAAACAAATATTGTAAATTAACAAGTCATAATGAAAATGATCATAATTAAAAGGTACTAAATCATGCTAAAATTAAGTTTAATAAGTATTAGTTACATGACTAAATATTAAAGGAAATTAAAATTAGATTATGTATTTTAATTGTCTAAACCAATGTAAAACTAAAGAACAAATATCCAATATTATAGTCATTCTTAGTGTTGAATTGATTTTCTTTTTGCATTAATATTAATTTGATTTTGATTTAAGCTTTATTATAATTACCAACATCTGTGAACTATAATCTTTATTGGCTCATTCATAATTCTAAGTTTCAAACTTGAAATAATATATTAAAAGATAAAAACTATGAAAAAGTATAAGAAATATTTAAAAATTATATCAAAGTAAATATTTTTATGTATAAAATAAAATTTTAAAATTATATATATAATGTCGGGTTAATTTGGTCTCGGGTTGATTTTTTTTAGTTAAAACCAAATCAACCCAAATATAATCGGGTTTTTTTTTTTTAAAACCAAACCACTAGTCGGATTTTTTTTTCGGGTTGACTCAATTTGCGGTTTGGTTCGATTTTCGATTCGATTTTGTACACCCCTAGACCCAAGTAGTTTCATTTATGTTAATCTTAAACTTGATGCTAAAGATTAATAATAATTCGATCTTAAAATTTTTTAACCCACTTATTTAATGCTTTTAGTGTTGTATTAATCGAAATAAATGTGTAATTGGTAATAAGCTAGGCCTATCAAGTGCCAAACTTGAAAGATATTGAAAAGTAATAATGCAATATATATATTCAATGAATATGAACCAAGGTGCGTTTAATTACGACAAGATCCTTATTGGAGTGGGTCAGTGGATATATATGATACTTTCTGTTTTGTCGAGTCCTATTTTGATTTCTGATTTGATGGTCGTATCTACTGAAAATTCGATACATTCTATTTTGTTGCTCATCAGAATTTTTTATAATATTTTAAATTTACTTTTTTTTTTTTTGTTAGATTTTGACTTTTTCGCTATGATTTTTGTAGTAGTTTATATAGGAGCTATAGTCATTTCATTTCTATTCGTTGTTATGATGTTCCGTATTCAAATAGCAGATATTTACGAAGAAGATCTATTTTGATACTCTCTTTGTTTCAATTTGTTTAATCTACTTTCATTCTTAGTCCATTAAAAAAAAATATTTTTTTAGCAACTTTTAAATTTTAATTTTTTTCCATATGATATGTTTAAGACCAATATCTTTAATTTTATATCATAATTTTTTTATTTTTTAAAAACAATATATCAAAGTTAAAAACAACAAAAAAGAATCCTCATGTGACATCAGTCAAACCGAAAGTGGCACACTACACCAAATTAGTCACTTCTTACTTTTCTTGTGCCCTTTGATCTTGGCAAGTGGGGTTTGGGGTGGTAGAGTGAGATGGTTAAAGGGTGGGGATAGAGCTGTCAAAAAGGGTTGGTTCAGTCCCACTCGATCCAAGCCTTGCGGGTCAATGAATTTGAAGGGCTAGAACGGGGCCGGCCCTTCATTTAGTGGGATTGAAAATGCTCATTCCAATTCAACCCTAGAAGGGCTGAGGGTTGGGGCGGGCTAGCCCTTCTTTTTTTTATTTTTTTCTTTTCAAACTTAAAATTCTATAATATCAAGAAAATGAGAAGATTTTCATATCAAATATGACAAACAATGGTGTTGTTTCAATAACACTAGCAAAAAAATCTAGTTAAATTAGCATGTATCTCGCATATCAGATACGTGAGCGAGATAAGAGAGTGGCAAGCAAGATGGGAGAGAGGTGAGGACGCGAGATTTGTCTATGTATCCTAAATACATGCGATCTACTTGGATAAAATGTATCTAAAATAAATTAACCTAATTTTGAGTCCATATATTTTGAAATACATGTATCTGGACGTACCAACATCTGGTAAGATTCATAATATTACAACATAACGTGTATTTAAGCAATTAGATTATATAACAGTGAGATTATTGTAAGTTACCATTAAATAAAAAGTTTTGGCCCGTGGGCCGACCCCTGTCCGACCCCGAATAAGCCTCAAGGGCCAAAGACTTATATGGGCAGGGCTTATAAGCCCTAGTTTTACATGGGCTTGAAAAATCTTATTTCAACCCTACCTCAATAACGAGTTGGATTGGGCCGGCCCCATGGGCTAAGCTTGTTTTGATGGCTCTAGGTGGGGATGAGAATGTTGGGTAGGTGAGACGAAGATAATGAACTTCACAGTTATTTATGAAAATTGTTTATATATATATTTTTATTTTTTTTATTTTTCATTAGAGAAATTATTTTTGAAATTAATTTGACCAATTAGACATGAAAAATTTAGAAAACATATTTTTCAATCTTCAAAGTGTAAAGTGAAATTTTTTTTCTAAAATATCACATTTTTGTAATTTTCATACTTAAATAGTTAAATTAACTATGAAGTGTGTAAGAGTTTCATATCTTAACTATCGTCAATTGTTTATCAACACACATTAACAAATATCTTACAGTGCATACGTCTACACTCTTTTTTTCAAAAAATAAAATGTGCTAAGTGGCATTCCACGTGAATAGGTAATTTTAATATGACAAAACTTAGAATAAATTATTAGGTTGAAGTTATAAAGGTTAATATTTTTGAATAAAAGTTATAGGTCAATGTAAAAAATAAAATGGGTCGCAATCATGATTCTCCACTGAATTTGGGTTGATATTTATGAATTATGATGTCAATTATCTCCACTAGTGATCTTTCTGGTAATTCAAAGAAGAAAATAAAAAACAAAAGAAAAAGGATGTATTCATAGGTAAATGGAGTTGTCACACACCTAAAAGTGATTATATTTAAACACTTGATTTAGTCAACATCGCAATATATTTTGATAAACATTTAATGATATAGTTTAAATAGGAGATTCACACATTTGATAGATCGAGTTGAGTGAAAGAGTCAAATACAAATAAATTCAGATACATTGTATCTAGAATAAATGACGTACCTAATTTTGACCCTATATATTCGAGATACTTGTATTTTTCAAATTTGATAACTAGTTGTAAAATATTACAAATTAGTGTATGGCTTGATTCGTATTGTGGATGGATAAGTATTTTTATGAGCTTATAATTGAAAACATACATGCGTTACTTGAATAACGAATTCAACTATTTACTTACAATATATGGTAGTCATAGAACTATTATGTCCAAGGCGTATAACACTACTAAAAAACGACGGATTGCGTCGTTTTTTTGGTCAAAATTGACTCAGTCTGTCGCTTTTCTGGAAATTTTACTTTTGAAAATCCCAGAAAAGCGACGAACAAAAGGACCCTATCCGTCGCTTTTCTGGAAATTATTTTTTTGGAAAATCCAGAAAAGCAACGGACAAAATCACGCTGTCCGTCGCTTTTTCTACAATTTTTTAAATTCAATTCTACACTATTCAGCCCAATCAAACACGCACAATTATAAACAATCTACACAAAACATAAAACAACAAACTTAAAAGAACAAACAAAAATATCTAAATCACAATTTAAAGTCTTTCAAAATTTCAAAAAGTTCATAAATGTCCAAAGATCTAAACTAGGGAGTGGGATCTACATAATCATCCTCATCATTGTCGTCGTCGGTGTATTCGGGAGCCGAAGTAGTAGGTCGACGAGCGAGGTTTATCACTTGTTCTTTGATTTGCTAAACGGTCTCACTCATGCTTTGTTGTTCAACTACTCTTCTCCGCTTTGACTCTGCCAGTGCCGATGTAAGTTGTGCTATTTGAGCCGACATAGCAGCAATCTGAATACTGTCAAGTGTCTCGACTTGACGTGACGATCCAATACCTTCTTATCCTGACTGGAGTCGTCTTACATCGTTTCGAGAGCCTAGACCATAGACTCTACCCTTGTGTCTCCCCCCTACCACTTTTTCTTTCCAAATCTGGGTGGACAGTTCAAGTGTCATTTGAACCGAACTATCTAGATTCTCAGCGATGTAATGATGAAACTCATTCTGCATATTAAATATAAAAATTGACATAAATATATATACATATCATAAATATATTCACTACTAATATATATTATTCATATTAAATAACTTACAAAAGTTCGTTCGGCACACAAGGCGAAGCAGCATTAGAGAATGGTGTGAAGCCATCTGCACAAAACCCCAATCTAACATTTCTTGGGTCACTAGAAAAATCAGGATATACATTATCAAAATGTTTCCATGCTTCACCATCAGATAGATGAGACAAGGCACCCGGCGACCTTCTATATTCACGATGTCATCTCATATGTGGGGCAGACCTCATCGATGCATACAACATCTTTAACCTAGGAATGAGAGGTAGATAATGCATTGCCTTAACTAGGACCATCTTTCCAGTCGGAGTCCTCTTATAATGAGCATGTCCACAAAACTTACAATTTCTAATTCACTATTAGTTTTGTAAAACAACATGCAGCCATTAACACAACAATGAATTCTATCATATGTCAATCCTAACTTGGAAATCAAACGCTTTGCCTGATAGAAGTTCTTAGGTATGTTAAACTCCGGATTAACTAGTTCACCCAAAAGATCAACCATGGAGTCCATAGCCATATTAGGAACATTCCAATCTGATTTAATATTCATTAATCTAACCGCAACTGACAAGGCAGAATGCGGACTCCTTTCATATGGCGGACGACTAAACTCTTCTAATTAATCATAGAAGTGTCTTGCTTCTTCATTAGGAGCTTCATCAAAATATTGTTCTGGTTTCATCCCACGTTGAACCCCGAAAACATCATTGATCATTTCATGAATCCTATCATGTTCAACCCTAATTTGGCCATATGGTGCAAGCATATTATATTCATCCACAGACATCGAATTATAAAACATATCATCCAATCCATCTCTTTCTCCATGATCAATTCATACAAAATATCTAGGCTTAAATTCATTACGGTACAAATGAACCATAACTGTATCTGGTTTAAAAAATTTTAAGCACTTACATGCACTACAAGGACACCTAACCAATCCATTATTCTTGAAAATGTCAAGTGTCATTGTATGTTCAATAAAATCTCTACCACCGTCAATAAACTCACGTTTCAAACCAACACCAATTTCATAATGCATATTATACATCCACAAATGATGATCCATCTACAAAAATATAGATATTCAATTATATTATAAATTAAATTTAATAATAATTTTACTACATTAATTCATTGTTAATATATATTTATAATAATTATTTAATAATTATATTTATTATTACTTATATATCTAATTAATTAGTTCATAAATACTACATTTCAATAAGTAATTAATTTATTCCAATAACTAGTTATATTCAAATTCTAATTAAGTTCAATTAGTTCAAGTTCTAAATTCAAGATAATTCATATCTAATTTCTAAACTTAGTTATGTATAAATTTCTATTCCAAGAATTGGTCATATTCAAGTTCTAAGTTCATGTTCAAGTTCATATCAAAGTTCTAAAATTAGTTATATATAAACTTCAAATCCAAGAATTAGTTATATATATTCAAGGTTTAATAAGTTCAAGTTCCAAATTCAAGTTCATATCTAATTTCTAAACTTAGTTATATATTCAAACTAAGTTCCAACTTCAAGTTCAAGTTAATTCTAATGAATTCAAGTTCATATCTCTAATCTATAAAATTAGTCATATATACACTTCTAATCCAAAAATTAGCTTTATATATATATATATATATATTCCAAGGATTACAATTAACTCTCAAAACTGAAGATAATATACTCAACAAAATGCAAAGAATGTTTGCAGGAAATAGAGAAGGTAATAGAAATTACCCAAACAACAGGTAATTAAACATGTTAACTAAACCAATGATTGAACAAATCCTTAGGAAAATTCCTGAAAGAAAAAGAAAGAAAATGAATTATGTTCATTTAGGAGGAATCCAAATACTAGTCAAATCGACTTTCAAAGAAGGGATTAACTGCCCTATTGTTGTAAATCATTCAGACGAAAGATTCATAAACGCAAGAAAAGGAAACCTTGGTATAGTAGAAGGTAATCTAGCCTATACCAAACTTCTATTCACATACTATCTCAAATATAGTATATCGCTTAAAGATGCCGATTTTAATGATGCATTAAGCTTACATTTTCAAGTCAAAAGAAATGACTTATTTAAACCAGGTAATCATATTATGAGCATTTATATTCAAGTTCTAATTCAAAAAAAAAAGCCTCATATATATCATGACAATCAAACATTTATCCTATATATTTATGACATTCAAACTTCATCAATTACTAACTTCAATTAACAGTACTTCAAGATTTCTAACGTTTCACAACCTAAAGTTCTAAAATACTACAAAAATTCAAGTTCTCTAAAGTTCGAAAATCCTACAATAATTCAAGATTTCTAAAGTTCACAACCTAATTAAAGCTCTAAAATCCTACAAAAATTCAAGTTCATATCTAATTTCTAGAATTTCTAATAAGTTCAAGAATTTTCAAGTTCAAGAATTTCTATGTTCAAGAATATAATTCAATTAACCCAATTTTCAACAACATTATAATATATAAGCACAAATACAATGGCAAATCTATCAATGTTAAACTAATCTAACTTCTAACTTCTAACCCTAAAATCTAAAATCCTCAATTCTCTCCCTAACTAACAATAATCAAATATACAAATTAACAATTGAATAACACAATTCAACAAACTAAAACAATGTACAAACTAAGAAATCAGATATAATTACTAGAATTCAAAAATTAAAATTAAAATTAAAATTAAACCATAACCTTATAACAAGAAGGAGGGGCAGATGGGGAATTCTTTTGGGCGTGGTGGCAGCTAGGGTTGGCCGGCGATGGGGAGAGGTTGATGGCGGCGGCAACGGACAGTGGTGGTGGCGATGGGGCGAGGCTAATGGCTGCCTTTCTTAGAGAGAAGGGAGAGAAGAGAGAGAAAGAGAATGAGAAATTTGGTGGAAAATCCATCACTGTTGTAACATAATTGAATGAAAAGCGACGGATAGCGTCTCCCCGTCCGTCGCTTTTCTTTTAAAAAGTTGACCAACATTTTGACCAAGAAGCGACGGACTAAGAGACTCTGTCTGTCACTTTTTTAAAAATAGTTGACCGTATATTTTGACTAAGAAACGACGGACATAAAGATGTCGTTCGTCACTATAATAAAAAAAGAATTAATAAAATAAAATAAATATAAAGCGACGGACAGTGTCGTTAATATTTTAATTTATATATAATTATATTTAATAAAAGCGACAGATGGCGTTGCTATATTTATTAAATAAATAATTATTAATTATATATATATATATATATATATATATATATATATATATATTTGGCGTAAAATTCCGCAAAAAAAAGCGACGGACTAAGAGATGCCGTCCGTCACTTTTTGTAAAATAATTTAAAAAATAATTATTTTTATTAAAAAACGACGGACAGTGTGGCAAATAGCATCGCTTTTTGGAGCGACACCATCCGTCGTTTTTCAGTAGTTTTTTAGTAGTGTAACAAGTTATACAATGGATACTCTTGACATATTTCTTGAGACAAAAATACAAGGGCGGCTCAAATATATTTGTAGCTTAAACACAAATTTAAATGAAAACTTTAATTTCTTTTACGAAGTTTTATAATTCAATTCATTAATCTAATTTGAGACATAGTATTCTAGATTTGTCAAACTTCTAACATTTTTTTCCTCTTATATGAAAATTTTATATTTTCTACAAATATTACTAATTTAAAAAAATAATACTTATAACCTATTATTGCTTTAAAAAGATGAGACCCCTCAAATTAGAAAACCTAAAACAACTTGATTGCAAGTCTCTCATTATTTATACAGATCTCCCATGTATAATTCTCTCGTGCACGCATCTGTTACCGAACCAAACTTCCTTTTTCCCAAAAGTGTAATCCTCATCGACATGTTTCAAATTTCATAGTTCTCTAAACTAGTCAATCTTTTGAGAATAAGCACGACTCCTAAAGCATTTGATGGATCAATATACAGAGGATCATTCTGATCAATTTTGAGAGTTGTCATTGTTGTAAGTTCATGTAATAGAAACAATTAATCATAAAAATTAGATCTAAACTCATCTGCAATTTTTCTCTATACAATCAACATCGACTGCTCTGATACCATAACAAAATATGAGCTCAAAAACTCATAACTCCATTGATGAACTCAAGCTTGGAGAAAATAGAGAAAAAAATCTTTATTGTTCACAATATTTTGTGCATTCAATTCTAAAAGAGAATATAGTGTTGAGTCTTATAGCCCTAATCTATAAAATATCTTCTAACTGACTTCTAACTAGGGGTGTACAAAATTGAACCGCAAATCGAACCAAACCGCGAATCGAGTCAAACAAAAAAAAACCCAACTAGTGGTTTGGTTTGGCTTGGTTTGGTATTGAAAAAAAAACCCGACTATATTTGGGTTGGTTTGATTTTAACTAAAAAAACCAACTCGAGACCAAACCAACCCGACATTATATATGTAATTTAAAAATTTTATTCTATACGTAAAAATGTTTATTAATATATAATTTATATATTTTTCTTAATCTTTCTCACAATTTTATGTTTAATATTAGTGGACTTTGGGCTACATTGTTGACTTGAGCCCACTTATTATTTTTAGGAATAAACAAAAGCCCAAATAAACTATACAATTCAACTAGCCCTATATAATATTCTCTATCTCATTTAACAAAGGTCATTAGGTCAGCAACTCAAAAGCAGCTCTTCATCTTCAAAGGCTTAGTCACTGTTAGATTTTACTCCTTAGCTATTAGGGCATAAATTGAGCTCGTCTTTTCGATTTTAGTTCAAATCATCATCAACTCATCTTAATCTGGGTAAGTAATTGCTACTAACTCGTTTTTAGATATTTTTGATCTTGTATTGCCATTGTCAACAACATCACAATTTTGGGTAGTTGAATCATAGATATAAACCTAAATATTATACATCTTGGTGTCCATATCTATGGTGTGTTAAGCTTAGCAACAAGATGATGATAAATTTTTTGTATATAAGTTTCACTTATTTCTCTCTTTACTTATGTTGTTTCAATGCAATGAAAAAGGGGCAAGTGTTCGACTCATTGCTTTTGGTTCCATTTGTATGGAGGTTTTTGTATTGTAAACATGATGGTTCGCAGAGATAAGGAAAAACAAGTGATAGAGATAAAAATTTAAGAGACTATTAGATTTTGATAGCAGTAGCCAGTAATATACATCAAACTTTTCTAACCAAATATTTTGTACTATATTTGTATCTATTTTGGTTTCAAAGTGAAATATACTTCTAAGTGTTGTGCACAATACTTGAATGGAAGTCTTGTTGAAACACAATCTTGTATTAGAATACTAATAACTATTGTTATGTATGTGCAATAACTTTCTTTTTGGATGGAAACTACACCTTCTGTAACAGATGTAGAGGTGATTAATAATATTCCTTCAACTATGTCGACAATATCTCAACAACAAGGCAAAGTAACTCCACGTCGACGCATACCTCCTAAGAAGCAAAAAAGAGCAGCTCCTCCGGTCGCTCCTAACTCTGGAACTACAGGTAGAGAAACATCTCAAATTTGGGATCATTTCTCCAAGTTTATTGCTAAAGGAGGTAAATGTAAGGCAAAATGTAATTATTGTACTAAAACATTTGCTGCCGACAGTGTCAATGGGACAACTACGTTATGAAATCATTTAACTGTGAAATGTCTCAAGTCTCCATTTAAGTCCGATAAGTGAAAAACAACATTAAAACCTATCAAAAGAGGTTGGCCAGAAGGTGGTTCCACTGAAAAAGGGGTGTTTAATATGGATGAAATTAAGAGAGCAATTACCGAATTTATAATTCTTGATGAACAACCGTTTAGAGTTGTTGAGGGAGAAGGATTCAAAAAATTAATGGCTAAAGCCTTTCCAAATTTTGATGTTATGAAAAATGATTCTGCTTTTGAATTTTATTTAGTATTCAATTTGTTTCAGTTCTTTCAGAATACCCCGACTCACCTTTGAGGATTGATTAGCCAGTTGATGTACTTTAATTTCACTATATGGAACAAAGGTATTAGTTCATTCTTTTGTGATTGTTAATTACCTAATTATTGTATGCTCTAAATAGTAATAAGAACTAAGGACTAAACATCAACTTAGTTAATCCATTGCTAATCAACTTAATTGATTTGTATTGTCTACTTTGCAGATGTAGGCTATGGTTTTTGGAAAATATGTATAGAAGATCTCCTAGGTTGTAAGTAATGATGGTGTAGAATTTAAAGATTTGAATGTAAATAACTCGTATTAACTTTTGACGACAATATTTTGACTATGCAAAAATTGTTTAAGCCACTATGTTACTTTCATGAATTTCTCTAATGTATAATGAATCACTCTTGATTATTGATATTATTTTATGATTTGTCCAAAATAGTAATAGTAGTAATTTTTTGAGAATTTGTGTTCCAAAAAGAATGGAGAATTGCCTATTGAACTCATGGGCTTGCAATGCCAAAAGAAACTACCGAATGCTTTTCTAGGATGAAAAATCATGTTAGTGTTCAATGTTTTTTTAAATCACTGAAAGAACACATGCTCTTTAGTCTTTATAAAAAAACCCGAGAAAACCCGAATATCCCGAGAAAATCGAATAACCCGAAAAAACCCGAGATTGAAAAAATCCGACTATTATTGATTTGGTTTATATTTATTTTAACCCGATACAAATGGTTTGATTTGATTTTTAAAAAACCCGAATCAACCCGATGATGTACACCCCTACTTCTAACAAACTGTGTCAGCTCATCACCAAGTAACTAACTAATGAAATGAATCACAACTAACTATTGTACAAGGTTCATTATGTATCACAACTATAACTAATGGACCAACTACATCATGTGATGCATTTGAATAACGAGGCCATAATCGAGTGTTAAATCTCACGGTAAATAAATTATGTATTTGGTACATTTATGTGTATAAAGATTTTCCATCTTGTTTTATAATAGAATTATGATTTGATGGAATGCAATTAAGTGGGAGACCTCAATTCTTTATTATGAACAACCAGCTTATTCAACTTCGTGTTTTCATGTGCAAAGTTCTTACAAAGTTCATATGACAAAAGTTTGAATTCGTACTATGGATGTAGGCGAGAATTAAATCCCATGAGTCGCCATTCTATTTATAAGCTCTTCAAAAATATTGAAGAAATACTCCCTCCGTTCCATTTTATGTGGCAATATTTGACCGCGTACGGAGTTTAAGAAATAAATGAAGACTTTGAAATGTTTACCAAATTGCCCATTAAAAGTAGACTCACTTTTCTCTCTCCTCATAAATGTATTGGAGTATTATTTTAAAATTAAGTGAGACCAACAAGGGTAAAAGAGGAATTGTACCTTTAAATACTTACCATATAAGGAAATGTGACACTTTTTGGGACTGACCAAAAAGGAAATGATATCACATAAAATGAGACAGAGGGAGTAATATTTTTTTGCTTTTCCTGATGTGCCGTTTGAATTTTGTATTTTTTTAGGTCAAGGACTGTACATCATACAATCATAGTGTCAAGCCAAATCTGAATATCTGACTAGTGTTACTCCTTTACCTGCCTCATTTAGGAGGGAACCACAAAATAACCTTTTTTTTCATTATATTTCATCCATATACAATTCCATTTATTTACTTTTTTTAGGCCTTGTGCAATCCACAACTATAACACCGAAATACAAAAATATTTTATTTCAATCAATGTGATGGTTGTGTAATGAATAACTCTTATTCTGATTTTGAGATATTTTATTTTAGCTGTTTTAGATATTTTAAGCTATCATATCGCTTTCGCTAAGTCCCATATCTTATTATATGCACATTAACATATTTTAAACACTCGAATACACTCAAGCGCGCACACAAGTCCCGATTAGTTATATGACATTACGAGGCATTACATTGTGTTCAATCATCGTCATGTTATAGGTATAATGCATCTTTAATTATTTCATTTTTTTTTCAAGTACATTATGCTTCATCAAAGTCATGTTAATAGGTGTAATGAATCTTTACTTTTTTCAACTTTTCAATACTCTATGTGTCATCATAGTCATGTTATAGATATGATACATCTTTACTTTACCTTTTAAATTACTCAATTTTCTAGAAGTTCAATATGTATATCTTTTATTCTGTATATATTTATTTAATAATTTATAAAATATCAACAATTAAATATCTACAATACATACTTATGAGCTCCCATCTTAAAACTTATGCCTCATATCTTATTAAATAAAACATCTTGCCTCATGTTGCGCCTTTTCAAAACATGGCTCAAAAAATTGAAGTTTCACATTGTTTTTCAATTAATATGATAAGAGGATGAATTTTTGTTTTTCATTCGATGTTCATTGCTAGCCGTGGAGCCCGATTATTTCAGATTCGCCTTAGATAGAGCCCCATTTGGGTGGGGGGGGGGTAGTGCTTCTTATCAAGAAGTTTTTCATATTCAAAATTCAAATTTAAAATCTCTAATTAAGGGAGGAACAATCTCATCCACTGTACCAGATCCGTTGATGGTGACAATAGGATGAATTGATTAGTGCTCCACATAACTTTCAAAGTTAAGAAAAAAGAAATTGATAAATGAACATCTAATTTGATGATAAAAGAAGTTGGTCACAAAGAAATGATTTTGCCTAACCTTTTGTTTGGCGGGACTTGTATTGATGTAACCCCATTTCATATTGTCATTTGTAGACAATAGTTAGTGATTACAATATTGCTTGAATTAAAAAGTGGAAAGAAATTGGAAGGGGATTTTGTCGAAAGAAGAAAGATGAGAATATTGAAAATGGAAGCCACCTAAATATTATAATGCAAATAATTAATTGGAGTAATATATAAACAACCCGTTAAGATATTTTATTTAAACACTCAAACACTCAAATTGAACATTTTATTTCCTAATAAAGTGTTTTAATTAGATTTTTTTTTGGTTTAAATTTTGAATTTTTATTTTACGCGTATTCTTATTTATCTATTTTGTAGTTAAACTAATCACATAAAATATGTCATTTATTTTTAGGAAAAATGACCTAAATACACAATTTATTTTACCATACTCTCTAAATTCTCTGCAATTTGAAAAAATTACAAAAATCTTTACTCTCTCTCCTATTCTCGGATACACCACTTTACGCAATTTATCGGACGGATACATCACTTTATGCAATGTATCGGGACGTATGCGATGTATCGTGACATTGAGTGATGTATTCGAAATCGGGATATAGTGTATTCGGATGTTGAGCGATGTATTCGAAACCAAAATGCGATGTATCGGGACGTTGAGTGATGTATCCAAAATTCTTAAATTTTAAGGGATTTTTGTAATTTCGAAAAGAATAGAAATATGATGTAATTAACTCTTAACACTATGAGATCTCTGTAAAATTACTTTCTTTTTAATTAGCATTAGCTTGAATAAGCCGTCAAATCTCAAAACATTTTCTATTTAAAGGTTGATGCATATAATTAAAAAAAATGTCATATTTATGTGGCTAACTTGACTTAACTACTGAAAATATGTGTAAATTTTTTTCCAAAACTAAAATAAAAAATATCTAATTAAATTATTTTATTAAAAATACTTTTTATCTTTTCTAAACTTCTCCAAACATTACAAAAAGCTTAAAAGTCAAAGGCTACTTAAAACAGTTAATTCAAACGCCCTCTACGCTCGAGTGTCTAAATGAAATAATATCTCACCAAATTTTAGGAGCTTATAATGGATTAACCTTAATGCAATATATAACGTACTTCATATGCTCCAATTTATATGACTCACTTTTCTTTTTAATTAATCTAAAAAAATATTATATATTTCTATATTTAGTAATAGTTTAATTTAAAATATTCATTTTACTTTTTATGAAATGATTTATAGCTACATAAATATCTATGACATATTTTAGATTATAAATTTTAAAAATCTCCATTTTCTTCCGTTCTAACGTTAAGTCAAACTACATTAACTATTATTTTAATATGCCAAATCACAAATATTATCCCTTCTCCTCCCTCATGTCTGGACTATTTATTTTGCTTGTCTGAGTTGTACAAGCAACTGATTCTTTTTCTATCTTCAAAAATCACCAAAATCACCAAAAAGAAGAGCCAAAAATTCAGAAAAAAAATCATGTCTTCCCCAAGCAAAAGAAGAGAGATGGACTTGATGAAGCTGTAAAATCCCTTAACAATAATCTTTTGGTCTAAATTAATTTTGGGGTTTATTATTTTTTTTTAATTTTTTCAATTTATGTTATCTTGAATTAGGATGATGAGTGATTACAAAGTTGAAATGATCAATGATGGGATGCAAGAGTTTTATGTGCATTTCCACGGACCTGCTGAAAGTAAATCTCCTCTTAACATTATTATCTCAATCTCTATTCTTTTTTAGGCTATATACTAAAATGTTTACCTTTTTAAGACATATATTTAAGAGGGTCTTTGTTGAGTTATTGATATTTTTTGTGAGTTTTTTCTACCTATCTTCAAAGGGGCATTTTCTGTTGGTGTCTATTTTGGTTTTTGATTGAAATTCTTCAATGGGAAATTAGATAAAAAATTGAAGGTAACTTGGGTGAGGATGAATTGATTAGGAATGAGGATATTCAGGATAAAGTGGGATTGACCTCTGTTGTGGATAAGACGGGGAAGAGAGACTGAGATGGTTTGGGCACGTTAGGAGGAGGTGTGTGGATGTCCCAGTAGAGGAGAGGCAGAAGTAGGTTGAAGAAGTATTGAGGAGAGGTAATTAGGCAACATATGATGCATTTTCAGCTTACTGAGTATATGACCTTAGGAGAGTGTTAGTAGCTTAGTTGGTTGGTTACCTGAACTTTCACCTTGCTGGTGAGAGTTTGATTTTCCACATTGTAATTCCCTCCCCATTTCCCCTTCCCCACACCCAAAAAAAGTATATGACCTTAGATAGAAGGGTATGAAGGTTGCGGATAAAGGTAGAGGGTTAGTAGGTAGTTGAGAGTTGTTTTATTATTAGCCTATTCATGTCTTTGGCTGGGTGGAAGTGTAGAGCTCCGTGTCGGTCGTAGTATTAGCATATTCATGTAGTCTTTGTCTTTTGGTATTTGTAGATTATTGTGTTTAGGTGATCGCACCTTGTTGTTGTTGTTATGGTCGCACTACTGTGCTATTAGCTATCATGCTTTTATTTTAATTATTGCATTGACTTGCTTGAGGGGTCTTTCAGAAACAACCTCTGTACCTCGAAGAGGTAGTGATAAGGCCTGTGTACACTGTACCCTCCCCAGACCCCACTTTGTGGAATTTCACTGGGTTTGTTGTTGTTGTTGGGCGAGGTTGAATTAAGAAGTACTCCTTATTTGGCATAGTTAATTTTATAGTTTCACTTTGTGGTTACGAATCTACTTATGCCAAGGGGTGCGGCCTTCCCTGAACCTTGCTGACGTAGGATGCTTTGTGCACCGGGTTACCCTTTTATTTGGCATTGTTAACTTTATAGTCCCACTTTGTGATTATGAATCTAGTTTGCTTCTTGGGTCCTTATGTTGAATGGATAATGGAATTATATTTAGTTATATATGTACCTTTTTCGTGTATCTGCTGTTTGGTAATTCACTAATAATCTTCAAGTTACATCTGCCTTTTAGTGGGAGTTCAATTGGATGTATGATGAAGGGAGGGGCAGAGGTGGATAAAAGATTAGACTTGATGAGTTCAACCTTCATGTTCTTTTTGCCATTATGGTTTTAGATTATAATATTTTTGGAAAATTTAGTGGTTTTCACATATACATTAGTAATCCGTGTAAAAGATGCTAGTTCAGTTGAACTCGTTGATTATACATTGCATCCGCCTTTTGGGGATGCAGTGTTACTTTTTTCAGTTTCTGCTTTTAGTTAGCCTTGTTTTTGCAGGTCCTTATCACGGTGGAGTGTGGAAAATAAAGGTGGAACTTCCAGATGCCTACCCGTATAAATCTCCGTCAATTGGTTTTATTAATAAAATGTACCATCCAAATGTTGATGAGATGTGAGTTTTCAACTGCTTAATTTCTTTAGATAATCTCATCCTTCTCGTTTTGTTTTAGCTGAAGTCTGAAATTTCACTGGATTATTATTTTTCAGCTCAGGATCAGTTTGTTTAGATGTTATCAACCAGACTTGGAGTCCCATGTTTGGTAATTGAATATGAGCAATGATTAGATTCTTGAAATTTCTATGGCTTTTCTGCCGACTTCTTTTTTAGTAATGATAGCTGGTTTTGAAACAATTTCCACAGATTTGACAAACGTGTTTGAAGTGTTTCTCCCACAACTTCTCTTGTATCCTAACCCATCGGACCCATTGAATGGGGAGGCAGCTGCCCTGATGATGCGAGACCGAACTGCATATGAACAAAGAGTTAAAGGTATAATGATCCATATCAGCTGCTTATATGTGTTACAAAAATTGTGCTTGCTTCAAGTGGATGAGAAGAACGAACTAGAACTATTAGAAGTCCTTGAATCTTTGATTAGGGTAGACTCAATAGAATTGAAACTCATAGCTTTAGTTTGGTTTAGGGTCCACTGGAGACAACCTCTCTACCTGCCAAGGTAGGGGCAAGGTTTGCATATACTCTACCCTCCCCAGATCCCGCTCGTGGGACTATACTAGGTATGTTGTTTTTGTAGCTTTGGTTTGGTTGCTAGGGAAGTGGTTATCCTTTGTTATATTGATCTTTGCACGGTAATTATGTTAGCATTCTATTGTAGCTAAAAATTTCTTAAGTTAGCTTCTCTTGAACAATTCATGGTTAGACTAAGTTCGGGTGAAGAGACAACAACATATGAGCCTAAACTATCAATTATTGCCCCACTTGGCACTTGCTGCCTAAAGCAGGGCGAACCTTTTAATTGGGACACAGTTGTAGATCAGCATTCTCATTCTGTTGGTCATCTGCAGTGTATAATTTATGAGTCTGCTTCAATAAAGATGTCCATTCGATCTAGAAGTATGGTCTAAATAATGTAGAAACTTTCTGGTAAACCAACTTTATGGCGACTTAGGTATGCATTATTTTGATAGTGAAGAAAATTCATAGTTAACGTACTCCTAGCATTCCAAACTAGCTAGTGTAGTCTTAGCATCCTCAATGTACTTTGTATCACTCCTAATCTGATGTGTTTGGTTTATAACTGGAGACAGCTACAAAAAAGGGAACTTCCAGATGGTGTCCGCTTAAGTCAACCTACCTTCCAATGCTTCCATTATCTGGCCTAGTTTTAAGGTGAAATGCAGATAGTATGTTAGCTTTCTTACTCCATTTTATATGGGACCAACATGTTAGAAACTTCGACCACAGCATCGACATACTCATCTTACATAAAGCATCTCTTTTTTCCTGGGGAAACACCAGTAGTAAATAAAGATGAAATAATGTTAGTCAATAGAGTCATATCAAAAATCAGGTCATGTTTATGTCTGCTAACCCCAATTGAGTTCTCCTATACTCTTTGAAAATGTTGCTCTTCACCTACCTTAGTTAGCAAAACATTCCCGGGAAAGAAGTTAGATGAAAAAGCTCTTTGCGCCTTGGCAGACTATTTTCGTTTGCTTGACTTGGAGCATAGACATTATGTCTTTTTGAGCTAAACATCTGCCTCAATTAATGCTAAGAATCTGCATTTCTCTTTCTATATGTTTATCATGTGGGTATTTTTCTTAGAAATTTGGTAAGGGCAGAAAAAATATGTTGTTCGGACTCTTCAAAATGTCGCCTAGTGTGTAGGATCCACCAAAAGTAGTGCATTTTTGGAGGATTTGACACGGATGTTGCTCAGACATATTACTGCTTATTTATGTTGCGTGGACTCTTCAAAATTGTTGCCGCATCCGTGTTGGATCCTCCAAGAATGCACTACTTTTGGAGGATCCAATATGCACCCATTGACATTGAAGAGTCCGAGCAACATAGCTTCTAATAGGGTGTAACACATTCCTCTCCTTTCGAAAGTTTAGGCCATACGAATGGAACTTCTTAAGCATTAACTAAGCACTCTTACCTTTTTGTCACTAAAGATGGTACTCTTTTCCTAAAGAAGTTGTCTTCTGGATGTTAAGATATGTTTTTACTGCTTTAATCTATTGCAGAACCTCCGATATCAGTGTATTAGGTGGTTGAGCATTGTTCCAGTATTTTGTTCGACCTTTTCTAATTGATTGTATGAAAAATCAACAGAGCAAAGTAGTTTAGATTTATGCTGCCACCGTCTCCTGGTCATTTCTCCTTCAGTAACTAAGCTACATAGATAGTTGCTACCTGCATTCTGCAATGAAACTATGATGCATCCTGGAACTCATTTTCATATTGAGTTCAACTTCTATGCACCGGCGATATTAAGTTTTTCATACTATCAGGTCATCAAAAAGGTAATTACAGCTAAAAGTGGAATTGGTAACCTGAAAAATAAGGCGACATTCTATAGCAAGAGTGCAGAATTTTCATTACACAGTTAGTAGATACAAGTTAAATCCTTTCGCATTTCTAACACGAACCTGCTTGTTTATCCAGAATATTGTCAAAAGTATGCCAAGCCAGAAGATGTTGGAGCTGTCCCGGAGGAGAAGTCGAGTGATGACGAGTTAAGTGAAGCTGAATATGACTCAGATGATGAGGCAATGGCAGGCCCTGTTGATCCATAATACCTCCCTCATCTCCATTACTATCTGTAAATCATGTTATTTGTCCTGTTGTTGAACTGCATAGTTAAAAAAAACTATTGATTGTGAGGAGGGATCCTAAAGAAGTTGCCCTCTTCTGTTAATGTAAATAAATTTCATGTTTGATTTCCTTCATGTTCTTTTATGTGTGTGTTTCGCGTGTTTATATTTTCCTATTGAGTTTCTTCATTAAAGCTCGATATTTATTAGCGTTTTGTACTTAAAAGCCTCAATAGACCTTCGAGCTTTATTCGCCTTTGATAACACTGAAAATAAGAGAGTAAGAGCAGGTTATCTAACATCTGTCGATCTTCTAAACTACTGCATGATTTTTAAATTAAGAAATTATTTGATGTTTTTTTAATTAAAATAATATATTACAATTTGATGTTTTTAGAACAAAAATTACTTGGTCACACATAACGTCACTCACTAGCTAGTTGTAGCATTCTACCAAAATGCTTCCGCACGTGTCTATTACATAGATAAGTTAGTCATATAAAGAAATTAATTACATAAAAATGTCTTAATGTATTACAGAAACAAAATATACTTCCGGCTCATATTTTGCACTAGTTTTCTCCCATGTTCATAAGTGTCTATTTTTTTTTTTTATAAATAAGTTAATCACATAAAAGGTGTGTCACGTTAAAAAAAAAGCATTAAAAATGTTTCCGCCCATAAGTGTCTATTTCATTAATAAGTTAATTACCTAAAAAAATCTATCACGTTAAAAAAAAGACATTGAAAAAGTTTCCGCCGGTCTATTACATAACTACGTTAATCACATAAAAAATCTATAACATTTTTTAAGAAAAAAAAACAAAATAAGAAAAAAATTCCGACCTGCCGGATTCGAACCAGCGACCTAAAGATTTCAGTAATACCACTACAGTCTTCCGCTCTACCAACTGAGCTAAGGTCGGACCTATTAGAAAATGTCTATATTTAATATATATCGCAATCTATCCTTCTCTCATACTAGCTAATTTTCCTTTTTTTTTTTGTTCAACCCGTTCTAA
This sequence comes from Solanum verrucosum, assembly GCF_900185275.1. NCBI lineage: Eukaryota > Viridiplantae > Streptophyta > Magnoliopsida > Solanales > Solanaceae > Solanum > Solanum verrucosum. Next base: position 1,054,453 of record NW_026020379.1, read on the forward strand.
TTTAAGGCATGTTTGGTACGAAGGAAAATAATTTCCTAGAAATGTTATGTTGAAAAATATGTGAATTTCTTAATTATTTTTAGTATTTAATAAGTAAACAAAAAATATTATTTTAATTGTATCTATATGTTATTTAGATGGGAAGTGGAGGTTCGGGGGTGAGATGATCATGTAATTATCTAGTTACATGTTCTCATTTAAAAATGATGTGAAAATTTAAAATTACAACTTACAAGATCCAAAAAGTATTTGATGGTATTAAAAAGTCTCTTATGTTATATATATATATAACACAAGAAACTTTTTAATTGCTGGTGTGTTATATATAAATCTTTTAATTAAGATCATATATTGAACAATCTTTCTTATATTTTTAAATTTTCGTATCAAATTTTAAACTATGAAACATTAAATAAAATGGACGAAGCAATAAAGTAACTATTAAATTCAATACTCCCTTATAAATGATGTACAACTTATTATTAATCAAAACATATTAAACGCTTTGTTCTATATACTCCAAAATAAAAGATACATGAAACAATTACTTTAACACAATCCAAATTATTGATGTAGTACTTATTATATTTGATTTAGGGGACCATTTTATATTTTCTCTCTCTAAACCATGTTATGTGGTCCATGCATGTTATATCAATCATTGATGGATTGTTTGATAGAGTGCATTGAAAATAATCTATATAATGCATGTATTAGCTTTGTGTATAACTATCTAGTGTCTTATTTGATATTAGTAATGCAAAAAATTTTAATTTATGTATTAGCCTGATTAAAGATACTGATACCAACATAACGAATACAAACATAACTAATTATGCCATCATTACTAATACGCTATATTTAACACTATCTTATACACTCTAGGACTCTCAAGTGTTTTAACGAAGTCTTAAAATGAAAATTATTAAAAAGTTGGAAGCTAAGATATATTTATGATGTAAGTCATGCATTAATACTCTTAAATGTTATATTAACTAATTTGGAGAAATTATGTGTGACGAGTACGAAGATGGCTGATAATGGTTCTCATCTTGAAACCAATGAATAATTTATAAGAATATCAAATCCTAGCCACTCAAGTTACATCTCTTTATTGGGGCATCTGTTCATTCTTTTTTTACATATTCAAACTATCTCAATCTCATTTTCTCTTGCTACAGATTATATGAGTCATTCTCACTTTGTCTCAAATATCTTCATTTCTTATTATCTTATATCTCCTAGTATATCCACATATCTACCACAATATCGTCCTTTCCGCAACTCTCACATTTTAAATATGAAATTTCTTAACTAACCAATTAACAATCTGCCCCGTACAACACAATCAACTTTATCATCACTTTGTAAAACTTAGCTTTAAGTTTAAGTGGTACATTTTTTATCACATAAGACTCCAGAGGCGAACAATGTATTATGCATTATGTATGAGTATGACATTTGCCTGTCTTGCCAACCATATACATTAGAATATATAGAAAGGTGAAGAGCAAGGACGACTAGGACGACCAATGGCAAAATGGTAATTAATGTATGAGATAGTGGCAAAAATATAATTTAGTGGATATAATCAATTTCTTGTTTTGACTTTTATTCCCACACATTCAACATTGTTCTAGAAGCTCTCATTTCACCTCTTTTTAGGTAGTTGTCAGGCTATTAACAATTTTTGTTTTAAATTTAAAAAATAAAATAAGAATAGTAGAAAGAGAAGACCCAAAGTCAATTTTTGTTTTAAATTAAAAAAAATAAAAATAGGAATAGTATCTATTTTTTCTCCTATATAGAAAAGCCAAGTATGGACGACCAAGGGCATAATTGTAATTTCACAGCTAACATTGTGGCTAGATATTTTGAAAAGCCAAGCCAAGTATGGACAACCAAGGGCATAATAGTAATTTTATAGCTAACATTGTGACCAGATATTTTGACTTTTCTCATTAGTTTTCCATTACAATTCTAGCTAGGTCTAGAAACATCCCTCTTCTTCATCACTGTAACATTCTTCATTCAATATAAGTAAGTATGAATCCCGGTACAACGAAGGAAATTTCTGGTAAGTGGTTGCTGCTTATTTATCTCTTTGTACTGTTTTCAGGAAGCAACAATATTTGTTCTTCTTCAACATAAAAGTTCCATATGGATCTCCTTATCCCAAAAAAGAGAATTTCGAGATTTACTAATCAGAATGATTTTGCATAGACATTAATTCTTAAAATGATTTGGTGTGTTCCTTTTTTCTTTAAATGATTTGTTAACTTCTTTAATTTAATTTTGGTAAATAGCTTCCTTTACTTTGATACTATGACATTATTTTCATCTCTGTAATGTAAAGCGTAAAATGTACTTCGCCTTGTGGAATCTCAATGCCTGTGTTATCTAATATTCTTGCTTTATCAGTTGGAATATAGTAGTTGCACGATTTGAATTTTTCAGGACTTTGAAAGTCGAATTTGCTCGAGGTGGAGAAAATCGAACAATGCTACAAGTTTGAAAGAGGTAAATTCTGGACGGTTGTATTCTATACACTTGGTTATAACGGAAAATGGTAATTGTAAATCTCAGGTACATATACTGCTCTTCAGTTGATGCATACCACAGACCTGAGTATTTACCACACTTTGAGGTCAGTATAGTAGAATAGTAGCATGTGATTGTTTTCTGAGTTTATTTTCAGTATACTTCTGATACTAGATAGTTAAGAAGAATAGGCAACAATACACGACTGCCAGTTTGATTAGTAAACACTTAAAAATGCATTTTGTACTCAAATAAATATGAATTTTACTCGGTAGACATTGTCAATATTTCAATTTCAGGTTCTTAAATATACTGTTCGACTACAGGCACTTGCAAAATTCTTATTATTGAAACTGTGAGTCCTAGCAGAGAGATTACACTTCATGATTTATTTATCTCAAAGATGTAACAAATAGCAGCTTTTCAGTTCCGCGTTGTACTCCTGTTTGCACCTTACTTTGGCCTTTCTTTTAATTTTTGTACTTATCTTGACCCTTAGTTCCTTTATGTTTTTTTTTTTTACCAATACTAGCCAAAACATCTTGCCCTATGTAAACATGATGATGAAGGTGACCCGGAGAATATGTAAATATGCAGGATCTGTGGACTTTGATCTCAATCAATCCAGTGATTTATTAGGGTACAATCTAAAGGTAAACTGAAATCAGATGAAAGTGGCTTGATTAAATATCAAACTTTTGGTATTGAGCGATTAATGGGTGTCGTATGCTTGAGTGTTATACTTTCAACAAATATTGCATTGAGTGTATATACGGCTCCTGTTTGTATATGCCCTTCTATCTTTTGTTATCATATGAATTTTTATTTGTGTGCTGCAGGAGTTGATTTTTCTAAAGTCTTTAAGCATTTGGTCTACCTCAATGCCAACAAATGATGTGCAACAGTTCTCCAAGGTAGGTTCCATCAAGCTATTTGAAAATTTTGGGTTAGAATGTTATGGCATGCTTAAATATCAACAAATTTATTTGTAAGATAACATATATCATGTTTGAAAATTGATGCTCATGTCGGGGATGTGAATGATCTTGGCACTGGTTACCCGAAATAACAATTATGTGTAGTTATGTTGAGATGCAAGTAGATGATGCTAACATCTAAACTCTTCTTGCGGCCAGTTGAATTATTCTAGGAGCAATAATTTGAATTACGTTCGATAGTTGTGAATTCTTCTAAGAGTAAAAATTTGAATTACATTCGATATAATAGAAATTAGAGGGGAATAAAGCCGTTTAATTTTGAATGATATGAGACTCTTGAGCACTTGATATGCCTTTATCAGACAAATAAATCTCAGGTATATCTTAGGAAATGAAGATAAAGACTCATTTGAACCACGTGTTGTGTTATTTGTCACTGCTTAGGAGAAAACGTAACATTCTTACTACTATTATTTCTAGGAAAATCACAATTGATAGTTTGTCACCTTGTTAGTTATAATTTCAGAAGGCATAGAATATATACATAGATCTGGCCTAAGTGTTGTCCCATTGTCTTCCACTGCAGGTGTCTTTGTAATCTAGAGCAAAGATGGTTGCACCAAGTTCAAGAATTGCACCATGGTAAACAAGAAGAATCCGTAGAATTATGACTAAAGTGTAGTAGGAATACTCTCGACAATAACATTTTACGGACTACTTCAATTGGCATGGCAGCACATCTTGGTCCACATTTATCCAAGATTCCAGATAGAAATAGTTTCATATCAAGGCGGATAGGCATTTAGTTTTTAACTTTTCAATTTTTGTAAACAAGTTTGTAACTATGATCTAAGTAACGAGTAAATGAAGATTCTAAAATAACTTGGGTACATAATTAATTGTGTTGGGTCCGTGCAAAGCACGGGCTTGCTTATTTAGTTATCGTACAAGTCGAAACAAACAAATCAATTACAAATTGATATATATATTTTTTTGTTGATGAAAATAGCAATGAGATATTTCTTTGATGATAATATATTCATATAAGAGAATTTTTTTTAAAATGGAAAAAAAAAAATCCGACCTGCCGGATTCGAACCAGCGACCTAAAGATTTCAGCAGTACCACTACAGTCTTCCGCTCTACCAACTGAGCTAAGGTCGGCTTTGACTACCATGCTACAAAACCATATACTTATTAGATCATAATAGCTACCATTGATATTAGTACAAGTTTTTTTTTTTTTCCTATATGTAAATTCAATTTCATTTGGTATAAAATTTTAAATAACCATATATGTTATTAAGTAAAACATGTTTTGAAGTAACAAAACTAAATTACAAATTTCTGCAAATGATAAATGTAATTGGATAGTGACGATAATGGTATGGTTGCATTAGAATAGTCCGTTTTTACAATCTTTGATCAATATATTATTTAGAACTTCGAAAGATGATCAAGAAAAGCTTGCTTCAAAGCTATTGCATTAGATATACATGTAGTCAACCCCTCTCTCCTTTACTAAAATACTACTTTCTCCATTGCTATTTATAAGTTGTTCTCACTTAAAATAGATGGTCCTTAATACTTGTTATTTCACAAAATCAATATATAAATAATACTATTCTTCTTATTTTACCCCTAAGAATTATGAGTCTTGAAAGTATGAATTTGACTAACATAATAAAACTAAATAATTAATTCATGTTCATTGGTTAATTTAATTAATCGAAATAATTAATTTATGTTTCATTTATGAAAAAAACTTGACTTCAAAAGAACACTAAATAAGAGTACAATAATAAACTTACCTAATTTCTTAAGGAACGATAAAATCTAAAATGATGACATAGAATAGTTTAAACTCAATATAATTGAATATTGTTCAAACCTATAAAGTCAACAATCAAATAATTAGTCACACGATCGTAATTATGGTAATTTTGTTTTATGAGGTATAAAACATAAAATCTGCATGCATCCCCCCCCCCCCCCCCCCCCCTCACCACACACACACACTAAAAGAAAAAGGTTCTTGAAGTAGAATAAAACAATTTTTGTTTAAAAAAAAATGGAATAACTATATACTGTGCAATTATTTTTTACATTATTGTATGTTTGCTGCATGATTTTTTTTAAAAAATCTTCCCATTAATTTTATGAGCTAGCAATTCCATGGTGTAATGTTTGGAATAATCAAGAATAGAACGAAAATATGTGTTTAGTATAATGTTGACTTTAATTAGAACTTGATCTTCAATTATATGTAAATGAAAAGGTTGATGGAGCAATTGGAAAACTAATTAAAGAGTTAAAAGTTTAAACGGTAGAATTGATACAAATTTTGCATTATATATAATATATGTACTATGACAATGCTAGTTTTGAAACTCAAAAAATAGGTTGATTCTAATTCAATGAATCTACTTTCTTTGTATCCAAAGTAAAGGACAATTTAATATTTTTTTATTAATTTAAATTACTCACCGTCATAGGAATCATTATAAGAATTAAATTGAGTTTAAAGAGTAATCATTCAATCTTTTATGAACATTTTGATATCCAATTTCGTAGTACTTTAGGACTCTCACTTTTATATTGTTAGTTATTTTTAGTCACAGAAATAAAAAACTCTAACCGCGAATGACCTTCAAGTAACCAACAAGAGCCGCCCATCTAAAGCGTACAGAGCCCGGACCTCAAAACGCGGATGAATCTCCCTGGGCGTTAGGACTTAATAGGCCGTAGCCATAAGTGTGTCGACTAGATGATAAGGCCAGACCTTTAATCGACGAATAGTAGGGATCAACTCTGTAGAGGATCATGAGCAACATGACCAGACCTTTAATCTATGACTAGAAAGAGTTGTCGAAGGATCTACTGTTAACCATCATCAAAACCACCGTGGAACAACGTCCACTGCCAAGTAATCAGTACAACACTCCAAGCTCAAACCAACTCCAATCTCAGGTCGCCTAGTGTCACAATCCAAAGTATACCCTAGACACCACATGACGTATATGATCCTGAGAGGGCCTACACAACCACTTGATGTACATACAATACAATATAATATACAATAAAAGAGTTTAAGACATCTCCTAAGCGAAATCATGACTATGTCTTGACAAACCATTATAACACATAATAAAATAAGAGTGGTAGGGAAGTAACCCGTTCACCACGTACAAATTCTCAAGAGTAAACAATAAAAGCGATAAATGGTCTTCATGGATTTTCCCTCGGAGTATGAAGACTCACCAATCCAATAGCGAATCGCAATCTGAATCTAGCCACGAGCGGGAGGAGGAATGTCGGATCCTATATTATGAAACAATATAGGCACAAGTATGCATTAGTACAGTGAAAGTACTAAGTATGAGGAAATATGCATAAACGTAGACATAATATCCTAGTAGGCTTGACACATGTAATGCATCACCAAGTGGAACATTTAAAAGCTTAGAAAGCAAAGTCACTAAAACCATGAGACAAGGAACTTACCTTGAACTTTCAATTTTCCTGCAGCCACAATCACCACTGAAGCAAAATGTGCCAATCTGATACCTCATAAACAGATTTCAATGGTGCCTGATCATTCACTCTCTTCTTCATAGAACCTGAATAGATATGGCATATACTGAGATTCTTCTTATTTCGTACATGTTGGGAGAGGGGAGGAGTCAGACATTAATACTGTGAGAATGCGATAAACATACCTATCATCTAACAGATTATATTGAGTGAAACACCAAACTAACAACTTACATTCTAACAGTTCCACAATTTCATAGAAGTTAAATACCAAGTCTTGATGAGAGTAGATATCAGACTTTATTCATCAAATAAAATTGCAGAAACTTACATGGAGAATAAAAAGGCAAACACGGCCATGGAAAGACTCGTGTAGCTTCTCATTGAGCACCCTGTATACTTTGAGTGATTTGATGTTTCATATGTAGACTTCAGTTCCCCGAAAAGGTTGTTCAGTACCCAAATACTCATGAAACTGTTTCGCGATGAGTCTACAACTGAAGATTCTGTTCGTCATACAAAATAAAAGTGGTGGTTCCTCTGTGAAACATAACAAACAGTGTTAAACAGTAAAATTGTTTCATGAGAGAAAAGGAAGGCAAATAAAGAACTTGACACACTTGTCATAGCAGTCCTCTAACAACTAAATAAAAATACCTAACGTGATTGCTGCCCATGGATTTTGACTTGATATATCATAACGACGTTTTACGTGGCCTTGTATCTAGTAACCTATGAGCAGAAACATAAATTTTCATGATTAAACTTTTTTAAGGAAGGTAATATTGTATTCATCAACATAAACCCCTTTGAAAATCGGTTCCCAACAAAAACGAGTAGATTACAAAGTGCCGATAAATTCTAAATAAAAATTTACCTAATGTACTTGCCTTCCGCTCATGGGATTTGGCTTGATTTACCACATCGACGTTCTAGCCGTTCTAGCATGACCTTGGAACTAGTAACCTATAAGGAAAAAAAGCATATTCGGTTCAAGTGGACAAGCATAATGCTGAAAGCATTGCACAAATGCAATTGATTGAATAGTTTTGCATTTTTAATGTAAAAATAATTGCAGGAAAGAAAAATTAAATTACATACAAAGCTTTTTTCTCTGGAACTCATGGAAAACAATATTTAGAAAATCGACTCAGAAAGTGAAAGAGAAACAGAGACTTACGTCCATCCAGAATTTGCCGACCGTCTAGTTGAATTTGTGGAATATGGGAAATGTTGGACCACTGGGAGTTTGGGCCACTCCTATTGGTGCAACTTTCTTCTAACCGTGGGCAGCCATAAATGTCGAGGCACCTTAAATTGGTGAGGCGTCGCATGGAATCTCTGGATGGCAGACGCTCTAGTTTTTTGCAGTTCTCCAAAGTTACATGTTCCAAAGAAGCAAGGTTGCCGAGCCCATCCGACAGAGCTTCTAACAATGGACAATCATACATGGACAGATACCGTAATTTGGGCATGGCATCTGAGAAGTCCACATGTCGTAGCCGTTTGCACCTCGTAAGTCCAATGATCCAAGAGAAGTAAGGTTGCCAAATCTATGAGGAAGAGCCTCGATTCCGAAATCATATATATGGATGCCTGTTAGGGAAGAGAGTTGCATAAGTTGATAGGGCAGAGAATCCCAGTGCAAGTGTCCCCACAAGTTCAATCTACGAAGGGACAACAGCTGCTGAATGCCATTAAAAATCAATTGGAATGCCTCAAAATCCACCATCTCTGAGAAAGGACCGATTCCCAGACCCGTTAACCCAGTGAGATGGTGAAGGCCCCCTGAGGGTAAACTAATCAATTTGGGACATTCTGATATATCCAAATAGGAAAGTGAAGGCATTTCCCCCACATGTAAAGGCAAGGAAACCAAGTTCTCACAACGCTTGACAGACAAAACCTCTAGAGAACTGAAATAATTCTCTCCACTGGGAACAGGAACAGAAGTTAAATTGGGGCAGTCGTATATTTGCAACTTCTTAAGATTGTACAAGCTTTGTGGCAATTCACGAAACTCTCCACATTCTGAGACTGATAGGAATTGAAGAGAAACGTTGTTGCGTAGCATCTCATCGGGTATACAAGTGAGCTCTTTCACGTGATCAACAAAAAGATCCACAAGAGATGTTAAGTTGCTACACAAGTTCAACAATGGCAATTCACTGTCAACTCTTTTGATTTTTAATTCACGCAGGATTTCAAATTGAGTTGGAGTACTTTTTAACAGTGGACAGTTTGTAATCGTCAACTTCTCAAGCCTAGGAAACATTCTTACTCCAACTTCATCTCCCTTCCACTCAATAAGGCTACGCATATTCTCCAATACTAGTTCTGTCAATGACGGGAACACATGGATATTGCCATTATTGCTGCTTGATCCATTATCATTTATCTCAACACCATAAAATGTAGGTCCGATGCATTCCAATTCAAGGAATCCTATCAGCTGAAGATGCCGAAGGAACTTCAGTTGGCCAAGCGATGGAATTTCTTTGCACCTTTTGCAACCACTAAATTTCAACTTGACCAAATTTGGTAGGAATCCTTCACTGAACCATGAAGGAAATATAGTCCCGAAATAGTTCTCCACTTCTAAGGTTTTCAAGTTAGAATGTGGTTGAAGACCATCCAACACATGCTCATGATTGATCTCACAGCCTTCTGATTCATTATGGGACCAGAAATATGCCAGCCTATAGATATTTGGTTTCTCCTGTAAATATGCTGTTCGAGCCTCATCTTTATTTCTGACTAATTGGAGACTATATATCGTCAATTCACCTCTAAGGTTTTTCAAACGACCTAATTCTTCTATTCGATGACCCTTCTTTAAACCTACATTGAAAAACGGTAGCGTCTGAAGACTAGTCAATTGCCCCATATTAAGTGGCATGTGAATAGGTACTAGGTAATGATGAAGGTTGCGATATATGTGTCTCAAACTTCTCATATTTGCCATTTCTTCTGGAAACTTCCAGAATGAATAACAGTTTTTGACTCTAAGTGTTTGCAAATTGTAGAGCTTGCAAATGGAGTTGGGCAAGGCTATGATCTTAGTGTCGGAGAGATCAAGATATCTCAAGTATATTAGCTTGCTGATTTTGGCTGACAACTCCTTGATGCCTGATTGGGACAAATTTAAGACTCTCAAGAACTGAAACCTCAATAGCATATCATCAGATATATTACTTTTCCAGAACAATGTGCACAAACGTCCTGGCTCATTTATCATATCCATTTTATCACTTGGTGAGACCCATCCAAAGTATCGAACTTGAGAAAGCTTTTCTCCATCATTGCCCTTCGGATCAAATTGTTTAGATTTTAAGATATCTCCAGCCAAATCATGCACAAGATCGTGCATCTTACAGTATTTTATATTGTTGTGCTCATCTAGCTCAACATCTTGCAGCAAGGAATTTCGCAACAAGATTTGGAAAAACTTGTGCCCAACGTTTTCCATCACGGTGGTCTCTTGATATGGATGGAGAAACCCTTCTGCCATCCAGAGTTGGATAAGTTGGTCCTTTTCAAACATAAAATCTTTTGGAAACATTGCAAAGTAAGCAAAACATTTTTTTAGATATGGTGATGGTAGATAAACATAACTGAGTTTTAGGATTTTCTTTAAGCTATTTTCTCCATTATCATCTTCACCAGCAACAAGGGGGTTTCCATCAAGAATAGACCGCCATTCATGTTTCTCCTTGTTGCGCAAGAGGCCTCCCAACACACTTGCTGCCAACGGTAGACCTTGACACATTTCAACAATTCTGTTCTTCACGCTCACTATTTCCTCCGGAACTGCCCCATCAACAAATGCTCTTTGTTTGAAAATCGACCAACAATGATCTTTCGCTAATTTTTCCAACATATGGGGACCTACTGCTGCTACTGTGGATGCCACAACTTTCATACGAGTTGTCACAAGAATGCAGTTTCCTCTGGAAGTGTTTATTCCTCTCAAGCTGTCCATGAACTCGTCCCACACTGGAAGGTCAACACGCCACAAATCATCTAATACAAGCAAATATCTTTTTCCTCCTAGTTCATCTTGGAGTTTCTTCACTATTATATCCCTGGTTTGGACCTCAAGTTTCCTCTGTGTCAATGACTGGAGGATCTGTTCAAGAAAGCTCTTAGTGTCTGACATTTCAGGTAGACACAACCAAACTCTCTTTTCAAAGTGTCTTTCGATCTCTTCATCATTGAAAATTCTCTTAGCAATAGTAGTTTTCCCTAAACCCCCCATGCCCACTATGGGAATGGCGCATAGTACAACTTCCTCTCTCATGTTCAACATCTTCTCCTTAATTTCAGCAACATCCTTGTCTCTACCAACAACATCCGAAGCAACTACTAAGGAATCTGTTTCTCGAATCATCGGTACTATTTGCTGAGAAGGAACTATGAGTGATTGGAGACCGAGGTCTTTGGCTAACTGATTGATAGCCCTCAACTCTTCATTTATGTTTTTGATTTTTCCAGTTATTTTGCTTATAAAAGCAGGATGAGAAAAGAATCCACTGACCTTTCTTATTGGACTGTTTCGGACTTGTGCTTTGAGAGATTCATATGTGAATTCATCAAGCACATTTTCAGCATCTTCAGTAACTCTCTCAAGCATCATGAGCCATTTTCCCACAGCCTGATCGTCATCAACTTGTCGTCTTTGAGCATCATGAATGAAAGCTTGAATGATGGATACATTTTGTGTCATCATTCTGAGATGTTTGTTGCAATCCCTTGAGCTACTGACTTTCTCAATAGTGAGAGAAAGCAGCTTTTCAAGCAAAACTTGAACTGTAGCACCAATTACAGGGTCAGCCATTGTTGCGTTTGCTTCGTCTTTTTCCTCCTTTACCAAAGTCTTCTCAAGGTTTTGGCACAAGTCTTCTTCTGCTAGTTGTTTATGGACCACTACAGGAAACACAATAATTTGAATGTAGGATGCTTTTTGGGTGTTAGTTGTGTTTTTTGTTCTTTTTCTAATGAATGGCAAAGTCTTCTCAAGGTTTTGGCACAAGTCTTCTTTTGCTAGTTGTTTGTGGGCCACTAAAGGAAACACAATAATTTGTATGTGGAATACTTTTTGGGTGTTAGTTGTGTTTTTTTTTTTCTTTTTCTAATGAATGGCAGTCACTTTCCAAAGCAACAATTAATTGGTTTGGAAAATTTTTCAGAAAATATTACTCCTTCCGTTTCAAAAAGAGTGATCTAGTTTGACTTGGCACGAAGTCTTAAAAAATAAAGAAGACTTTTGAATCTTGTGGTCCTAAATTAAAATTATATCAAATGTACTAAATTACCCTTTAATTTTGTGGCCTTAAACATGTCATGTGGAAATCTAAAATGAAAATGTTACCAAAAAAAAATTCATTCTATTTCAAACAAATTTAAAAAGGAAAGGAGGCCATTCTTTTTTAAACGGAAGGAGTATTGACTTTATAACTCAGAAGTGATAAACAATTGGCAGTCACATATATTTAGCCAAGTTTTCTATTTCGTTTTTACTTGATTGAGTTTCTATTTTTCCAGGTTGGATTGTAAGTAATATATTTTTGCATGCTTTATCTCTCTCAGACTTATTATATACTAATATATATTAAAGTTATTTGTTTTGGGGTGGGGGATTTAGTTTAGAACCAACAAACTAAAAAGTTTAGCTAACTTTTATTATGATTTTAAATAGGCATAATATATAAATACTAGATAATTTAAGGCCCGTAATACGGGCTCAATATAATTTCACATATTTTTTTTGGAAAAAATTATATAAATATGCAATTTAAGATTTCATAATTCCCTCTCGGATATATCCTTATTCCTCTCGGATACATCCACTCCCTCTCGGATACATACCTATCCCCTCTTGGATATATCCCTCCCATGAAGTTATATATATTATTTGCAATGTATCGGGCAACCAATGAATGTATTCGAGAGCAATGAAAAATTCGAGATTTTTGTAATTGAGGAAACTTCTGGGATATGATGTAATTAGCCTCCAAATATATGAGATTTCTATACTTTATAGTTTATACTATTTTTTTCAGTAAACAACTTAATATATTAATAATATTTTTCAAATGTTCATACGACATAAATACGTCATTTACAATCCAAATTGAGAAAGTTGAATACCAAAAAATTCTATGCAGCAAGGTAATGGAATATTGCGTTAGATTATGAGTTAAAACATTTCGTGTTCGAGAAATATATATAATGTTGATATCATTGAAAGAGTTCATCGGTCTTCGTATATTTTCGCAAGTGGTATCTATTTTCTACAATGTTATCATCTTGTTTTTGTAATATTTGCACCATAAGCTTTGCATCTGATAAAATACTAATCATTGATCAACCAATTTGTAAAGATCGATTCAAAGCCTTTCAAATCTATATATATTGCTTCAACTTAAGTATAATGTGTTTATAGTTTGCTTTGTCGATGAATTTTGTGATACATTTTATTAATGTCTTTGATAATAGAAATACTTCTATTTATTTTGATTTTAATATTGAAAGTATTTATTAAAAAAATGATTTCTAACTTCCACAACAATAAAAACAATCATGAAATCAATTGTATTTCTATATACAATAACAATTATCATAATGGTATATTGTAAATATTGAAAGTATTTATTAAGAAATTGAAATCTAACTCCACAAAAATAAAAACAATCATGAAAGCAATTTTATTTCTATATACGATAACAATTATTGTAATGTTATATTCTAAATTACATTAATAATTTTTTTGATACTACACATGTCGTAAAAGAAAACTCTAATCTTACCCCCACAAAATAACCAATATACTTGTTTTTATTTTTCAAGTTATTTTTCTTTAATTTATTTATTTTTTAGTTTTTTCCTTCCTCTATATTTCTCAAGTCCTTTTCTATTGACATTTTCATTTTTTTAAATTATTTTTTAACTACGCATTTTTCTTTAGTTTGTATTTTAATGTTTCTTAGAATTTGAATATTAAATTTTTTCCTTGTCAAAACTTTTCCCTGTTAAATAGTTTATCATAATTGATATTAAGAAAATATCCTATATTGAAATGAAAATTTTATATTTTTTTAATCTTTTGATGAATACATTATCAAATTATTAATTTCTTAATAGTCAAACATTGTTCATTCTTTTAGTCACGGAATTTGATATTTCTTCAAATTAATTAAAAAATATTGATACGTCATTTTAAAGATTATTTTAATAATCAAGATACGAATTTAGTGGTCATATTATGTAACATAATATTAAAAATATGTTTACGCAATAATCTTTTAAAGTATTTTTAGGAACAAAATATTAGCTATTCAAACACATTTATTTTAAATTAGTTCAAAATTTTCTTTCAAAAACATGTCAAAACAAGCTGTGCATTTATTATTGTTTGTAAAAAGTTAACCAATAGAAACTCTTCATTTTAACACAATTACAAAAATATCTTTATGGACCAATTTCAAAAGTAAAGACATGTATGGATTCTTCTAGATTTTCATTTTGGTCATTAATTATACAATTATTATTTTGCCCTTAAATAATGTTAAAATTACTAAAATGCCAGTGGTCGTCCTTCTCATGACTCTTCTATATAGTATAATAGATATACCCTTTAACTTGACCTCATTCATATTTATGCACTTCAATTTTGGGCTTGCACAAATAGATACTTAAACTTATATAAAGTTGAATGAGTAGACACATGAGTCATATGTGCCATAATACATGTAGGACACAAATTTGTTGGGAGTTAGGTTTATGGAGTAGTCGTTTAGTTGTTGCATTTGTTTAGGAGTCAAATAAGTTGTTTCCCAGTCTTCAGCAATTAGGAATAGTGGAGTAAGATTTTCTAGGAAATTAAATGTGCTCATTTGTTTACTAGTTTTTCATCTATTTAAGACTCTTGTAACAAAGCATTTTGTTAAGCTTCTATACAGAGAAAACTTCCGCATTTGCAGAGTCTTTTATTTTCAATTTACTGTTGTTGATTTATGTCATTTGATATCCGAGCCAGAAAGTTTTTTTCTTTTTTGGAGTACTATTTGCAGCAGTAAAAGATGGCTTCTGAAAGCTTTGTTCAGGATGTTATTCCGCGCTTCGATGGTCATTATGACCATTGGAGCATGTTGATGGAGAACTTCCTTAGATCCAAAGAGTTTTGACATGTTGTTAGTATTGGCGTGCAAGGGCCAGCAACATGTATTGTCTTATCGGAAGCACAAAAGGCAGAGTTGGATAGTCCAAGGTTAAATGATCTCAAAGCAAATAATTACCGTTTTTAGACTATTGATCGTTCAATACTGGAAATAATTCTTTGCAAAGATACTTCTAAATAAATATTGGATTCCATGAAGAAGAAGTCTCAAGGAGCAACGAAGGCAAAGAGAGTGTAGCTTCAAGCACTATGTGGTGAGTTCAAGGCTTTGCGTATGCAAGTTGGTGAATCGGTATCAGATTATTTCTCTAGGAAGTTGACTATCGCAAATAAAATGTGAATTCATGGCGAAATTTTTGAGGATGTTACCATTGTTGAGAAAATACTTTGCTCAATGACGACAAAGTTCAACTATATTGTTTACTCAATTTAAAAATCCAAATATATTAGCACTCTTTCTATTGACGAGTTGCAGGGATCCTTGTTGGTTCATGAGCAGAAAATAAATCTACAAGACAAGGATGAAGTAGAATTGAAGGCAGTGTTATCATCGAAAGGAACAAATCAGGTGAAAGCCAAATGAAAAGGAAAAAAATTGCACCATAAAAAGGAGAGGAGTAGTTCTGGTGATTCTATGGAAAAGGAAAAAAGACGAGATAAGTCTCAAGTTGAATGATATCGATGCCATTGATTTGGACACTATCGATCTGAATGTCATTTCAATTTAAATAGGAATCGTGGGGGTAGATCTAACTTTGCAGAATCAAAGGAAGATGGGGAAACGAAGGAAGAAGAAGAGGAAGTTTCACTTTTGATGACATATACTTCCAACGAGAAGTTTCCAGTACTCATTTATAGTATCTCGATACCGGTTGCAGTAATCATATGTGTGGGCAGAAAGAGGCATTCTCAGAGTTGGATGAAAGTTTTCAAGACACCGTGAGATTTGGAGATAATTAAGTGGTCTCTGCCATGGGTAAAGGAAAGGTACAAGTCTTAACCAAAAACAACTCGATTCATACCATAGGTGAGGTCTTTTATTTTCTCTGCATTGAAGACAAATTTATTGAGTGTTGGGCAGCTTCAAGAAAAGGGATATGAACTTAATATCAAATGTGGAGTTTGTAAGATACGAAATCCTCCTTTGGGGTTAATCGCTCAGATTAGCATGTCGTTAAATCGATTGTTTCCTTTATATCTTCACAACTCCATAAAATCTTGTCTTTTTGCAAAAATGAAAGAAAATGCCTGGAAGTGGCATTTTCGTTATGGACATTTAAATTTTGAGAGCTTAAAGTTTTTAAAGCAAAAATAATTGGTATTGGGTCTTTCAAAGATTGAATCTCCAAATGAAGTCTTTGAAGATTGTGTTGTTAGCAAGCAACACCGTGAACCATTTCCAGCAAGCAAGTCGTGGAGAGCAAAGAAGGTGCTAGAGTTGGTGTACTCGGATATATGTGGTCCAATATCCTACATCTAATGGAGGTAAACACTAGTTCATTAGCTTCATTATTTATTAGAGCAAAAATATATGGGTTTATTTCCTAAAAGAAAAATCTGAAGCTTTTGAAACCTTTTAAGAAGTTTAAAGTCCTTTCTGAAAATGTTGCGGGTTGTCTAATTAAGTGCTTGTGGACTGATCGGGGTGGCGAATAGACCTCACAAGAATTTGTAGAATTTTTTGAGAAGCATGGAATTAAGAGGCAACTTACAGCAGCCTACGCACCTAAACAGAATGGTGTGCGTGAAAGGAAAAATCGCACAATTCTTGATATGGTGCGTAGTCTTTTGAAGAGAAGTGGTTTACCAAGGGACTTTTGGGCAAAAGTTGTTCGTTGGAGTATTCATATACTGAATAGATGTCCAACCAACTCTATTCAAAATATGACACCTCATGAAGCTTGGAGTAGGCGTAAACCAAATATTCCATATTTTTGGATTTTCGGGTATATAACATATGCACACATTCCAGATGCTATGAGGAAGAAGTTGTATAAAGGTCAGAGATGCATTTTCCTTATTCTTAGAGACAAATCAAAAGCTTATCACTTACTCAATCCTATTACCAAGAAAAATGTTATTAGCCGAGATGTTATTTTTGATGAAGAAGCAACTTAGAATTGGAGCAGTAATAGTTCGCTTCAACATATTCCATTTTCATATTGAAGAAGAAGAGAAAGAACCATAACCACCATTGGGTATTAAAGGATATGTTGAGGGCATGTGTGATTGATTTCAAAGGTAATTGGAATGATCACTTACCTCTCATAGAGTTTGCTTACAACAATAGCTATTACTCCAGTATTCAGATGGCTCCTTGTGAGGATCTTTATGGGAGAAGATGTAGATTTCCTATTAGTTGGTTTGAGGTTGCTGAAGCTGAGCTGATAGGCCTAGATCTGGTTCATCAAGCCATGGAGAAGGGGAATATTATTTTGGAAAGGTTAAAGACAGCGCAAAGTCGACAAAAATACTATATAGATGTTAGGAGAAAAGACTTAGATTTTGAGGTGGATTATTGGGCTTACTTGAAGGTTTCACCCATGAAGGGTGTTATGAGATTTGGTAAGAAGGGGAAATTTAGTCCCTGGTATATTGATCCTTACCGGATATCTAAAAGAGTTGGCAAGGTGGCTTATGAATTAGAGCTACTGTCAGAGTTAGCAGCAATCCATCTGGTGTTTCACATTTCTATGTTGAAGAAATGTATGGACGATCCTTGAATATAGGTATTAAGGACAATCTATCTTATGAGGAGGTGCCTGCTCAGATTCTTGATCGTCAGTTTTGCAAGCTGAGAACCAAGGTGGTTGGATCAGTCAAGGTCTTATGGAGGAATCAATTTGTAGAGGAAGCGACTTGGGAGGCTGATGAGGATATGAAGAAGAGATACCTGCATCTCTTCCCTTGCGGAGAAACTCCAAATCAATATACTAATCCTTTGTAAAGTACTCTTTTAAGTTTATATGCTGAGTTATGTGAATTGCATGTTATGTACTTGAGTTGGGGTTGTTAGATGCTTCCCTTTTCCCTTTTGGCTTTGTGTAATCTCATTTGAGGAAGAATGTTCCCAAAGGGGGAGATATTGTAATAGCTCATACTTTGAAAAGTCAACTAGAGATTCATACAAGTTAAACTTCAGTTTTTAGTTTTTTGTTAACTTCAAATGACCATTATTTTCAGCACATAAAGATTTAAGTGGCCCATAAGGTATCAAATCGAAGTTCTTTGAGTCCTCTTTCCAACGCCACTGAGTTTGCTAAATTCTGAGTTCAGATGAAGGAGTTATGCTCGTTTAAGTACAGCCTTTCTAATTAAGGCATTTCATCCATTTTAAGGAGGGGTATTTTGGTCTTTTCCTTACCCCCACTAGGCCTAAACGTTTTTCTCACTAAAATAGGGTTCTAAATTGATTGAGGTCAGTTTCATTCATTCTTAAACGCTTAGGGTTGAGAAAAGCGTTTCAAAGGAGAAAAAGAAAAAGGTTTAAAGGGTTCATTCAAGATTTGTGGATCTCCTCCAAGAACTTAGTTCTTTTGAGATATGTAAGCTTTCATAGTGTTGAGATTGTTCGCCCTCACATCAATCATGTAAACTTTTACCCAATAATTCATTTTTGAAGTCAATTTATTGAGTTTTTGAGAAGCTTTTTTGTTTTAGCTAACAATGAAGTTCTTTGAGTTCTTGAGGCGAGGGTTTCGCGAATGAATTGAGTCTCTTGATACAATATTATGTGGGTTTCATTGGAAATGTTCTGGGTTTATGAAATTTTGTGAAATTGGACAATGGAATGGCATTGGGTGTGAATTGAATCGAGTTTGGGAGAGGAAAAAAAAGGGCCAAATAATTGAAAATAGGGCCGCGTCACGGAGGCATTTCAAATTTCTACCTCCATATGATCACCCCCTCTCCACGTCGCGAAGAGGCTATGGAGTTCTCTGTCTAAAAAAATTTTCTCGACCAAAAATTAAATTCCACCTCCGCGTCACGCCAGTGCTTTGTAAAATCGTATCTTCACTCTCTTCTTATTACTAACTATCTAAGCCTTCATTAATCATTGAGAGATCCTATATCCTAATCATTGCTCTTAAATTCACACTTTCAAATCAAAGTAAGGTTAAGAGGAAAGTTCAAGAAAGTCCTTTCGACTCATTTTGAGAAGTCTTTTGCAATTATCTATAACTTGTTTTAAGACTTGAGTAAATAAGTGTGAGAATGAGGAGACTTATCATTCATGTTTCAAAATGAGTATAAGGGAACTAATTATTACCAATTATGTAATACTTTTACATTTAAAAGAGAGAAACACTGTTTACTAAATGAGTTTACAAGTTAAGAGAAGTTTTAGAGTTTACCTCTTTTAAGAGGATCTTTTGAGTAATTACCTCAAATTGAGGTAGAGTTATGTTTTAAAACATTTGAGCTTGAGTTATATATATTATTGGGAGTACTATTCATCACCGATATGGGGATGAGTTCAGACAACTCAAAATCCTCATAAACCATATATGTCAACATGGGTAAAGGGTCATAATTTTTAGATGATTCCTTATTGCTTTTAAGTATAGCTTAGTGGATCCACTTAGTTGAGGTGTTCTATACCCTGACAAGGTATAGGACAATTATGGCAGTGTGGCGAGACGATGTATTATCACGAAGCTCATAGTTATGGACACCGGTTAGAGAATCTCCCAAAGAGTTTATTATTGTATTTTTATACATATTGAGTTGATACTTACTATTTTAAAAAGCTTTATACAATGCATCTTTTATTGTTGCTTTCATATTTGATTTGAGATGAGGTGAGTATGTCTTCCTAGAGTATCCGTTCAGTTATCTACTACTTTCAGTTTTTCCATACATACTCGTACATTCAATGTACTTACGTCATTCGACCTGCATCTTTTCATGATGCAGATACAATACAGGTGTTCAGGACGATCATCAATAGGCGCTTCCTTGATCCCATTGCAATTCAGCTAGTTTTGGTGAGCCTCCTTGCTTTCAGAGGGCTTCACATTATGGTTTTATTCTGTTTAGGTTGTCGGGGTTCTAGTCCTGACATCCATCGTATTATTTACAGGTTTCATAGGCAATAGTAGTTGAGGAGTCTATTTCCCGTATTCCCTTGTTGATGTTTAAAGACTGGAGTTGAACACCTATGTTTATTTGAGTATTTCAGATTGTTTTGAGTTAAACTACTTTATTAATGAGATTTTATGAGTTAATAATGTAAATTGAGTTCCTATGTTAGTGAGTAAGTCTTCCACTGAGTTTTGAGCCAGGCCAAGGGTCCGCTTGGGGACCAGTGATGGTTCTTGAGTGCTGGCTACACCTAGGGTGTAGGCTCGGGGTGTGACATCTACTCACTCTAGATGTCTTATAAGATTCTATTTATAGTTTCTATTTGGCATAGGTGTTTGATGTCTATAATGATTGGAAAAATGATTCTACTATCTCAAAAAGGAAGAAGCTATTGATCATATTACTGTCTAGATTCATTCCTTGATATCTTATTAATGACTTTTAATGTTTTTATTTTTATTCAAAGGCATTTATCATGTCTTTAATTATTATTGACCTCTTCATTCGTAATAATTTATAGAATATCTATTAATGACTTTATCTGTTTCCCATCATTTAGAGTGACAAATGGTTTAACCATTGAATTAATTACATTAATCCTTGTCACTAATTTTCTTATTACCATTGTAGGTTTTTTTCCCTATAAATCTAGTCTTCTTCTACAACTTGAGAAGTAGAAGAATATATATCTCTTAGATAAATCTGTCATCACTTATTTTATGGTGTTGGGGTTGAGTTTAAAAGAATCTTTATTAGTTTCTAATTCTTAGTTATATATTAGAAGTGTTTGTTGAATTTGGGTTATAAATCTATGTCGGGTGAAATATTTTTTCCATGCGGATAAGAAAATATATACTAGTTAATTTGTTAACATTGAGACAGTTTAATTAAATTACCATTCGTAACTAAATTACAATCATAATTATGTGGCCCACATACAAAATTTATATAATTCGACCCCTAATTGTATAAATTCCAAATTTATATAATTCGGTTCCTAATTTTAAAAATTCAAAATTTTCTTAATTGTATAAATTCAAAATTTATATATGCTTACCCTAACTTGTATATAATTTTCCTGTTGATATATTTGATTCGTATAAGTTCTAAAAAATTCCTAAATGTATACATACACAATTTGTACTTACCCTATTTGTATATTGACAAGCGAATTATACAAACAGAAATACTCATACCAAACGAAACTATAGTTATGTAGCATAATTAAGAAAACTTTAGCTAAGGAGGCTTATTATGTTTAATCTTTTTTATATTTATGAAATTTCCACAATATTTTTTAAGGATAGTGTCCTTGACATGCTCAATCTTTGAAGACTTCCTTTCAATGTTTGTATAAGTATTTTTCATAAGATTTCCAATTATATTTTAATTCTAGCATTTCCTAAATGCTCTTATGAATTGTGGATAAGGTCAGAAAGCTTCAGGAGGAAGAATGTAATATTGTTCTCTCTTGGGATTCCTTTTAATAAAAGATCTAAATAAAATTTAACATATGGCAACATGCCATTAGGTTCAATCTTTTATTACTTTTTAAAAAATAAACAACAATAAGATAATATTGAAGCCCATTATATGAAAGTTCTTAGGTTTATTTACTGAAAATACAAAAGAGGGTCGTGTTCATTTTCATCGCCATTGATTAATTTAGGCATGTAGTTTCTTGGGAGAGTTGGAAAAATAGTCACTCTCAAACATATTTGAACATTTAGACACAAATCTTGAAAAATTTATCCTTTAGACACTAATAATAACAATGCCAACTATTCTTCTAAAACATACAAGACCTACTCTCAATTTTTTAATAATACATTTTTGGTCCCCATTCATCCAACAAATGAGGAATTTTTATATTATTCATTTATTTTAAAAAAACGACTCCATAGAGAAAAGCTCTGCAAGAAGAAACCCAAAAATGCTCCCATTATGAAGCTTGTAAATACCATTATCTCATCAGGTTATAGAAAGCTAAAATAAACACCATTGCCTCATAGGATGGTTTTAAATCCTAGCCTATAGGTTTGAGATGTCACAATAAACAAAGTAATTGCTATCTCAGCTATAATTCATAATTGTAAAGAGACAAAAATTAAAACTCTTAACCAATAAACATTAACCACATGTGGCATAAAATCTCCTCAGTTGTATTTGCAAACAATTCACCTTCACATACCAAAAAGCAAACACCTCAATGTCAGGGAAAAAGGCATTAGGAAAAACAAAATAAAGTAAACAAAACCCAAATATTGGATCTTTTTGTCAGGCCATTTCAGATCTCCCCAATATTCAGTTTTGCTTTCTTTAGTTTGTTTTACCTAAATGTCTTTTTCCTGTTGTTGAGTGTCTTGTTTTTGATCTATGAAGGTGAACTGTTTGCACATACAACTGGAGGTGATTTATGGCACATGTGGTAACTGTTCATATTAGAGAGGGTAACATCGTGTGTTTTCGTTAGAGCTAAGGGGCTTTCAGCGAAGAAGGTTGTTCAAGGTGATTTCGATGATGGTCATGGTGTTTTGTCAGTGGTGTTGTTTTGGGAAAGGAAGAGTTTTTCCTCTTTCTCTAGTTAACATTTGTTATATTTTCTAGCAAAAAAATGATAAAATGTTGGGGGTGCTCACTCTAGGTGTCTTGTAGGATCTATTTATATAAAGTTTCTATTAGGTGTAGGATTTAATGTCTGTATTTATTAAAAAATTATTTTAGTATCTCAAAAAGAAGTATTGACCATATTACTGTCTAGATTCACTCATTGATATCTCATTAATGATTTTTAATATATTTGTTATAATTAAAAGGCATTTTCATGGCTTTAATTATTCTTTGACCACTTCATTCCTAATGTAATTTATAGGAGTTGGAGGGAAATGTTTCAACCATTGAATGTTTATTACTATCTTTGTCTATTTTTCATCATTTAGAGTGACAAATGGTTTGACCATTGAATAAATTACATTAATCCTTGTCACATATTTTCTTATTATCGTTGGAGGCTTTAGTCAAAGGCATTTATCATGTATTTAATTATTCTTTGACCTCTTCATTCCTAATAATTTATAGCGTTGTAGGAAAATGTTTCAACCATTGAATGTCTATTAATGGCTTTTTCTATTTCTCATCATTTAGAGTGACAAATGGTTTGGCCATTGAATTAATTACATTAATCCTAGTCAATGATTTTCTTATTAGCGTTGTAGGTTTTATCCACTGTAAATCTAGTCTTCTTCTACAACATGAGAAGTGGAAGAATATATATCTCTTAGAGAAGTCTGTCATCATATATTTTATTGTGTTGGGTTTGAGTTTAAAAGAATCTTTGTCAGTTTCTAATTCTTAGTTATAAACTAGAAGTGCTTGTTGAATTCGGAGGATAAATCTATATCAGATGAAATATTTTTGGAAAAATTATGTGGATAAGAAAATATATACGAGTTAATTTGTTAACATAGAGACAATTTAATTAAATTACTATTCACAACTAGCTTACAATCATAATTATGTGGCCCACATACAAAATTTATATAATTTGACTCCTAACGGTATAAATTTTGAATTTGTATAATTCGGTTTCAGATTGTAAAAATAAAAAAAAATCCTAATTGTATAACTATAAAATTTATATATTCTTACCCTAGCTTGTATATAATTATCTTGTTGATACATTTGATTCGTCTAAGTTCTGAAAAATTCATAAATGTATAAATACACAGTTTGTATATACTTACCCTATTTGTATATTGACAAGCGAATTATACAAACGGAAATACTCATACAAAACGAAACTAGAGCTATGATGCGTAATTAGGAAAACTTTAGCTAAGGAGGCTTATTAAGTTTAATCTTTTTAATATTTGTGAAATTTCCTCAATATTTTTGTAAGGACAATGTCCTTGACATGCTCAAGCTTTGAAGACTTCATAGAAATGTTTGTTATAATGTATTTTTCGTAAGATTTACAATAATATTTTAATTCTAGCATTCCTTAAATGTCCTTATGAATTTTGGATAAGATCAGAAAGCGTGAGGAGGAAGAATGTGATATTACTCTCTCTCTTGGGATTGCTTTTAATAAAAGATATTCAAATAAAATTTAACATGTGGCAACATGCCATTAGGTTCAATCTTTTATTTTTTTAAAAATAAACAACAACAAGATAATATTGAAGCCTATTACAGGTAAGTGCTCAAGTATTTTTACCGAAAATACAAAAGAGGGTCGTCTTCATTTTCATCTCCATTGATTGATTTAGGTATTTACTTTCTTGAGAGAGTTGGAAAACTAGTCAGTCTCAAAACTTATTGGAACATTTAGATACAAATCTGGAAAATTTTATCCTTTAGACACAAATAATATAGCGTCAATTATTCTTAGATAAAAGCTCTCCAAGAAGAAACCCAAATTGCTCCCATTTTGAAGCTGATAAACACCATTGCCTCATCACCTTATAGAAAACTGAAATAAACACCATTGCCTCAAAGGATGGTTTAAAATCCTAGCCTAAAGGTTTGAGATGTCACAATAAAAAAAAGAATTGATATCTTAGCTATAATTCATATTTGAAAAGAAACAAAAATTAAAATTCTTAACCAACAAACATTAACCACATGTGGCATAAAATCTCCTCAATTGTATGTGCAAACAATTCACCTTCACATACCAAAAAGCAAACACCTCAACGTCAGGAAAAAGGCATTAGGAAAAACAAATTAAAGCAAACAAAACCCAGATATTGGATATTTTTGTCTGGTCATTTCAGATCTACCCAATATTCGGTTTTGCTTGCTTTAGTTTGTTTTACCTAATGTCTTTTTTCTGTTGTCGAGTGTCTGCTTTTTGATCTATGAAGGTGAACTGTTTGCACATACAGCTGGAGGAGATTTTATGCCACATGCAGTAACTGTTCATATTAGATAGGTAGCATCGTGTGTTTTCATTAGAGCTAAGGGGCTTTGGGCGAAGAAGGTGGTTCATGGTGATTTCAGATAGAATGTTGGGGCTGCTCACTCTAGGTGTCTTATAGAATCTATTTATAGTTTCTATTAGGTGTAGGGTTTAATGTTTGTATTTATTAAAAATATTATTCTAGTATCTCAAAAAGAAGTATTAATTATATTACTGTCTAGATTCATTCATTCATATCTTATTAATGACTTTTAATATATTTATTATAGTTAAAAGGCATTTATCATGTCTTTAATTATTCTTTGACCACTTCATTCCTAATGTAATTTACAGACGTTGGAGGGAAATGTTTCAACCATTGAATGTCCATTATTGTTTTTGTTGATTTTCCATCATTTATAGTGAAAAATGGTTTGACTACTGAATAAATTACATTAATCCTTGCCATATATTTTTTTTATTACCGTTGGAGGCTTTAGTCTTGTTTGTTTTTCCCTATAAATCTTTCATCATATAATCTATTTTTCTATTGCGTTGGGTTTGATTTTAAAAGAATCTTTATTACTTTTCTAGCTCCTATTTTATACTAGAAGAACTGGAATAGATCCACACAGTAACAATCATAAAATCAAAAGGAAACAATATATCAATATATCACTTTTAATATTCCTCAATCACACATTACCCTCTTGTCTTGGTCTTTTGCAAAATAATATAATTTCTATATTACTTTCTTAGCTCAATCACTAGCCTTGTCATTAATGTGTCTCATATATTTATATAAAAATAGTTATAAGGATAATCATCACACGTACTATAAACAAATAACATTATTATTTCACACCATTCTCTACTCAACCCAATAACAGTTAATTATCCGGAGTATTCTACTCATAATAACCTGTATCACTTCGTACCATGACATTTCCCTGGTCTAAAATAACTCAATACAATAATATTTTGATTAACCACAAAATCTCATTCATTTACAATAATAGAGACATACATTCTGAGATCATACACACACAATCAGGGAAATTACCATATGTTATATATTTATGCAGAGAAAAGGCCCAAAATAGTCTCTCATCTTTGGATCAAGACTCAAAGTCATCCTTGAGTTTTCACATGGAATATTAATAGTCCCTCATGTTTGCAATATTGGTGCACTTTTGGTCCTCCTTCAAAATTTTGTCTATTTTTTAACATTGATTTTATTCATAATTTATGTATGAAATGTTTAATCGTCATTTTATATATTTAGTAGAAATAATAACTCCATGTGAGAGATTGTGAGAAGAAAAACACTTTGTTTTGTTTAGTAGAAATCGTATTGCAGGTAAAGTCGAGAGGTTCATCACGACGATTTCACGTGCAATAGTACAATTTTTTTTTCCTTGCAATGTCATATGTTAAAATGTTCTTAGTTTAGTTGCAATAATATTTATACCGAATAGAACAGGGTGTTCTTCTTCTCACCTTCTCTCACACAGAATTATTATTTCTACTAAATATATAAAAAGACGATGTGACATTCTTTACATAAAATTATGAACAAAATTAATGTTAAAAAATAGACAAAAGTTTAGGGGAGGACCAAAAGTACATCAATGTTGCAAACATGAGGGACTATTAGTGCTCCATGTGATAATTAAAGAATGACTTTGAGTCTTAACCCAAAAATGAAAGACTATTTTGGGCCTTCTCTCTATTTATGCATGTATGTTTGTATGTATGTATATATAAATAATCATATATCAAAATCTTTATAAACTCTTCAATGAATCAACAATTACACAATCAGGGAAATCATATTCCCATTGACCTCATACCAGTATAATCTTTGTGTCTCATCGGCTTCAACTGTCACAATCACTTATTTGTACACATGCTAAAACGTATTTAATTTTTGGCTTAACTCATCTGTAGCCACTTAAAGTTGTCCGCATATTTCACTTAGACACCTTATCTTACGTTTGTTCCAATTGAACACCTTTATTAGTAAAAAAATACATATTGAACATTTTTGGACAATCAACTAAAAATACAAATTGTGTGTCATCCACTCGCAATGACATGACATAATAACTAATCAGAAAAAAACATGTGACCTTGGGCCCATAATAACAATTAAAAAATACATTAAAAATAAAATAAAATTAAAATTTGTTTTCAGCCCCAAAAAAAAAAATTGGAAAAACCTTTCTCCCCATTTTCTCTTTGCCAAAGACCCAGGCACCCACCCACCTCGACATTCATCCTTTCCCAGTTTCTTCTTTGCTAGTACACATAACCGCTTCCGACTGAAACCACCCATTCTCCGATAATTGTTCTCACGCCGATTACCACACATCTACCTCCTCTCTTTTAACGATTTCAAAGAAAATAACTTCAGACTCATATTAGTCTTGTCGGAAAAAATGGAGTTTCGCCGGAATTATTTTTGACTCAATTTAATTTTTATTTTTGATGAAACTCTCTTCTATAACTCAAATGGAAATCTTTATCAGTAAATTCTTTTGATTTTTTGTGTTCTGATTGTTTATTATTATTTAATTGATGCTTTTCCGATGAAGAAAACAACAACGACTATATCGATGATGGCGACATGATGCTAGAAAGAAAGAAAGAATGAAGGATTAGATGGGAAAGAGGTGTGTCGAGGGATGGTGGCCAAGGAATTTGCCTGATGAAAATATTGGATAGAGTAGGGAAGACAAATTGGGGAAGATGATGCTAGGGATTTAATTTTTTTTTATTTTATATATGTTTAAGTTATAAGTTTTCTAATGTTGATATCTCCATTTTTTAATTGGTTTGCCAAAATAAGTTTCTGGCTTCACACGGTTCCTTTGATCTGTAATACACTCATGCTGTCATGTCATCGAAAAGTATTTAATAGGTACATGTTTTGAACGGTAAATGTGTTCAATAGGTATAATGTCTAATTGAGGTGTCTAAACGAATTATGCGAATAACTTTAAGGGTCCATAGATGACTTAAGCCTTAATTTTTTCCATTTAGTCATGACATGCAAGAGACCATAGGTGTCCATGTAAGTACCAGGATGGTACCCAATCCCACATTCAATCCCAAGCATTTCATTTACATTAATCATTGTGAGGTTTATTTATATAATTATCAATACATGCAAGACACACACATCTACATTATCTTGATTACATGCTAAAGTTCATCTATCAGAACATTAATATGCCCTCCATCATGTTGTCTTCATAAATTCTATGATGTATCAACTTTTCACTAATAAAGTCTACACAAAAAGTAATAATATTCTACCTCGACTAAAGATCCTGGAACAAGCAAGCTACTCTACATTTGTTTTTTTCATTCCTTCACGCCTCAAATAGTTCAACATATAATAAACAAACAAATTTAAGAGTAACTAATCATTTATTCTTCAAATAAATGCTTTGAGAATTAAAATCCACTATTTCTATCCTTATTAACAGTCTATCACATTACCCTAGGGTCAATCAATGATCACTATTAATTCTTTAATACTCACATTATCTAAATTAATGGAGTTTCTACTCCAACTACCCCCTCTTAATTAAATAATTTTAATGCTAAAGGTCTCATATTTATTAATTTCAAGGGATTAATAGATGAAGAAGTTGATGGAGAAACTTACTTCAACGAAAAAATTTCATCAGAGCGTTAAAATAATCGTCCCTCTAGAGATTTGAATGAGGTTTTGCATTTTATGACATAAGACCCATCAAAACTTACTTAAACACTGGCCATACTTTGCCATAGCGACCCTGCTTCGCTACGGCAAACCACTCATTGCTATGGTGAAATAAGTTTTCAACACTGACCTTTTACTAAACGCTCATAACTTTCTTCTTTAGACTTAGATTAATGAACAATCGGTGGTGTTGGAAAGAAAACTCAAAGACCTTTTATTTGATAGGTTTGTGAATACATAACTCTTTAATAGGAGAGGTTTTCATTTGATGTTGACCCTAGTAAAAATTTATAGCGAAACTCAATCACTAATGACACTTTCAACTCAACTTCGTTTTAGGGTTCCATATGACTTTAGTGCGTATCTAATGCACTCGCACACTCAAACACATATAAATGATTAGATTTCATGGGGTTTAGATCTATCTATACATATAGTATGGTTTTAAATCTTAGCCTAAAAGTTTGAGATGTCACAATTAACAAAATAATTGCTATCTCAGCTATAATTCATATTTGAAAAGAAACATAAAAAAATAAAACTCTTAACTAATAAGCAATGACCACATGTGAAAAAATATCTCCTCAGTTGTATGTGCAAACAATTCACCTTCATTGACCATAAAGCAAACACCTCAATGTCAGGAAAAAGGCATTAGAAAAAAATAAATTAAAGCAAACAAAAACAAAGTTTGGATCTTTTTGTCTAGTCGTTTCAGATCCCTCAAATACTCAATTTTGTTTGCTTTAGTTTGTTTTACCTAATGCCTTTTTCCTGTTGATGAGTGTCTACTTTTTTATCTATGTAGGTGTACTATTTGCACATACACCTGGAGGAGATTTATGCCACATGCGGTAACGGTTCATATTAGAGAGGTAACACAATGTGTTTTTGTTAGAGCTATGGGGATTGGGGTGAATAGGGTGGTTCATGGTTAGAGCTAAGGGGTTTGAGGTGAATAAGGTGGTTCAAGGTGATTTCAGATGATGTTCATGGTGTTTGGTCAGTGGTGTTGTTTTTGGAAAGGAAGAGTTTTTCCTCTTTCTCTAGTTAACATTTGTTATCTTTTCCATCAAAAATGATAAAATGTTGGGGCTTCTCGCTCTAGGTGTCTTATAAGATCTATTTATAGTTTCTATTAGGGATAGGGTTGATTTCTATATTTATTAAAAAAATAATTTTATTATTTCAATAAGAAATATTGTTCATATTATTGTCTAGATTCATTTATTGATATCTTATTAATGACTTTTAATATATTTATTATAGTGAAAAGACATTTATTATGTTTTTAATTATTCTTTGACCTCTTCCTTCCTAATGTAATTTATAGACGTTGTTGGAGGAAAATGTTTCAACCATTGAATGTCTATTTTTGTCTTTTTATATTTCCCATCATTTAGAGTGACAAATGGTTTGACCATTGAGATAATTACATTAATCCTTGTAACATAAATTCTTACTAGTACAATTATCAGCCCCTCGCGCGAGAATTAAGAATTTATAAAATAATACTTTAAATCTATCAGTTTAAAGCAAAAATATTATATTATCGTACATACAAAATTACATAGTAACGAACATTAATAATTTTATAATTTATCTTTTTGCTTCCGGGAAGTGCTACTATTTGATATATTTGGGGAATCAAATGAACATCAATCTGAGATA
The DNA here is from genome assembly GCF_900185275.1 of Solanum verrucosum. NCBI lineage: Eukaryota > Viridiplantae > Streptophyta > Magnoliopsida > Solanales > Solanaceae > Solanum > Solanum verrucosum. The sequence continues at coordinate 1,085,034 of NW_026020379.1, forward strand.
TTAAATTTTCTAATAAATAAATAATCATTGGTGAAAGGATAAATAAATTTTATAAGGCTGAAAAAGTGAACAAATATTCTAATTTTAACGTGTAGAAAGTTCAGCCCTACCTTTTGCTTTACATATATCATTTTAAAGTTCCCCATTTAAAAGTATCATAAGAAATTATTAAAATGGAAAATTAAAGGAAGAATGTATCTTATTGGACAAAAAATTAACTTATCATATATACTTGAAAGAGAAAAATATTACCCAAAACTTTTGAGTTTGTTTGGGTGTTTTTTAAAAATCAGCATACCAGAGTGATGGAGTTCACTTTGAAACTACACTTCTATTTCAATCGCAGTGTCGAGAAACACATCTATTACTTCAATTTACAACTTGGAGTAAACTTGATAATCTATCCATACTTCATATTGAATATGAAAACTTAATTTATTGTGTAGTTATCTATGTCTTTGGGATTAAAAGAGGCTCCAGCCTAATCATATTAATCTATAGGTCATCCGACACAACATCTTTGAATCCATGTCAAAAGTTTATTAATTCTTGTCTTCTTTTCCTGGTTCACTTCGCCCATCAAGGTACGATAAGGTTTTTAAGGTCTTTATGTCCTTACAATGGCATACCAAATTTGAATTTTGTCTTCAAGAGATGGTAGTATAGATCTTTAAGGGATTTTTTTATTGTACCTTCAACAATTGCAGTAGAGAAAACTTGGGTGAATACTCAATTAACATGTGTTATTTAATCTATACTAACAAATACTTATAACATAAATTTGCAGAAATATAAACAACAAAGTTTAAAACATGTAAGCATAAATTAATTACTGAAAAAAAACATAACAAGATCTGTAACAATAGAATGAAACATAAAGGAAAAAATTGAGCCCACTGAATGCACAGCGTCCCCTTAAGGATATTATTCCCCTCTAGTACCCGAGGTTTAAACGAATAAATCCTCTCAAGATATATAGAACGATTCTATTCAACAGTGTATTGATACAAAAATAATGGTGTAAGTGAGTCACTCAACAAAAGCAAAGTAAACGAATAATTAATTGTGCAGAAGAAAAAGAATATGTTCAGAATTGTCGTTGTTTAAAAATGAGAGGAAAACCCTCTATTTATAGACAACAAAGGGTAGTGTGAACAAATGCTTATTGTGCCTTATCGGAAAGATCACAACTCTTTGGAAAAGTTACAACCCTTCGGAAAGGTCACAACCTTTCATAAAAGTCACAATTTTTCATAAAAGTTGTAACTTTTCATAAAAGCCACAACTTTTCATAAAAGTTGCAATTTTTCATAAAAGTTTCAATTTTTCATAAAAGTCACAATGTTTTATGAAAATCGCAACTATTCATATTTCATTCAAAGCTCTAATAAATGACATTGACCTTCAATCTATATTGTACCACCCCTAAACAAAAAATTGATCAACTCAAATCACCAAAGGTAAAGTAAGATTATCAAGAAACGCATACTTCGTTCTGGTACCAGTTGGTTAAACATTAGTTTGGCCTGGTATTCCTATCTGACGATCAGTTGCTTAACTAAGTTCAAAGGGGGGCTGATATTTATACATATGGAAGATTTGGTGGCGGCTTAATTTGTAAGATGGTGGTGACGGTTGTGAAAGTTTTTGAGAGAAGGGTGTAACATCCCACCTTAGAAAGAGCCAAATATAGAAAGAACTAATTTGGAAAGAGCCAAATCTGAAATTTTTCAAGTTATGTTTAAGTTATGAGTTTTGGGTCAACTTCAAATGCCCATAACTTTCGGTAAAGGATGAGTTAGGTAGACATAAGGTATCAAATGAGAGTTCTTGGAATCCTCTTTCCAACTCCACCAAGTTTGATAATTTTTGAGCTCGTATGATGGAGATATGACTGTTTGAACTCAGGCTGTTCAATTAAGGAAAGTTACCCGAAAATATGAGGAGTATTTTGGTTTTTTCCTTACCCTTTCAGCTTTAAGAATTTTTAGTAAATAATTAGGGGTCTAAATTGATTTAGTTCTGTTTTCGCAAATCAAAATACGCTTAGGGTTTAGAAAAGAGTTCAAGAAAAGAAAATAGAAGAAGATTCAAGCGTTCGTCGAGTTCTTGAGGTTTTCTTACGGATTTTCGCCAAGGGTTTGATCTCGAAGAGGTATGTGAGTCTCATAGTGTTGGGTCATTCACCCATACGCCAATCATGTTATTTTTAGCGCAAGTTCATTCTTAAAGTCGAAGGATTTGAGTTCTTGTTTAGTTTTCTTGGAATATCTTTCATAATCTTGATTGTTGGGATTTTGATGAGTTCTTGGGATAAGTGTTATTGTTTTAAAGGTTGTTTCGAGTAGATTATCATGTACATATGTTGAGTATTCGACTCTAAGTGATTGGGGGAATAAACCATTTGATTCTAGTCGAATGAAGCTCATGAAATGAGTAGAAAAATTTGTCGGAATTGTCTGGGGGAATGGTAGCGCGGCGCGCCATAGATGCGCTAGCAAGGCTGGTGTGACGCACAAAGAATGGGTCTCTGAACTTAGGGGCTGGTGCGAGCTCCGCGCCAACAGTGCGCCTGGGTCATCTGCCCCCACCCTTTTTTCGTCATTTAGACCATCTAAGCCCTTCTAAAGTGTACCTTTACTTCATATTGATTCTAACTACTCTAAACTACTTCTAAACATCTAGAAATCATTCATAACATGAATCATAACCTTGAATCCGTAAATTCAAATTCAAGGTAGAGCTAGAGTCAAGTCTTGAGAGTTCCTTCGAATCTTTTGATGAGTCTTTTGCAAACATTTTAAAACTTGTTTTAAGACTAAAGCATTGAGTTTGAGAAAGAGTAGAGTTGAGTTCATTTTCTTTAAAATGATATATAGGAACTAAGTATTCCCAAGAATAAATGTTTTCACATTTAAGATGAGAGGAAACACTGATTTCCAAAAGAGTTTTCATGAGCAGTGATACACTTAAATTACACCTTCCTAAAGAAGTATAAGAGATTTTTATCAAGTAAAGAACCTAACTTTGAAGGTTAGGGTCGATCCCATGAGGAATATGGTTTAGACTTAAGCTAACTCACAATTATATTCGTTTAGTCAAACTATTTATGAGAAAAGTAAACAAAGGGGGGTTTTTGTAACTAAAGTAACAGATGGTTGATTTTAATCAATAAGTAACAAGTAAGCAAGATTCACAGTTTGAGAGATCAATATAAGATGAAAACTATGGTATATGTGTTCCCCACAAGCTTTTATAACTAACACAGTAATCCTAATAATGGTAATCCTATCGGAGTGTTTCACATGCAACGCCGATAAGTTATATTTCCCTACATGATTGGTAATCTTAGTAGGAACTTTCACGCGTGACTTGGTAAATCTACGAGTGTGTGCTTTACTAACCCTTACCTTCACCCCAGATTAGTCATTGTGTCAACTTGGTTGGGTATTCACCCTCACGTCAATTGATTAAAGTCAGACTATTAGATAGCAACAAATCCTTAACTAAATCTTTGTTGTTTAATCCTTTTCTATTCATTAACCCATTGGTAAGGCAAGTAGGAACGAGGCGAGTTCTAACGTTGTATACCGCTAAAAAGACTTCTAAATGAAAAGAATAGCAATACATACATAAACACTATTCAAAAATTACGTAGTTATTATTCATACGTTATTAATTGCTCATGGTTCCCACAACCCTAGTTTTGGATTTAGCTACTCATGCTTGAGAGTTCACAATTCATAATTAGGTTAAAAGAAATCATGAACTTACATTTAGAACAGATGAAAATCGAAATCTTGAATTGAAATTCAAGTTCAATTGCATAAACCAACTTCTGAAAATTAAATTGCTAAAAGTTTGCAAAATAATTCGAAAAGACCAAAAACAAAAGTCTACAATAATGTCTACCTCCCAAAAACAGAAATAACAACTAATATTTATAGTGTTTAAATCCTAAAACAACTAGGAAACTAAAATAACGAAAATTGGGTCGGATACGGTTTTGACTGGACTTGACCTATGGACAGTGGTTCGACCTATGGTCCGTGGGATACCTCCGTGGTTGAGGTACTGTAACTTCAAACTCTTTGATCTCATTGACGGATGTGCAGGACGGGTCGTCACTCGACCTACGGTCCGTCATTGGCTTCTGTGGTTCCACACTTGGTCAGATTTCCCTGAACTTTAACTACACTCCACCACCTACGGGCCGTCGTTGGACCTACGGTCTGTCATTGGCCTCGTCAGTAGCTGTTGCTGCTCTTTTCACTCAATCTTTAGTCAAACGGTACCGAACCAATTTCCTGCAAAGATTACATAAAAACATTATATCTAATAACAAAATAACTCAAGACACACACAAACTCTAAGTGAAATGCATCAAAAATACCGTAAATTCATGGTATATCAACACCCTCAACTTAAACTTGTTGATTGTCCTTAAGCGACACACTAAACTCTAAACGACACTTATGTAGAACCAAACATACAAAATCAAGCAATCACATGGCTTTCTCAATCAATTTCATCACTTAGTGCAAATCTTTTCATCTAGACTCAACAAGCTAACTCATGTGGATCAAAACATGACATAGATAGACAAATAGACATCGCAACATACACTTTTCAACAATCACCAAAGTACCAACTCTCCAACAATGTAACTAGTGCCCTCACTTCAAAGATATCCTTTTTTCACACCATAAATTTGATTTTTAAGTTTAAGGATCCAGTCAACACTCATGCTCAAAAGTGAATTCAAATACAGTTAGTGCTCAATTCCATAGGCTTGCCCTTATTTTCACTGCATATACTCTCCAAACTAATCACTAGGATCACTATAGGACTTTCTTATCTTGTAACGTATGCTCAGGGTCAGGTAGGGTAAAGTTAGGTACTTTAGTGACTTTTCTGCCCTCCTTGACATTACACTGGCTTCCTACCTCTTTTCTCAACTAATTCTAGACATATTTTTATTTTCTGCTTTTTTCCTTGACTCTCTTCAGCACAAATGTGACTTTGACTTTATTGCTCTTTTTTTTTCACTTTTTCTTTTTGATTTACTTCTTCTTTCTTTGTTTCTCATCATCATTATCATTCTTTTTGTTTCTTTTGACCTCAGTCATAGTACGACCCGGAAAACTAGTAGGTGAAACTAGAGCCTTACGAGTGAAGTGTTGAGTTTGATGTGGAGTTTTAGGTTGTAAGATGAGTTCCCGAGCTTAAGTTGAGGTGTTTAGGGGTTAGACGTCTAGGTACGACCCCTCAAGGACCAACCAAGGGTCCTTGAGGAGGACCCTAAAGTCTAAACCTCAAGGCTGCCTATGTTCCAAAATCTTTTGCCCAAAATGTGTGACCCACATAGGGGACCTACGTCCCGTAGGGTGGTGCACGTTCTGTGGGAGTGGTTCGTGGGTCAAAAGGGCAACTTAAGGAGCTGCAGGCTCAACCTATGCCCTACCAGTATGGGACATGAGCTGACCTACGCCCCGTAGGTGTGGACGTAGGTCATCACTGTAGGCTCTTCAAAATCGATTAGTTTAGGGTCTTAAGGTAAATTCCTATTTTAATTATATTAATGTGGAGTCATTTTAATTCATTTTAATAGACTAATATAAGTATTTTAAACCCATTAACTAGCCTATTTACTTCATAATTCCCAAGACCCCAAAACATAACCAACTCTCTCCCAATTATTCTCTCTCTAGAAACTCCATTGAAGAGCAAGAGCAAGATTAAGTTTAGGATTCATGGAGCAGCCTTTCTTCTTCAATTTCATGTGGAAATCTTCAAAAGCTATGGAAGTTTTCATCCTTGGTTAGCTATCACCCAAGGAGTCCCTTCATAAGCTTTTATCTCAAATCTAGAAATCCCCAAAAGCTAGGGTTTCAACTCAACCCCATGGATTCCTTTCAAAGTTGCTTTTAAAGGTTGAATTAGGTTTGTTTATGAATGTATTATAGATTTTATATGATTTCAACTTGAATTCCTTAAGAATCCATGAGTTCTCCAATCTGAGTTATGGTTCTTCTTTACATTATGAATGTTGTTGCAAGTTGGTCCAAATTGATTGGGTGTGAGTAGATTATGATGTGATTGCATGATTTTGATATGATTCTACATGTATACTTGACTAACCTAAGATTCTAGGGTGAAGTTGATGTGGCCTAGGGTTATGTCATGAAAGAGGCAAATTGAGGGTTTAGATGTGACCTTCTAAGATTGATGAACTTCTTGATAAATTGCCTTAGATTAGATCACCTAGACTTGAGTTGCTTATAAGTAAATCTTGTAGATATGAACTAAATTTATTAGGGCTTACATGATGAATCATGGTTGAAGTAGTATTGAGATTTAGTTTACTTGATGTTATATGACTATAATTGAGTAAGAATGAAACATGTGGTTAGTTTACCTTGAGAGTTAGGTTTACATGATGACCATGCGAGGTATTGCTTGGGAGTAATGCTTGTATTATGGAGATGAATCCTAAGGGCTTTAATAGTAAAAGCTAAAATGAATAAGTTAAGGATATTAGGGCTTAAAGAAGAAAGTTAATACGTATGTTGAATTGTATGTGGCATTATTGTGAAAGGACTTCATCCACATGACCTATAATATGAGTACATGAGTTTATGTATATAATGAATGATTTAGTTCAGTCAAGATTATATCCATGTCTAATGTAGTGAATGCTAGATGTGTTGACTTAATATGATCTATGATTCTTGAGTACAAGGTATGAGGGGTATGTATGAATATGATATCATGTGCATGTTTTATGAACAATTTGAGAGTGAAGTGCCTATAATGATAATGTTGTTGTTGTGTCGTTGAAAGGCCAATCACACATACACATATCCCCTCCTATGCATGAACATGACTATAATGTGACTAAGGTGTTGTTGAAAGGCTTATTCTCATATGCACCCTTACACATGACTATGCATGAAATATGTATGTTTATGATAAGCTTGTTGTTTTGATTGAAAAATTATTCTCATGAACACACTATGAATATGATGTGAAAGGTTTACTCGCATATTGATGAATCTAAGGTTGAAAGGACATTCCCACCTAATGAATCTATGAGTTGTTATGATGTTATGCTTGTTTGAGTGCCTAATGCATTCTTTCATGAACATGAACTTAAGTAAAGACTTAATATGAATTTAAAGGGAATTATGCCTAGAACTGAGTGGATATGAGTATGAGATGAGTTTATTCACGCTAGTAATTGGGTTCCCAATATGGTTATCTTATGAGATGGAAACCTTCACGTTAGTAGTTAGGTTTCTAGAAGCAATCTACATATCCCATAACTATGTGCCCACATAGGTCTTTAGCTAGTGGATCCACCTAAAAACTAATATGTTAGTCCTACCTTAAGCAAGTAGGACACATCTTTTCGGTGTGGGGGTAGAACATCGGATTCCATGTAGCTCACATGGTCTATGTCGGTTAAGGCTATATTTACCTATATGATAAGAATATGAATTATGACAAGGACATGAGTTATGTACTATGGTTCCTCAAGAGGTTCTACTTAGCATGAATTGGGGTATGAGACTTCATTCATACATTGCACAAGTAGGCTTTGAGAGTGGGCATAGTATGTCTCCTTTATGATATGATGATTATGAGTCAAATGTATGCTTTATATGAATTATTAACATGAACTATACTTATGGCTTCTTAATGAGCCTTATTTAGTGTGAGTGGGGGTATGTGACTTCACTTATACATTGTACAAGTAGACTTATAAAGGGGTTGTGGTGTGGTTTCCTTATGCTATGAAGATATATGAATTTATGTATGCATGATATGGATAGTTGCTATGAGTGACTCTACTTATTATAAGTTGTGAGCATGAATGTCTCCTTGTCTATGAGTGTTGGCAATGGATAAGGTTAAGGTATGTTATGCATGATTATGGTGGCCTAAAAGTGAGACTTAGTGTTAGGATTATAGGATCCTATCTATGCATTGCACAAGTGTAGCTTAGGGTTGCTTATGTGATAGTTATATTATGATGAGATGATCTTGGTATGTAATTATGTATGTGAACTATGTCTTGTGAAGATTGGAGTATGCATTATGTTTATGTTGGAGACTATGCTTGTGATTATCATGATATCCTTTATGCTATGATGAATTGTACATGATTTTTCTTATGAGCTACATTCTCCAACTATTTCAAAGATGATGTTCAAAAGTGGCATATAGCATGGTTTCAACTAAGATGTCCTTTTGAATTATTTGAACTCAATTTGTCCCCAAATCGGCACTCAATACTACTCCCAAAATGTAACTAGTTCATATGTTTAAAAACATAACGCTTTCTGTGGTTTGAGATAATTACTCAAAAACTAGCTCAAAGGCTCTCTTGGAAATTGGTGTTTCCTCTCTTGTTTAAATGTGAAAACATTTACTCTTTGGGAATACATAGTTCCCATATACTCTGTTGAAGAAAATGAACTTCATTTGTTACTCTTTACTCAACTCAAAACTCAAGTCTTAAAATAAGTTTAAAGCATTTGCAAAAGACTTCTTGAAATGACTCTAAGAACTTCTCTAAACTTGGCTCTTAACTTTCCTTGAATTTGAATTATGGATTCAAGGTTATGATTCGTGTTTATGGAAGATCTCATAATGGTTAGACGTACCACAGAGTGTAGAAATCAACTAGAAAACATAGGTACGATTCAAGAGAACTCAAACGGAAAGAAGTGGGAAAGGGTAGAGGTCTTGGCGACCGTGGCGTACTGAGTGGCGCAGGGCGCTCATTAATGTTTCAAAGATACTTCATCCAATTCTAAGTGTCAACGATCATTAGTTAATATATAACCCAACCAATTGAGTTGGGGTCGATCCTACTGAGAGTAGCTTTCTTTGAATTCAAATACGAAAGTATGACAATGACCTTTGTAGCTGAGCAACACAACATTTAACAGTTACACAGTCAAATTTCAAGATGTTGTTACCAACCCACTTCAAATTATCAACAAAAAACAATCAGATAACTAGGAAACACTTGGGGGTTCACTAACCAACTATCGAATTCAACTTAATGGCTGTATCTCATTACCAATATTGGTAATTCATCGCGGTAAAATGGACTATAATTAAGGCAATTACTTTCTCTCGAACAATTACCTCATTTCTGTTGAGTTCTGTCGAACCTCAACACTATCTATGAAATGACCAGCCCACACTCTCATCAAATCCACTCTCTCAAGCTGGATATAAAAGCTAGCTCTTGGGTTTCACTTTCTTAAGCTGAAACCGTCAAGACCCACTACTAAGGATGCCAAATTACTACGTTGGTTCTGTACTCCTCTCTCAAGCAAGCACAAAACTCTGAAATCTATCACACTAACTATGCAATATGGAAGTTTAACCACTATATTAATTTAGACCCACTTCAGATTAACATAAAAAATCACTATTCGATAACACCCATTTAGCAATATTCAACAATTAATCACATGGTCAAACCCCCAAGGTTAGGGTTTTAGCCAATCATAGTGAAAAGATGAAATTCAATACCTGTCACATTTTCCATAGCTAGGTAAATGAAATTTGAAAGTTAAAATTAATTAAAATCTTATCTATTACAAAATTTAAATGGGAAACCTTGATAAAATCACTTGAAATCCACAAAGGTAGTGTTATTGCTCTCAATCTTTTGTTCCCTACGTTTTTTGAATGCCTTCTCTCTCTTCCAAAAATCAATTTATGCAAGTCTGATGTGTGGCTATTTGAGACCAATCGGCGAGGTAAGTCGGGCATCGCCGACTGTTTGGTGACTCATCGATTCTCCTTCGTCTCACTTTCATTTTTCACCTCACCTTAGTCTAACCACTGTAATTTTAGGCGAGCCAGATCGAGATCGCCGTCTCATTCTGTGTTGCGCCCTTTTTCCTTTCATCTCGCCCATTAGCACTTATTTGGATCTCCATCAGTACTTTCGGTGAGCTTGTCATCCATCGCCGATGCGATTGGCGATGCACCGAGTGAAACTGCTACTCGTCGAAGCTACTCCTAATCCAGCCTTACCATTTTGTAACTTTAGGTGGTAGAGTGGTAACTTTGCGAGTCGCTGAGTGACATCGGCGATCATCGAGCTTTTTTTTCCCTTCTCTTTTTCGCTCGTGTTGTCTCTGTTGCTCATTTTCGTCCTAGCTTTGTTCCTCAATCCATATATCTGAAGATCACGGGTTTTACATCAGCATAAAATAAGCATATGAGGATACTAAATCATTATAAATAAAGCCCTAAATGAGTCCAAATCTCGAACTCATCAAAACCCCCAACTTAAACTTTTGTTTGTCCTCAAGTAAAACTCAAGTTCAGCAGTTCAAAAGGGATGTCTCAAACATTAATACACAAGAGTCAATAATGAATGCACTCAACAAGACTCAACTTACTCACGCAAGGATCAATTGTGCACTAAAAGGTTCAAGTTGTGACTTACCATTCTCAAAGATTCTCAAGTTCACAATACTTGCTTCAAATGCAAGTTCAAGCTCAACAAAGGTACTCAAATGCCCTCACACAAAGGTGATTCCATATTCACACACTATTCTTCATTAATTTAAAGTTCCTAAATCACATACAACTCTCACACTCTCAAAGATGAACACATGCATGGCTTCACCCATAGTTTTGCCTTATTTTCCACTTAACATTAATTTCAGCTCATTCAATATCAAAATGATCATTTTAAGGCTTGAAACGAGGCTGAGTGTAAATGTATGGTCATTTAGGCTCAATGGCTGCTATCCTCATGAAATGTGGTATTAACAACACTTTATTTCCTTTTCTTCAACATTTGCACTCATTCTCACAAGTCACCCCATTATTCACTTCTCATGGAGTACCGGACACCCTATTTCTCTTACAACTTTCACAACTTTATTTCACAACTTTTTCGTTCTTTTTCTTTTTCATTCTTCATTTCTTTTCTCTCTTTTTTTAATTTGTTTTTTATATGGAGGGGTTCCATATTTCTCATAACCATGGCTCAAGAGGGACTTCTTTTACATTTCTTGATTTACCTTCTCTTTTCACCACACCCCCAACTTAGGATTTTGGCCTAAGTTGGCAATTCAAACAAACCACACTTCATGAGGATTATAGGTGAAGGGATAGAGAGAGGTCTCATTTGCTCAAGTTTCATCCAAGAAAAGGACAGGGCACAAAGGGGTTCAAGAAAAGTTCACACACTCACAAGTTAGGCCACAAAAGAGGTATAATGTTAAATTGGTTCACTCTTCAAAATTGTTGCCTAAGATCATTTCAAGAGCTTGCATCACTTAGTCAACTGGACCAATGGGGAAAATTCTTGGTGTTATCACACATGGTTCACGGTAAGCTCATCACACAAGGCATTGGCACCAATATTAAACAAGACTCTATACTTTCGCTAGTGTTTAATGTTCATCACAAGAGACTCAATTCAATAATCATCTAGTCACAACGAGATGCAAAAAGTTCACATATTTTCTATGCAACTTCATTTGGTCTCATCATAGCCGCACATTCATTTCTGTTCGATTGAGAGCACCATTCAAGTCATCGTTATTGATCATAATCGATACTCAAATTTGCACAAGAACAACCACAATTAAACACACAAGAGGTGGCAAAAAATTAATTTTCAGAAGGAAATATTTCAAAACGGTCCAAGAACACAAGGGACTCATTGACCAAGCACACACCCCCACCAAAAGCATTTAACATTGTCCCCAATGTGAGTAGAGAACAGACACTCCCACAAATAAAAATAAGAATAAAAATAAAAACTAACAAATAAAGATAAAATTCTAGTATGTAAACATGCAGAGCAAGGTCATGAGGAATCTTCACTAAGCGCCCAGTTTGCAAGAAAATGAAACAGTCGTCGAATGCCTCGGTGATGCGCCCAATGGTCCAGATATCGCCCTAAGTTTCAGTGTGCGACACTCTAAGAAAGGGGCAATTCTGTAGAGATGAAGGAGGTCGCCGAATTGGTCGGCGCTTTGCATAATGGACTTGTAACATTGTTGAACAATCATTGAGTTAAGCTATCAGCGATGGAGTAGAACAACGGAAAAAATCGGGTCGCCTAACCACATCGGCGATTCGCCGAGTGATGAAGGTCTCTCGCCAAATGTTCCAGTGTCTCATCTCTATTTTTGAAGTCCATAAGACGGACTATGTCGTGCTCGCCGAACTGATTCGGCGATCCGCCAACATCTTCTTATCACGCAATATCTTGCACCTGCCAAATCAACACACATTATTTGAAACACTAACACTTGGGTACTTCCTAAGAAGCACCTTATTTAACATCGTGGCACGACGTGGAAATGCACTCAAGCATCTTCCAGGTAAACCACCTCAATCAGAGAAATCTCTTGGCACTCGCCAAAGTATAACTTCAAGCGTTTCCCATTCACCTTGAATGCAGGTCCTTCTTGACCTTCAACTTCGATAGCACCATTTGTGAACACTCGTGTCACTCTAAACGGCCCTGGCCATTTGGACTTGGGCTTTCCTAGAAAGAGTCTAAGTCGAGAGTTATATAGTAACACCCAATCTTCCACTCTGAACTCCCTCTTAAGGATTTTAGAATCATGCCATTTCTTCATCATTTCCATGTAAATGGTTGAACTATCGTAAGCCTTGAACCTGAATTCATCCAACTCATTTAATTGCTCTACTCCCTCTTTTGAATTTTTTGTCCAGTCCAAATTTAGGGCTTTCAATGCCCATAATGATTTGTGTTCCGATTTAACTGGCAGATGGCAAGATTTACCGAAAACTAGCTGATACGGAGACATACCAATTGGTATTTTGTATGCGGTGCGATACGACCATAGCGCGTCATCAAGCATTCGAGACCAATCAGTCCTATTAGCATTCACTGTCTTGGCTAAGATGATCTCTCGATTTGACACTTCAACTTGGTCGCTCATTTGGGGATGATACAGAGTTGCTACTTTATGTTTCACTCCATACTTACTCAATGCGGCTGAGAACCACTTGTTGCAGAAGTGGGATCCCCTATCACTAATAATAGCCCGAAGAGTACCAAATCTAGCACAGATGTAGCATTTGAGGAATTGAACAACACTTCTCCCTTCATTGTTTAGAAGTGCAATAGCCTCCATCTATTTAGAAACATAATCTACGGCCACCAAAATATACTTATTACCAAATGAACTCACAAATGGGCCCATGAAATCTATTCCCCAAACATCAAATAACTCAAGTTCTAAAATGGGTGTAAGAGGAAACTCGTGTCTTTTGGACACTCCGCCTTGTTTCTAGCATTGAGTGCACTTCTTAACAAACTCATAAGCATCTTTGTAGACTGACGGCCAATAGTAGCCACTTTGGAGGACTTTAGCAGTCATACGTACACCACTATGATGACCCCCAACCGGTGAAGCATGACAAGCATGGAGAATTTTGATGGCTTCTTCTTCCGGAACACATCTCTTAATGATATGGTCTGCACACTCTCTGTATAAATATGGTTCATCCCAAAAGTACTTCTTAACATCGAACAAGAACCTCTTTTGTTGGTAGAAGTTCAGTTCGTCCAGCATTATTCCACACACTACGTAATTGGCAAAATCAGCATACCAAGGAGGTTGTTTAAGAATTACCGTGAATACATGTTTATCGGGAAAAGAATCATTTATGTCGATCTCCAGCTCGTCATTTTCCCTGCCTTCCAATCATGATAAGTGGTCAGCCACCTGATTTTCACAACCTCTCTTATCTTTGACTTCAAAGTCGAATTCTTGCAACAGTAGCACCCACCTTATCAATCTTGGCTTGACATCCTTTTTTGCCATCAAATAACGCAGTGCAACATGATCAGTGTGAACAACCACTTTAGTACCTAGCAAGTATTCCCGGAACTTCTCAAACGCATAAACTACCACAAGTAACGCTTGTTCTGTAACTGTATAATTATGTTGAGCACTATCTAGAGTTTTGCTTGCGTAGTAAATGGGGTGAAATAGTTTGTTGCATTTTTGCCCCAATACAACACCTAATGCCGTGCCGCTTGCATCACACATTACTTCGAAGGATTCTGACCAATCGGGACTAATGATAACCGGGGTGGAGACCAATTTTTCTTTCAAGCACTTGAAAGCCACCATGCAAGCATCATCAAAATGGAATTTCACCTCCTTCTCCAAGAGTTTGCATAAAGGATGTGCGATCTTTGAGAAGTCTTTGATGAACCTCCGATAAAAATCGGCATGTCCCAAGAAACTACGAACACCCTTTATTGAAATTCGTGGTGGTAACTTCTCAATTACTTCAAACTTCGCTTTATCAACCTCCAGCCCCTTTTGCGACACTTTGTGACCAAGAACTATACCTTTCTTAAGCATGAAGTGGCATTTTTCCTAATTTAGCACCAAAATTGTCTCCACACATCTTTGGAGAACTTGTCCTAAGTGTGCTAAGCATGCTTCAAAGGTGTCACCCACAATCGAGAAGTCATCCATGAATACCTCTATTGAATCCTCCACCATGTCAGCAAAAATAGATAAGATGTAGCGCTGAAATCTTGCCGGAGCATTATATAACCTGAATGACATCCGTTTGAAGGCAAAAGTTCCGTATGGGCAGATGAAGGTAGTTTTCTCTTGGTCTTCCGGAGCAATGGAGATTTGGTTATAATAGGAATACCTATCCAAAAAGCAATATCAACCTCTCTCTGAGAGTTGATCAAGTATTTGATCCATGAAAGGCATGGGAAAGTGATTCTTTTCAGTCCACGAATTTAACTTTCGATAATCCATACATACTCTCCATCCGGTCACCGATCTCATAGATACAAGCTCCCACTTTTTATTTGGGACTACTGTGATGTTTCCCTTTTTTTGGCACACATTGTATCAGACTTACCCATTTGCTATCCACAATAGGATAGATCACACCTGCGTCCAACCACTTTATTATCTCCTTTTTCATCACCTCTTACATTGGTGGGTTCAATCTTCGCTGATGTTCAACACTCGGCTTACAATCACTATCAAGCTGAATTTTATGAGTGTAAATACCGGGAGGAATGCCCACTATGTCAGTGATAGTTCAACCTATAGCTTTGATATGCCTTCTCAACACCTCAAGGAGTAATTTTACCTGCCATTCGAGCAAGTCAGCTGCATTGATCACCGGTAAGGTGTTATTTTCCTCCAAGAAAGCATATCGGAGATGAGAGGGAAGTACTTTCAACTCCAGATTTGGTGGTTCTTCTGTTGATGGCTTTGCGGGAGGACTTTCTCGATTTTTTAGATCAATGTCCAACTTCAATGGAGTCTTTGAATATCCCACCCCCAAGCCTGAAAGAGCAGCTACTACATTCATAGCCTTGAATTTCGAATTCATCATAGTTAGCAAGCACAACTTCAAGTGGTTCACTCATACACATCAAATGGCTCACACTAGCCACCGCCTCATCAATAACATCAACAGTGGAGACCACGTGAATATCACTTGGGTGCTTCATTGACATACAAACAATAAAGGTTACTTCATCTTCGTTCACCCAAAACTTCAGTTCTCCGCTTTCAACATCCACCAACACTCTCCCAGTTTCCAAGAATAGTCTTTCCAAAATGATGGGAATTTCAGCATCTATTTCACAATCGAGAATGACAAAATCATTTGGGAAAATGAATCAGTCAACCTTTACCAAGATGTCATATAGTATCCCCACAGGATGTTTAATTGATCGGTCTGCCATCAAGAGTTTCACTGTTGTGGCTTTCGGTTCACCCAACCCAAGTTGTTTATAGATCGCATATGACATTAGGTTGATGCTTGCTCCCAAATCGCATAGGGCTTTAGCAAATTGAAACATGGCGATGGTGCAAGGGATGGTGAATGCTCCAGGATCTTCCCTCCTTTTGATCAGCTCCTTAGTCATAATTGCACTACAACTATGAGAAACTTCGATTGTCTCAAAATCCAAGCTCATTTTCTTTGTGACTAACTCCTTCATAAATTTGGCATAACCCGACATTTCCAACAATGCTTCCACCAGAGGGAGATTAATTGATAATGTCTTAAACATCGATAAAAACTTCTTGAACTTCTCATCCTCATTCTTCTTCTTGAGACGTTGGGGAAATGGATGAGATATTTTGGGTAAAGGTTGCATAACTTTTGGGATTGGATTGTATTTCTCCACATCTTTTTGTGGTTCTTTGGCAATGCTTTGATGAATAGGTGTCTCTTCTTCCTCCATACCTTTGTTTTCTTCATACATTTGAGCTTCTTTATTGCCTGTCATGTCACCTATTGCTACCTTTCCACTACGAGTAACCACAACCAACCCTCTATCATCATCTTCTGTTGTGATTTTAAGTTTCAATTGTGCTGAAAATAAACTCAACTAACCTACAAGTATCTTGATTGCATCTGCGTGAGAGTTCACTTTATTGTTCAATGATGAAAAGTCAGCTTGCATCCCTTTCAATAAATCATCCGAACCTTCAACTTTATTAAGGATGCGTGACAGCAAATCGTTCACCCGAGGACTATTTGCACTCCCTTTCAATTTTGGGCTCTCACTCGAGTGAGTGTGGTCCTCTCATGGTCATCCTCCCGTTTCCAATAATCAATTTTCTCAGCCCAATCTTGATAGTATCTTCTTTGCTTTTCCCCTTTGTGATAGTTCCAACCGTGATTCCCACCTCACTCTAAATAGCGTGGGTGGAAACCCTCCTCGTATTTCTTGGAGTTCCAACCTTGATTCTCCTTCGATTTTGAATAACCTAAGGAAGAACCCTCCTCAACTCTAATACTCCACTTGTCCCCTTGGGCTTTCCCACATTCTTCATCATATGCTCTTGTAATAGCTACATTTGGGTCAACATCTTCTTGGTGTTTTCATCCCTTTCTCTTTCCTTATCAAGTTGTTCTTGTGTCATTCTAAAACAAAAAGGGGAGACTTGATCCTCTTGAGTGTACCAAGCTTGATTTATTTTTGTCATGTCATCAAGAAGAAATGAAGCCACCTCAAATAATTGCAACATTATTCCCCCTCGTACTAATTGATCAACCACTTCTTTATTAACTGAATCAAGACTCCGTTAAAAATATTGGAGTAGCAAATCGTTTGGTAGCCCATGAGTTGGGCATTTGAGTAAGAGTTTCTTAAACCTTACCCACGTTTCATGGATGGGTTCACCCTCCCATCGCTTGAAACCTTTAATGTCATCTCTAAGTTTCATCATCCTTGATGGGGGAAAGAATATCACATTGAATGTTATAATCAACTCCTCCCATGATGTGATGAAGTTGTTTGGTAACTCGGCCAACTACTTGTTAGCCTTCCCCGTCAAAGATAATGGAAATAACATAAGCTAGATTGACTCTTGTGACACATTCTTGAATGAAAATGGGCTGCACACCTGTATAAAATTTCTTACATGCTCATGTGGGTCTTCGTGATCTAGCCCTCCATAGAGTCCCCTCGTTTGGAGGACATGAAGAGTCGTGCTACTTACCTCAAATATTGCATTCCACTCAGTTTGTGGTAGGCAAATTGCACCCATTTCACCTGGTTGAGATGGGTTGTAAACATTATTGATATCAGTGATACCGTCCTGATGACCTGCTTGGCTACCATTAACCTCTTCCTCACTCATTTTTACTTCTATTTATTCCAACCAATACTACACAATGCAGTCAAAGCTGATTCAACTACAACCAACAAATTCACAAGTCAAATCTTCGATAAAAGAACTCTAAGTAATGCTACTCCACGACAGCTATGCAATTTTGATTAACGTTTCAAAGACACTTCATCCAATTCTAAGTGTCAACGATCATTATTCAGTATATAACCCAACCAACTGAGTTGGGGTCGATACCACAGAGAGTAGCTTTCTTTGAATTCAAATACGAAAGTATGACAATGACCTTTGCAGCTGAGCAACACAACACTTAACAATTACACAGTCAAATTTCAAGATGTTGTTACAACCCATTTCAAATTATCAACAAAAAACAATCAGATAACTAGGAATCACTTGGGAGGTTGACCAAACAACTATCGAATTCAACTTAATGAGTGTATCTCATTACCGATAATGCTAATTCATCACGGCTAAAATAGACTATAATTAAGGCAAGTTTCTCTCGAACAGTTACCTCATTTATGTTGAGTTCTCTCGAACCTCAACACCATCTACAAAATAACCACCCCACGCTCTCATCAAATCCACTCTCTCAAGCTAGATACAAAGGCTAGCTCTTAGGTTTCACTTTCTCAAGCTGAAATCGTCAAGAGCCATTACTAAGGATGCCAAATTACTATGTTGGTTTTGTACTCCTCTCTCGAGCAAGCACAAACCTCTGAAATCTATCACACTAACTATGTAATACGGACGTTAAACCACCATAGTAATTTAGACCCGCTTCATATTAACATAAAAAATCACTAATCGATAACACCTATTTAGCAAAATTCAACAATTAGTCACATGGTCACACCCCCAAGGTTAGGGTTTTAGCCAATCATAGTGAAAAGATGGAATTCAATACTTGTCACATTTTCCATAGCTGGGTAAACAAAATTTGAAAGTTAAAATTAACCAAAATCTTATCTATTACAAAATTTAAATGGGAAACCTTGCTAAAACCACTTGAAATCCACAAGGGTAGTGTTTTTGCTCTCAGTCTTTTGTTCCTTACATTTCTAAATGCCTTCTCTCTCTTCCAAAAATCAGTTCATGCAAGTCTGATGTGTGGCTGTTTGGGACCAATCAACGAGGTAAGTCGGGCTTTGCCAATCGTTCGGTGACTCGCCGATTCTCCTTCGTCTCACCTTCATTTTTCACCTCTTCTTAGTCCAACCACTATAATTTTAGTCAAGCCAGATCGGGATCGTTATCTCATTTCGCGATGCACCCTTTTTCCTTTGATCACGCCCATAAGCACTTATCTGGATCTCTATTAGTACTTTCGACGACCTTGTCATCCATTACCGATGCGATCGGCGACGCACCAAGTGGAACTACTGCTCGCTGAGGCTACTCCTAATCTAGCCTCAGCGTTCTGTAACTTTAGGCGGTAGAGTGGAGACTTGGCGAGTCGCCGAGTTACATCGGCGATCATCACGCTTGTTTTCCCTTCTCTTTTTCGCTCGTGTTGTCTTCGTTGCCCATTTATGTCCTAGCTTTGTTCCTCAATCCATATATCTGAAGATCAAGGGTTTTACATCAATTGTTTGCACAAAATAAGCATTTGAGGATACTAAATCATTATAAATAAAGCCCTAAATGAGTCCAAATCTCAAACTCATTAGGCGCCAGACCTTAAACTGCACAGTCTGGGTTGGGGTGCACTGAGTGGCACGGAGTCCCAGAGCCCAAATTACAGATGCCTTATGCTCGCGCACTGAGTGGCATGGTGTGCCAGCTCCCTGCACTGAAAATCCATGAATTTTTTTGCTCGTTTTTCAACCCTAAAACGTCTAGATTCGATTGGTTTCTTCCCCAAACACTTAGACTCGAATACACAACAAAAGTATACAAGAATCTACTCAAGAACAACCTCAAATCTTATGAAATTAATTCAAGAACTCCTCGAAACCTCAACAATCAAGATCCATATAGAAACTTTAACAAAATCCATCAAGAACTCAATTATTCTACTTTCAAGAACATAAATATGCTGAATTAAATCATGATTGGTGAGTGGGAAAATGAACCCAATGCTATGTGATCTCATATACCCCGTAGGGATTAACCCTTGGTGAAATCCGCAAGCAAAATTCAAGAACGCGACGAACCTTGGCCTTTCTCCTCCTTTCTCCTCTTTTCTCTTCTCTCAAAGCCCTAGAGTTATTTTGCAAAGCTTAAACTGAACCAAATAAGTTTAGACCCCAATTAGATTACTAAAAATGAATTAAACCAATTGGGTAGGGAAAAGACCAAAATATCCCTCTTAAATCCGGGTAACTTTCCTTAACTGGATTGCCCGACTTCGAACGGGCATATCTCCCTCATACGAGCTTGAAAATTAGATACCCCTTGTTCTTCGACATTCCCGAAATTCTGCATTGGTGACCTCTCCTTGGGGTTGCACTTCTAGCGCATTAGGTACCCCTTGTTCCTCAACATTACTCGTAGTGGGACAACCTCTGATAGCTTTTTATAGAGGCATGATCTGAAAGACACGTGCGAGCACGAATTAAAAGAAACTTTTTAGAGATAAACTCTATCGCACAAAATGAGTATGAAAGAAGTGAGATTGTTCCTAAATGTCGCAGACTCCTAATTTTAGATGTGGCACGCTTCACACCGATAAGTAGGACTCTATAGAAATGACTTCATAGACTCCCTAGGACTCTTGAACTCTGTGCTCTGATACCAAGTTTTTCACTCTCCGAGCGTACACCTTGGGCGGGACTGGCACTTGAGAACCATTGCTGGCCCCAAGCGAACCCTTGGCCTGGATAAACTCTTAGCGGAAGACTTTAAGCATTAATTAAAAGAAAACAAATGTAATTTTACTCAACTGTCTCAAAATAACTTAGAATGTTTTTGAATTAAACATACAACTAGCCAAATTAGTTGTAACTCAAGCCTTATAACAAAATAGTTGAATATGGAAAGACTAATGAACTATAATTATCCATCTATGAAGCCTCTAATACTAAGAGGGATATTGGGACAAGACCCACGATCATTCTAACAACTGAAATACTAAAACAATATAAAAAGGATCCTCCCTAAAACAAGGAGGCTCACCAAATGACTCTGAAATTCTCAACTGGATCAACGAAACATTGGACGCTGATCATGGTTGCTTGTATCTACATCATAAAAGATACAGACCAAATAACATCAGTACATTAAATGTACGAGCATGCAAAGGGAATTCTAAAACAAGACATAAGCTTGAAAGAAACTGAATGAACATACCTGGTCTCAACTCATTTCAATATAAAGCAGTAATATACATTATGGATTCACGATTATGATTTGTGTCTATGGAAGATCTCATAATGTTTAGACGTACCTTAGAGTGTAGAAAATAACTAGAAAACATAGGTACGATTCAAGGGAACTCAAACGGAAAGAAGTGGGAAAGGGTAGAGGACTTGGCGACCCTGGCGTACTGAGTGGCCCAGGGCGCCAGACCTTAAAATGCACAGTCTGGGTTGAGGAGCACTGAGTGGCGTGGCGCTCTAGAGCCCAAACTACAAACACCTTATGCTGGTGCACTGAGTGGCGCGGTGCGCTAGCCCCCTGCTCAGAAAACCCACGAATTTTCTTGCTCATTTTTCGACCCTAAAACGTCTTAGATTCGATTGGTTTCTTCCCCAAACACTTAGACTCGAATACCCAACCAAAGTATACAAGAATCTACTCAAAAACAACCTCAAATCTTATGCAATTAACTCAAGAAGCCCTCAAAACCTCAACAGTAAAGATCTGAATAGAATCTTCAACAAAATCCATCAAGAACTCAATTACTCTACTTTCAAGAACATAAATACGCTAAATTAAATCATGAATGGCGCGTGGGTGAACAAACTCAACACTATGTGATCTCACATACCTCGTAGGGATTAACCCTTGGTGAAATCCGCAAGTGAAACTCAAGAACGCGATGAACCTTGGCCTTTCTCCTCTTTTCTCTTCTGTCAAAGCCCTAGCATAATTTTGCAAAGTGTAAACTAAACCAAATCAGTTTAGACCCCAATTAAATTCCTAAAAATTAATTAAACCAATTTTGTAGGGAAAAGACCAAAATACCCCTCTTAAATTCGCGTAACTTTCCTTAACTAGACAACCCGACTTCGAACGGGCATATCTCCCTCGTACAAGCTCGAAAATTAGCAAACTCGGTGGCGTTGGAGAAATAATTCAAAAAAATTTCACTTTATATCATATGGCACATCTAACTCATTCTGTATTGAGAGTTATGATCATTTGAAATTGAGCCAAAACTCATACTCAACATAACTTGCCAATATTTCCAAAAATGGTTATTTCTAATTCTAGTTCTTCCAAATAGCGGGGTGTTACACACTGACCCCCAAATTTGTCTAAGGAATAGGTATATCATATATGTTCCTTTTGATATTATAACAACTACTTTATGTAAAGAAAATAAAGTAATGACACAGTATTTTATCGCGGAAAATCCTGGCTCATAAAGGGTAAAAAAACCACGACATACATATCTGTAGGATTTAACTCTACTTCATTAAACTCTGAGCCTCAACAAAAGATTACAAACGTACAAAACCTAAGGAATTATAAACTCTAATTCCTAGATGCTAGCAAACAACTAGATCATCAACCCTACTTCAAGTTATGAATTCAGATTACAACTCTTACAATCCCAGTAACTCTAATTCCTAAACTCCAACACAACCCCCCCCCCCCCCCCCCCCCCAAGATTTATGTTCTTGGTGGGTCTTTAAGTCCCCCCTACTTGAAGACATTATTCCTACTCTAGTTTATACTTCACTAGATCTAGAAAGAATTAAAGATACAACTCGATAAAAACCCAATACAAGCAAACATGACTTAAGAACTATAAAGCATAAGCATATGGATAAGGTTTTTCAATCTTGTCTCCTTGCATTGGCTGCACTTTGTAATCCGAAATTACTCAAATATAAAATCCCTCTATTTGATTGTATTATGCTTTTTAATTCTCTGTTTAAGTGCGCATGTTTCTTTGAAGAAAACCATGCTTTATTTATAGACCAAAACGTATTTCCTTTTCCTTGTGTGACTTGGACATCCTTTTCCTTGTACGACTTGAACTACTTGTAGTGGTTCCTCTTCCCCATTGGACTTGGAGTACTTGTGGTGGTCACTTTTCTTCGTGGGACTTGGAGTACTGTATTATTTCTACCGCCTCAATATTATTATTTTTTCTCTATGTCCAGTTGGATTTGGTCTTCTGAGATCATGTTTGTGTAACTCGCTCCTTGCAGGTGATGTTTGTTTGTCAGCCTTCAAAATAAATCTTGACTCAACAAATAAGAAGGTAATCAGAAGGGAATGAGCTACTAGAACCGACAATGGAGATGAGAATAATTGATAGCCAACGCGTTGACATAATTCGCATAAACATTCTTCTAACTCCTAGTCATTTGTAACATTTGGTTATTGGGCATGGATCTCAAATAAAAGCCTCTAATAGCCCATAGGCGAAGGGCAACTTGGTTCACAATAATTTGATATTTATTTAACCGTTACCGATAGACTTAGTATAGACAACTTCAAGAATGTAGCTCTAGTATTTACATAGGGAAAAGAAAAAGTATCTCGAAAAACTACTGAAGTACATGTATATTAATACCAGTTATGAGAAAAGAAAATTTACTACTATAGTACTGCTAATTTAAAAAGGAAAAGACCAAACATCGTGGTCACTAATCCACACCTCAGCCCGCTTTTTTTAAATAGAAAACTAAAATAAACATTACCTCATCACCTTATAGAAGTCATTGCATTTTTTGCTTTAGATAAGTAAAACTGAGGACCTTATGAATGATACAGAACAAAACTTGCACCCTATACTTTTATTCAAAATCCATCACATGTCTGTCAAGACCATAGTAGACCCTAGGTGTAACATGGCGTATAGGATCTTGAGAGACCCTACACAAGCCACTTAGAATGCATCATACAAGATAATAGAAGTAACGACTTTAAAAGATTGCATTTTATACATCAAAAGAGTTTGACAAAAGTGGAAGGCCAACATAAGTTTCAAAGCCATCTAATACATCATAAGGAAAGTTATTGGGACGTAACCCATACATTACATACAAAGTATAAAGCGAAATCACATAAAGCCATAAATTGTCTTGGTCCTTGGAACATAAGGACTCACCAATCCCTTGAAGCACCCAATAGATGTCTAGACACTAGTGTGTGAGGTAGGAGAGTTAGACCCTACATTAGTGAAACAATGTAGGCACAAGTATGCATTAGTACATTCCATGTACTAAGTATAAGGCAATATTGATGAGTCGGGGATTTCGACTCATTTGGGGCTTTATTTTCATAGTTTTATTGTCCTCGGTACCTACTTTATGCTCTAAATTGATGTTAAAATGATAATTTGCAGCAATGAAGGAAAAATATCAAGGCTAGGACATTACTGGGCAAGAAGGAGCGGAAGAGCTGAAGAAGTTGAAGAATAACAAAGCTGATGATCGTCAAGATCACTCGGTGAACCATCGAGTGGTTCTTCAGCTCGCCAACAGTTCCAGAAGGCCAGCCTTAGGAAGAATATGAATGGCGAAGAGTCATTTCAAGAAGGCGATGGAATACGACATTTGGCGTATCGCCGAGTGGGTCGGCGATGCTCGACTTACTCCACTGATTGGTCCAAAAGCTGAAATTTTGAGAGAGTATAAATGTGATTTTAAAAGATGAAAAAGGAATTATTTTTTTGGATGCTTCTTCTAGTTCTGAAAGTGGAGACACATTCTAACTCTCAATTTTTTATCCAAACGTTGTTCTTAGCCATTTTTTAGTAGAATTTTAAATTGGGTTTTGATTTGAAGTTGATTCCAAGCGTTGTGAAAACTTGAATTTTGTTACCCAGCTGATGGAGAACATAGTTGGTAATATTTTCTTGCTTTTTAGCATATGTGGCTAAAACCCCATTCTTGGGGGTGTGATCATGTGATTAAATGTTCTAATTAGCTTATTGGTGTTAGTATTTACTTATTTAAATGTTGATTTGAAATGGGTTTAATTGATAGTTGTGTTTTAACCCATGAATTGTAGTTGCAAATGTAGTTCTAACTTAGTATTCTAGACTTGCTTGAGAAAGATGTTTTAGAATTAAGACTATCAATTGATGATCGTAGTGATTGGGTTATTGTTTATTCAGCTTGAGAAAGTGAATCTGAATCATTATCCTACCAATCTAGCTTGAGAGAGTGGATTAATTGAAGTTTTCGGTTGTTCATATTGTTATGCTTGTCGACGTTCGAGAGAACTCGCCTGAATCATGGTAGTTGATCAAGAGAGGGCTATTACATCTAAAGCCTAGCCTACCCACTAAGATTCAACGTCTTTTAGTAAATTGTAATCACCCATATAGCGAAATTAGCATTTAATCGATCACATCCCCGAGAATCCCTCTCTACTTGATTACCCCTGTTTTCGTAGTTGTTAATTGTCACTCTGATCCCTCATTTAACAATAGTTGTCTACCCCTACAATTTAATTGGATTGTTTTCGATAATGTTTACCTCTACAAATGACTAGAATACTTCATTTACTTCGTAATTGAATTCTCTACTGAATCACTCCTTGTGGGATCGACTCAACTCTTCGTTGGGTTTATACTAGATTGTGATCGCCTGCACTTAGAATTGTATGAAGTGTAGTTGAGCCTTATCAAATATGCGTAAACGTAACATAGGCATGCTATCATAAATGACTTAAAATGAGTAGGTGTGATCATATTGAAACATTCGATAGCTTTAAAAAAGAGATGACATAAAAATCATGAAAGCATGGTAAAGTACATTAACATAAAGGATATAAGACAAGCTTTGAAGAAAACATAATCATTTTGTGGGATCTTAGATTTAACTGACAATAAGACCATGAGAGCTATATCATGAAATTTGATAAGTATATCCAGAATATAAAAAATTAAATATCACTAAAACAGATAAATATAAATTAGACCAACTAATAGATACTATATCTAAAATAGAGTATAAATATATCCAATATTTAATGAAACAATGAACGAAGTACAGTATAAACAAAATCTTACTGAAATAATTATAACGAAAAGACAAGAATTAAGACATAGGCAAAATAGACTTAACAACAATATATTTGCAAGAACTTGTAAAAAATCTATAGCAGCATAGAGAACAACTATTTTATATCTACAGATACAAATAGAAAACTTAGAATATAAATTTCAACACAATTTATAAATGAATAAAAAAGAATATGCAATAGATGAAAAGACATATGAAAATTACGATGGATTAAAAATAAAGATAATATTTTCTAATCTAGGAAGAAGATATAAGAAAATAGGTGATAATCTAAATTTAATGCTAGAAAAAGAGACGGTAAAATTAGAAGATAGCTTAACTGATATGGTAAGAATAACAAAAGAAAATGAAGAGCTATTAATAGAGGAAATTGAAAAGATAAAACAACAGGCAAAAAAGGAAATACAACAAGTAGAAGAAATAAAAAACACTAAAATACTAGAATTAGAAAAAGAATTAGAAATATTAAAAGAAATGTATAAAATAAAATAGAAGGAAAAATAACAAGAAGCAAAACTAACAGTTGAGATAAATGAATTTAAAGAAAAATTACAACTAGAAGAAAATCAAGATAATCTACCTAAAATAGGAATAGATGAAATAAATGATAATGATCTAGAAGAACAACATTCAGAAACAAGTGAAACATATACAAAACTTTTAGAAAACATAGATAATACAAAGAATCTAGAAGTAAATACGGGAGACGTAGACATGGATGAAAAACCAAGTACATCAGGAGTAAAAAATCCAAAAAACTTAAATCCAAGATACTATAATGCAAATTATGAACAATATGATAGAGAAAAAACTATATGTGATAAAAGATTAAATAAAAAATGGACACCTAAACCAATAACTGAACAACATAATTTCTTAGATTTAGACTGTCTAGCAGATATAAATAAAACAATCCAATTATGGATGGGATACATATCAAAACAATTAATAGATAACAAAATAGGAATGGCAGAAACACCAGGATATATAGAGAGAACACTTATAGGAACAGTAAAACAATGGCTACAAGATTTAACAAATGAGAATTTAAACACTTTAAGAAGTAATAAAAAATTTGATGGTGAATTAGCTACAACTACTATGGAAATATTGTATAAATACGAAATAGCTATAAGAAATGAATTCAGTAGTATGACAACAGAAGTAGAAGAACAAAATAAAGAAAAGATTATAAACAGAAATCTAATGACAAAATTAGCAATATGTAATATGTGTTATATAGATGAATATACATGTGGATTTAGAGAATACTATTATAAAGGAACGTATAGTACAGAAGAAAGTAAAGAAATAAGGAAACTATATTTTACAAAATTACCAGAACCTTTTAGTTCAAAAGTAATAAAAAATTGGAATGAAGCAGGACTAACAGATACCTTAGGAGCTAGAATGAAATTCTTACAACGATGATTTATAGAACTATGTGAAAAACATAAAGATTAAATAAAAATGGAAAAAATATTAGTAAAAAATTTAGCATGTTGCAAAAATAAAATAGCACCTCAATTTGGATGCACGGATAGGTAATATAAAAAGAAGTATAATCAAAATAGAAACTATAAAAAATATAGATCAAAATATAAGTATAAAAGGCCAAGGAGGAAATACTATGTAAAAAATTACAAAACTAAAAGACCATATAGACCAAAGAAAAAACTAACGGAATGTACTTGTTATAACTGTGGAAAATTAGGACACATAGCTAAAGATTGTAAATTACCTAAAAATCCAAAGAAAAACCAAATATCAGAAATACTAATAGAAAATGAAAAATATATACAAATGGAATATATAGATTATGAATTGGAAAGCGATGATAGTATATATGAATTATCGGAAAATGAAATAAACGACGAAATAATGAAAAATAAGTTAGTATTAGAATCAGATAATGAATTTTATATAGATGACTGAGAAAGATATACAAATAATAACTAAAGAAGAATATCAAGATGAAGAATCTTTAGAACAAAAAATAATATTTGATAATAATATATTTGAACAAATAAAAGGAAAAGAATTAGATGTGAGCATAGAAAAAATATTAGAAGTACCAACAATAAAAAATTGGTTTAAAAGACAGAAAGAAGAATATTATGTGGTAAGCCAAAAGGAACATATCATAGACTGTAAATATACCAAAGGAAAGGCTAAAATATCAATAATAAACAAACGAATAATAAACAAAGAAATACAAGATATTAAAGCTAAGAATCCAATTAAATATGTACATCTAGGAGGAACAAAAATACTAATGAAAGCATGTTTCAGAGAAGGAATAGATACGCCTATAGAAATATATTTAGCAGACGATAGAATTATACAACCTATAGAAAAAAGCATAATAAGTGCAGTAAAATGTAACCTAATATATCAAAAATTTAAATTTATAATAAGTGTTAACTACTCAGTAGCAATAAATGATAGAAATATAGATAAATCATTAGTATTATATTGGAAAATGTCAATAATAGAACTAGCCCCAGGAAGTAAAATATTTACAGCAAGATGTAAAAATTTATATGTACTAACAACAAAACATAAAATAATGGCAAAAAATAAGATAAATAAAATAAAAATAGAAAATCCTTTTGAAAAAATAGTTACAGTTATAGATAATAATGACTATAGTTACACATAGATTGATATAGAAGAAGACTTAGAGATAGTAAAAGAAAGATTAAGCACATCAAGTTCAAAAAGAATAAACTATGAAATACCTCAAACATCATCATCAAAAATAAGTACACCAAGAAAAATAGATTACCAAACTCCAAAACCAATAGGACAAATGACAGAAAAATTAAAACCATATCATTACTATGTAACGGGAGTAATGGCACAACGAAAATACCTAATATTAATAAATACCGGACAAGAAAAAAATTACATCACAAGAGAATTAGTAACAGAAGATGAGATAATAACTTATGCACAACCATGTCCTAAACTACCAAAGGCATTAACAAATACTGAAGATATAACAGAAAAGGAAATAATTATTGGAGGAATACTAATTGTAATAAAATTTAAAATTTATCAAGGAAATGAAAATATTACACTAGGAATAAAATGGTTAGAAGAAGTAAAACCATATAATTTAGAAGATAAACAATTACTAATAAACTATGAAAATAAGAAAGTAATAATAAAAAGAACTTTATTATAACATTATAATAACATGAAAATATACATACTTACAAAAATAATATTAGAAGGATATTACAACAGATATTATACACCAATGATAGATACAGGAGCAGAAGCTAATATATATAAATACAATTGTTTACCAGAAGGTAAATGGGAAAAATTAAAAACACTGTTAGTAGTAACAAGATTTAATAATGAAGGAAGTATGATCACATATAAAACAAGAAATATAAAAATACAAATATGGGATAAAATATTAACCTTAGAAGAAATGTACAACTTTGAATTGACAACAAAAGATATGTTATTAGGAATGCCATTTTTAGAAAAATTATACACACATATAATAACAAAAACACACTGGTGGTTCACAACACCATGTAAACACAAAGTAGGAGCAAAAAGAGTAAATAATATAAAACGAAAAACAACAGAATGGATAAAAGGAAGTGAAAAAATAACACAAAAATTAGAAAATATAAAAGAAGAAGACCCTAAAATAGAATTAATTATATTCTCCATAGACAAAGTAAAAATAATTAAGGACAAATTAGAATTATTATATCGTGAAGATCCTCTACAAGGATGGGAAAAACATAAAACAAAAATAAAAATTGAACTAATAGATAATAATAGCATAATAACACAAAAACCATTAAAATATAATTTTAATGATTTAACAGAATTTAAGATACATATAGAAGAATTACTAGAAAAATGATATATACAAGAAAGTAATAGTAAGCATACAAGCCCATCATTTATAGTAAATAAACATAGTAAACAAAAAAGAGGAAAAAGTAGAATGGTTATTGATTATAGAAATTTAAATGCAAAAACTAAAACTTATAATTACCCAATACCAAATAAAATATTAAAGATAAGACAAATAGAATGATATAATTATTTTAGTAAATTTGATTGTAAATCAGGATTTTATCACCTAAAACTAGAAGAAGAATCTAAAAAACTTACCGCATTCACTGTACCACAAGGATTTTACGAATGGAATGTACAACCATTTGGATATAAAAATGCACCAGGAAGATACCAACACTTTATGGACAACTACTTTAAACAATTAGAAAATTGTATAGTATATATAGATGATATACTATTATATTCTAAAACGCAAGATGAACATATAAAATTATTAGAAAAATTTATACATATTGTAGAATGTTCAGGCATTAGCTTAAGTAAAAAGAAAGCAGACATAGTGAAAAAACAAATAGAATTTTTAGGAATACAAATAGATAAAAATGGAATGAAAATGCAAACACATATAGTACAAAAAATAATTAACTCAAATGAACAATTAGATACAAAAAATAAATTACAATCATTTTTAGGATTAGTAAACCAGGTAAGAGAATATATACCAAAATTAGCAGAGAATTTAAAACCATTACAACGAAAACTGAAAAAAGATATAGAATACCAATTTGATAAAAAAGACCAAATACAAATACAAAAAGTAAAACGACTATGTATAAACCTACCTAAACTATACTTTCCAGATGAAAACAAAGAATTCACTTATATAGTAGAATCAGATGCAAGTGAAAAGAGTTATGGAGGAGTCCTAAACTACAGGTATGATAAAGACAAAATAGAACATCATTGCAGATATTATTCAGGAACATTTACGGATACAAAAATAAAATGGGAAATAAATAGAAAAGAATTATATTCAGTAGATAAATATTTGTTAGCATTTGAACCATATATTGTATATAACAAATTTATTATAAGAACAGATAATACACAAGTAAAATGGTGGCTAACAAGAAAGGTACAAGATTCAGTTACTATAAAGGAGATAAGGAGATTAGTATTAAATATATTAAATTTTACATTTACAATTGAAGTGATAAGAACTGACAAGAATATTGTTGCAGATCACTTATCAAGAGAAAGCTTCGCAAGCCGAAAGAGATACAACCATGAAAGAATTACTTAAAATCATAGCTATACTTTGTACAAAAGTAGATAGCATGGGCGAAGAAATCAAACAGATAAAAACTAATCTGAAGTCTAAAAGTCAGTCGCATGACTCTAAACATGCAGAGCTACGTCGATCGGAAGACGAAAAAATTCCAGAGATAGAAGGAGACGTTGGGAAACTCCCTAAAACCCATAACATTTGTTCAATTACAACTGTAGGTACAAGCAGACAAGTTAGTGAAAGGCAGAATAAGAATATAAATTTGAACAAGTTGTTTGAAAAACCATTTACCCCAAAATAATCAAGAAACCTTTTGATCACAGAACCACAAATCTCTACATATGCAGACAACCTACATCATGATAAGAAAACATATAACCATATCACACGCACCTATATAGAAAATATATATACAATCCAAACTTACCTTAACCTTAACCCCAGATCCACTAAAACCAAAGAACCAAACCAAAATTACCTAACCCAGAAATTACAAGGTTATAATAAATTGATTGCACAACCAAAAACTAATGAAAATCTAGTCAAAACATGTTACAATTATGGATTATTAAATACAGTATATACCTACGACAGAGAAGAAATAAATGGAATACAAGAATTACATAAGGCATTTATCATATACAAAAGAGTAACCAAGGGAAACTTATTTTATATAAAATTCTATACAGCATCAGCAGAGATACTATATGAGGAAATAAAACCTCCGATCCAAGTTGTGAAGATAGGTTTGACAAAAGATATGATAATACCAGAAGATATCGGACAACAAGCAGAGATACAAAAAATTGAGATACCTAGTTTTTATGCTAATAAGAGAATAATCGGTATATCAACTATCATCCGAGAGTTAGCTAACAATTATTTAAACGGAAATGCTATATGGAGTTATTATTCTAGAGATCAGTTAATGATTTATTTCAATTCAAGAGAGCTAAGGAAAGCGGATATGGGTGAAGTCCAGAGATGAATTTTATCATTACTTAAATCAAAAGAATGACCTACAACACGAGCACTAAAGACAGAATTTATTTCAGTGGAGTTATTAACTAGGTACTGCAAGTTAATGGGACATAAGCAAAATGTAATGGCGAAGATAATATAATTCCAGATGTCCAACTGGAATGATCAACAGAAAGATGCAAAGGAAAAAAGATAGAGACAAGAAGACAAGAAGATAAGAGAAGAAAAGATGTAAAGATAAAGAAAAGATAAAGAAGAAAAGATGTAAAGAGAAAGAAGATAGTGACATAAAGTAAATACTATTTACTTTTCTGAAAGGCAAAGTGTGAATAGTAAGGGCCAATAAATAGTTCATTGTCGTTTGTGAATAATAGAAGGCAATTGTAAACAGTAGGAGTCATTTATTTTCCTATATATAGGCATAGATGTAAACATTGTAAAGCAAGCCTTCATTACGAAGCAAGCTTACTTGTAAACTCACTTGTAAAAACACTCTTAAATATATTTGCATTTAGAAACCTAAGGGAGAAACTAGATAATTCGGATATCATGGATAAGCAAGAGGCAAAGGTATATTGTTTAGTAAATATACATAACTAAATTTATATATTTCTGAATATCATAAATATGATTGAATAAGTTTATGTTAGTTATTATGTATTAGAATTATACGAAATCATGCTTTCTAGTTTATTAGCAAACAAGAAAAGCGAGAAACCTTCCATAACTATGTCATCCTAAAGTTGAAACCGGAAAGGCGAGAGAAGCCGTGATAGGGGAGTAAACACAGTTGAGGCGTTGTTTAGGAAGAAAGTATCTACTAAAGTACGATGCTAGTAGTGACAGGAGAACATGATAACGGATAATCTAGTTCATAATGATCTAATAATATAATCCTATTCAGTTATGAATATGATAGGAAGGAATAATTGATAAAAACTGCTAATAACAAGAACATGAATACATTTATACATGATGAAATGATAAGAAGCTACGAAACATTAATACTATATGTACTCAAAGATATAAAAATTGTCGAATTAAGAGAAATAATATGGAAAAAGATATTTAATTATGAAAGGGAAGAGAACCAAATATGGTATGAAATAGATTTACAAGATCTATATTTAGATACTGAAAGAATATAATTATATGATTTAGAAATGGAATATTCAGATTAAAAAATGAATTATAAATATTTACAATATTGGACAAAAGCTATAGAATTAATTATATTCTCCATAGACAAAGTAAAAATAATTAAGGACAAATTAGAATTATTATATAGTGAAGATCCTCTACAAGGATGGGAAAAACATAAAACAAAAATAAAAATTGAACACTACCCTATTTGAGCCTCCACCTCAAAGCCCTCTCAATGCTAAGTCTGTATCCCAACGAAATAGATACAAGTCAATTATCAATTTAACATAGGAAAGACAATGATCAATACCAATCCACATCTTTCAAGATCAAAATATAGAATAGCTCCTTAAACATAATTCAACATGGATGAGAAAATATTTCACCAATGTGAATTCATTTGTGAGAAATACTTTCACAATAGCATCATACCTTCCTTTCAAAGCATCATCAATTCATTTAAAATAACTTCATGAATACATACATATTTTCATAAATTCATAATTCATAGGTTCATGAGTTCATCATAGATTTATAGTTGAATATCATAATTTAGGCATGGATCAACGTAACTTCAACTAAATATCATGTATGAACATTGATTCATGCATTAGGAGACTTAATAAACAACAATCAATCAAGATTGAATGAAACCCATAGAAATATTGGGTTGAAACCCTAACTTAAATCAATTGAAATTGAAGTGACAAATTGGAAACCTTGGGAACCCTGTGGAGGAAAGGACTCTATGAGTTAATACATACATACCTTGATCCTTTAAGCCCAAATTGATGGAGAATTGAAGACGTGAATGGAACCCTAGCTCTTCTTGTTCTTCTTCCTTAGCCTTGAGAGAATTTGAGGAGTGAATTTGGTCAAGTTTAGGGAATTTAGGAGAATGAGGTGAAAATGGGTAAATTGAGGGCTTAAAATGTTATATAGGGCTTGAGGTAGAAGGTAAAATGATAAGTTATGATTTAAAATAATTAGGGAAAAGACCCAAAAACCCTATAAAAATAACTATCGACTCGACCTACGGTTTGGACCTACGGATCGTAGAACTTCCTATGATCCGTCCTGGTCAACCATAGACCAAGCACTGGGACCATGATTTCACCTATCTTTTGATGAAACATTCTACGATTTGTAGGTATTTTTACGTTCCATAGAAACCAACCGTATAAACCAACTTTGACCCTTCAAAATCTCACTAAATGTGGGACTCACCTACAAGACATATCTACAACTCGTACATGGATTGACGGATTGTCCTGGTGAATCGTACAAAGGGTATAAGACTTGTTTTGAAAAAAATATATTCCCCTTCCAACGGTTGCTATCTAAGGCTCGTAGAAGCTTCTACGAACTGTAGATGAGACCCGTAAAACCAAACTTCAGTCCAAAAATTATTTTCTTCCTTTTCCAAATTATGGGCTGTTACACTGTCTCGTCTCATTTAAACTTTTAATAAATATAATTTTGTCCTACCCAATCCTCCCTTGTCCTATTTGAGTCTTCTCCCGTCCTGTTCTGCTAATAGTTTGTCTTGTCCTCCCCAATTACCATCCCCAAGGACAACATAATAAAAACAAAATCATCAAAAATTTCATATTATATACCTCTGTATGCTTATTCCTACAAGCATAATTAACATAAATCAATAGCAAATATAAACTACGTCTGAAGACCAATCAACATGTTATACAACTCATATCACGTATATGGGACAAATGAAAGTATAACTTCAAATAAATCTTTAGATATCACAATTGCTTCCCCCTCCTCAAAGTATTCAAGCCACATTTACCTATTTAAAGAAATTACTCAATCATGCTTGACTTGAATTAATATTTTAGGACTAACCCCTTCTCACTTGATTTCAGTACCACTTGTTAACATTATACTTTAACCATCATTGTCGGTTCATTCTTATTTTCAACCTATCATATTATAAATCAACTAGTCACGCGACCCTTTTGGGGTTCACTTAATCAATACACAGTTGTTACTGAACAATCCTTCATTTTCCATAACAATTATATCAAGTACAACATTACTTCATTATGGACATTAAAAAAATACTTACAGTTTGACTCTATTAGATTTTCAAGTTCATTCCACCCTCACTCTAGTGACTTTTATATTACCCTTTAGAAATAACCACATGCAATCCCAAGCTTTTCATTCACATTAATTATTGTGAGGTTGATTTATATAATTATTAATACATGCCAGATACACACATCTACATTAACCTAATTTCATTATGCTAAAGTTCGTCTATGAAAACATCATGCCTTCATGTCATGTTGTCTCTATTAATTCTAGGATGTATCTACTTGTAATTAATAAAGTTTATACATAAAGTAATCATAGCCTGCCTCGATTGCAGATCTTGAAAAAAGCAAGCTACTCAATATATGTTTTTCCTTTCTTCACGCCTCAAAATGTTTAACATCTAATAAACAAACAAATGTAAGAGTAACTAATCATTTACTCTTCACATAAATGCTTTGAGAATTTAAACCCACTATTTGTATCCTTATTTACTGTATATAACATTATCGAGAGATCATTTAATGATCAATATTTAATTCATTGTCACTCACATTATCTAAATTAATGGATTTTATACTCCAACTACCCCCTCTTAATTAAGTACTTTCTATGCTAAAGGTCCCAGATTTATTAATTTCAAGGGATTAATAGAAAAAGAACCCGAGAAAAAGGAAAAAATTGATTTTTTGATGTCAATAAAAGATCATATAATAAAGTAGCGGGTTAGATAGCAAGAGCAACTAGATCAGTAATGGAAAGGGTGGATAAAATGGATAGATCCCTTTTACATCATTCGACCTGCATCATTTTATGATGCAGATACATGTGCTCAGGATCATCAACAGACATTTCATTGAGATCACTATTCACTCGCAGACAGTTTTGGTGAGGCCTCCTTGCTTTCGGGAGACTTCATTTTCATTCAGCTTAGTAGTATTGAAGGTGTTGTGGGTCTTGTCCCGACACCTATCTTATATTTTTAGAGGCTTCATAGATAGACAAACTTAGATGATTCCATTGTTTTTCCTAGGATGTTTTATTTAACTCATGACTCATGTTAAGTATTTTGCAAGATAGTATTTTTATGACTTTCTTAAATGTCTAAGTGTTCACCTATTTTATGCTTCCATGTATTGTTTAATGTCATGTAAGTCAAGTAGCCAGGCCAAGGCTTCGCTTGGGGATCAGAAATGGTTCTTGGGTGCCAGTTACGCCCAGGGTGTATGCCCGGGTCGTGACACATCTATTGAAGAAAATGGAAATTGAATAAATGGAACAGGTTGATCAACCTGGTACAATTTATGTGTACGGCAGAGTTAGAGTCACTCTATGATTAGATAACATATATCGACTAGGCTGCTACTTCTTGTACTAGCTGAAGTCGACTAGGATTATATTACGACTAGGATTAGAGTACTTATAATTGCATTATTATTATAAATGTAATAGGTATTGTAGTAGGACTCTAAGTATAGTTAATTTAGGACTCTAGAATTATCTTCCTATATAAGGAGCATGTACTTAGCAATTTTAATCATCAATAAAATATTTGATTCTCTAATCCTAGACATGAGATTTATAAATGGTATCAGAGCTTAAAATATCTTCCTCTCTCTGAGTATTGATAAAAGAAAAAAGGAACCACACGCTCAACTGCAATGGCCCCCTCTACCAACACTATGTTGACCTCCTCACTTAACAAACTTATTGTCGCTGGCTCCATTAAACTTACGTCAAGAAACTACCTCATATGGAGGATAAAAATATCCCAAATGATTTAGGTGATGAGACTAACATATCTTATCACAGAGAATGAACCAACTAAAAATAGTTGTTCCACCGGAAAAACTATTGGAAAAGTTGTAGCGGTTGAGAAAGATGTAAAAGATAGTGACAACATTGATGATTGGGCGGAGAAAGATGTATTACTAAAGAGTTGGATCTTAGGCACCTTGACAGAAGAAAACATGTACCTAATTTTGGGAATGCTTGGAAAAAAAGCTTATTCTCAAGCAACAAAAGATAAGGAGTAATAGGTATTGTAGTAGGAATCTAAGTATTGTTAACTTAGAACTCTACAATTTTCTTCCTATATAAGGAGCATGTACTCCACAATTTTAATCATCAATACAATCCTTGATTTCTTTAATCATCAATACTCTTAGAGAAATCAAGGATTGTATTGATGATTAAAATTGTTTAGTACATTGTCTTGACCCACCACTTTGCCTATCAAATTTGACATAAAAATAAGGGGAAAGAATCTAGAGTTGAGTGTCATAACCCGCCACTTTGCCCTTCAAATTTGGCATAAAAATAAAGGGAAAGAATCTAGAGTTATGGAGGTTAGTGGAAAACTCTAGAATTCCTTAGTTAGTTTCTTGGAAGGCTTACATTGGAAGAAGAATAGTCCTTAATGGAATATTTTAGAGAAATATGGAGATTTCCCTAGGAAGGTTATAGAATTACATAGAAAGTTCTTGGAATGTTCTAGAGTTATAGAGAATTCTAGAAGAGAGACTAACTTGTAAATAAGTAGGAACTTGTGTAGTAATTTTTATTTACACTTTAGCCTCTAGAAGTATAGTATAAATAGATGGGACATTCATTTGTAAGGTATCAAAGCTTAAAGAAAGATCAACCAAGTTGTAAAACATTCTCCAAGTTATACAAAGACTTCTTCCAAAGCTTTCTTAGTCTTTCTTTCATTCTCCCAGTGATCTAAGTTTCAAAGGATTACTTGAGCTTACATGATTGTGAAAGATTCATGAGTAAGTTGTCAAGTGCAGCACAGAGCATTAGTAGAACTCTAAGTTTGTGACAACATGGTATCAGAGCAAATGTTTGTCACTACGGGAGTGACCAGCGAAGGAGACATAAACGTTGCTAGCACCACCGACGTCAGGCTGGTTGGTGGAAAGAAGCACCACAAGGGAAATAGTCATTATAAGAGTAGTGAGGAAATGTTCCTCAACCCTACACCAAGCGAGGCGCTAACATCTCACCCACCTACAACCACTGAAGCAAGTGACGATGAACATGGTGATGAGGTCATTGACATCACACCTAGAGTAGAGTAGGTCGCAAGGGTTGACATGGTGAGGCAAGGCATGAAGATCTTAGGAAAACGCTTGAATGAGGTTGATGGAAAGTTCAAGACTCTGGAGGACTTCATCATTGAGGAGAATGACAACATCTGCAAGGAGTTGGAGGGCCACCAGCGTGCCGAGTTGGAGATGAAGGAGGCTATCACTTCCTTGGAGTGTCGGCTCATGCAAGCATTAGATCATGAAGGCCGAGATGAATACACTCAAGAAAAGTGTGGAAGTTAGAGGACCATCATCGTTTGAGTGAGATAGGAAGGCCAACGTTAAGGTTCCCAAGCCACCTATATTCAAAGGCGTTTGTGACACGCAAAAGGTGGATAATTTCTTATGATACTTGGAGAATTACTTCAAGTGTAATCAAGTGAAGAGCAATGAAAACAAGATCAACACTGCGATGTTGTATCTTTTGGAGATGGCCATGGTATGTCAGAGGCATAAGGAATCTGAGATAGAGAAGGGGCTTTGCACCATCAACATTTTGGATCAATTTCGAGTGGAGTTCAACAAGGCTTTCTTCCCTAACAATGTAATCTATGAGGTGAAGCGCAATTTTTGGGAGCTGAAGCAGACAGGTAGCATACACACATATGTGAAAGATTGCACCACCCTCACTGTTCAGATTCCCAACCTCACGGATGAAGATATGTTGTTCCACATCATGGATTGGCAGCAAAATTGGGCCAAGTTGGAGTTGGAGAGCTGATAAATCAGCACTATTGATGAAGCCGTCAAGCAGGCTGAAGCTCTGACAGACTTTTAGGCATGAAAAACCCAAAAGAGCTAGAAGAGAAGATATGAGAGGTAGTCATGACCAAGGTGGGGCAGATTGTGGCAAAATCGAACAGTAACAACCACATCCCAAGAATCATGATACCTATTGGTCTGATGGCAAGAAGTCTGGACACCATGGCAATACACAGAAGAAGACAGAGCCTACAAAGAGAAACTGTTACTACATATGTGGTGGGCCGCATGGGTATGCAAGGTGCCCTAAATTGAAAAGCATTTGGTGTTATCTTGTGGGAGTAGAAGGAGAAGGATGCACATGAGAAAGGAAAAGGTGCAAAGACAAAGCAGTTGGGATTTATAGGACTATACAGAGCCATCACGAAGCATCCAAGGAAGTCGAGAGAATACAACGCGCAGTATGTCAAAATCACGATTAATGGAAGACTCATTTGTGCTATGGTCGACACGGGTGCATAGGCCAACTTCATGAACAAAATGGTAGCAACAAGTTTGGGGCTGAGTTACAGTCCAAGTAATGCCCATTTCAGGACGGTCAATGCACCACCGACTACCGTGTGCGAATTCATGATGGAGTAAACATCACTCTAGGCGAGTGGCAATGTAAAACCAATTTCACAATCGCTCCTTTAGACCTCTTTGACATAATTCTTGGGCAAGAGTTCTTCCAGAAGTTTCATGTGGTGATCAATCCTTACCTCCAACGACTCTTGGCCATGGAGCAAGAAGGATCATGTATGGTGCCCTTGGTTAAGGTACCAAAGATGGAAAGATGAGTTCGACTAACGACCATGCAACTTGTGAGAGGCCTTAAGAAGAAAGAGTCGACATTCGTAGCCACTAATGCGAGTGTGACGAAAGACAATAGTGCAAAAGGGACTTCGCCACCATGTATAGGGAAAGTTCCACAAGAGGACAAAGACGTGACGTTTGAGGACCTGAACAAAGGCATTGATCATGGTCGCACATGTGAGAAGACATGACTGAATCGTCCATGTAGCAGCAATGCGACGCGGTCGTCGCAACATCAGGTGGGGGAGAGTGTTATGACCCACCACTTTGCCATTCAAATTTGGCATAAAAATAAGGGGGAAGAATCTAGAGTTGAGTGTTATGACCCGCCACTTTGCCCTTCAAATTTGGCATAAAATAAGGGGGAAGAATCTAGAGTTATGGAGAGGTTAGTGAAAAACTCTTGAATTCCCTAGAATTTTATCTTACATATTCTGAAATGTCATTCGGTCTCGAATTTAATACCAAGTAACAATTAGTTTACTTCTAGCTATGTACAAAAGAATATAAACAAAACAATGGTTTTAATTCCAAGAAAAATATGATATCTTCATAAAGTCATTGACCAATGATAGTAGGATCAGGAGTATTTGAAACAGTTAGAAGGGAGAGGGAAGAGCCATCAACGTAAGGGAATCAATAATCAGACATTGTTACCAAACTTTTGATGTTTAGGATAGTAGAAACATCGGTAGAGGTAAGGAGTAGGGAGGAAGAAGAAGATGGAGATGTCATTTTCTGGAAGATGACCAAGTCCCCTCTCTCTTCCTTGCCCCCTCTTTCAAAAATCAATGCTCCAACTTGAATCCTTCAACTTCAATTAAGTATTGCACTAAAAATCTAAGAATTTGGGGTGAAATTGATCTTGAAATTGTTGAACAAGAAAAGAGGAAAAAATTGATAAAATAGGTGATTAGGTTTATTGGGGAGAGAAGAAATGATCAAATCTATTATTTTTGATAAATTTTTTAATTGGGTTTGGGTCAAAGAATGCAGATATGGGTTGGGTGGGTAGGAAAAAATTAGTGGGTTGAAATTTAAATTCATCCAATAGAAAGATGTTACGTAATAATTAATAATGATAAAAATTAAAAAAATGTTGATAGTTCTAAGGGTAATTGCGGACCAAAAAGGTGGACTAAGGAGTATTTTTAACCCAATAAGTGAATGAGAGATATTTTCAAACCTTTTCGAATAGTCTAAGGGTAATTTTGGTGCTTTTCCAGTTTCTCAAATTAATAAGTAATAGTTTAGGTATGAAACTCACACTTTCAATAGTTTAAATATGAAACTCAAAAAAAAAAGAAGAAGGTTTTTGCCACTTATCTCTATCATCATAGAATATTTTAAAACATTTCACATATCTTTATATATCACAAAATATTTCATAATCTTTAATTAAGCAAGAAAAGTTCCAAAGAAAAAATACATGTTTTCCAAGGGAGAGAGAGAGAGAGAGAGCGCACTATATGGGTACTTTCGATGAATTTTTCCAATGAATTGACGTTTTAATTTCCAAAAAAAAAAAAGTAAACATTTTATGTGCTGGTAAAATTTTTTGTTGAAATATTATATGTTGAGAAAAAATAAAAGAATTATCAATGTTGACAAAAATCTTAAAATAAAAGAGCAGGAAAATAAACATAAAAAATAAAAGCCGGGAGGTTATAGATTCAAATGTGAAATATCAAAATTATTCAGAGGAGAAAATGTGGCTATTATGTTTGAAGGGGAAAAATAATATGTTTTCTTAAAATATTCTTTTTATCTTTGTTTTTGGAGACAAAAAGAAAACTTATTTTAAAGAAAAAATGTTTTTGAAAATTATTATTTATCACATTAATAGCTACATTTCATATTCTACCATTTTAATATACAAATATAAGACTAAATTAATAATATTAATGAATATCAAAATATGTAGAAAAGTACTATTGTTGCTACAAAAGGTTTTTGGGCAAGTGTCACTTGCCCTTAAAAATTTTGGTTGGCAAGTGCTACTAGCGCTTCAGAATTTGGTGGACAAACACTAGTAGCACTTGACAATTTCACTTGGCAAGTAAAGAGTTTATGTGGACAAATTATGAATTGGTTTGACAAGGTGTTTTCACCAGAGACAAGAATCGAGAAGATCAATTACTGATTTCACATTACCCTATGTCATAATTGCAGTTTTTTTTTTTCCTTTTACATACATATTAAGAAATCATAAATAAAAAGATAATTTTACTAATTCGCTCCTTAAAAAATTTCTTGGGAATTTATAAACAAAAGTGAACATGTTAAAAAAGAATTCAATGCAAGGGTAATATAAGAAAAAATTAATTAATGTTTTCTTGATTTAGTAAGGTGCATAACTAATATGAAACAACTATTTTTAGTACGATGATCAACTAATATGAGATGGAGGGAGTACTTGCGAATGTTAACATAAATTATCTCTATATTTTCAAAACTGAATAATAAAATTGAATATTTATTTTTAATACAAGTGAACAAGTAAAATTAAATAGGGAGAGTATAAATTACTACTCCCTCTGTCCCTAATTACTTGTCCACTTTTCTATTTTTAGTTGTCCCTAATTACTTGTCCATTTTGACAAATCAATAAAGGACAATTTGTTTTACCTATTATATCCACTTCATAATTAATAGGGGTAAAATAGTAAATTTACTATGTTAATAATTATTT
This sequence comes from Solanum verrucosum, assembly GCF_900185275.1. Lineage (NCBI taxonomy): Eukaryota > Viridiplantae > Streptophyta > Magnoliopsida > Solanales > Solanaceae > Solanum > Solanum verrucosum. The sequence continues at coordinate 1,127,492 of NW_026020379.1, forward strand.
TCTTAATAGGTGTATCAATTCAAAAGTGGACAAGTATTTAGGGACAGAGAAAGTATTACCAAATAGTGTAAGATATGAATGTATTGATGAGTAATTCTTCCACGCTTAGTTGACTATTGACATTGTGTACAATTAATTAAAGGGAAAAAACTCAAATGTGCTATCGAACATTGAGAAAAAAACCCGTCTATATTATTTATTAAAAATTTGGCTTATTTATGTCATTTTAATTTGAGATAGAGGCTCGTACATGCCATTAGTTGTTAACTAAATACAGTTTCGATTTTGCAAAACTATTTTTTAACACATGATCAATTATGATTCATTCACGTCATTAATTAAATTATTTTTTAAAAGAAAAAGACTAAAATATGTCATCGAAGTCTTTTCTCAAATGAAAATTAATGACATAGATGAACAAAAAATTTAATTGATGACATAAATAAATGTTTTCTCAAAATTTGATGACATAAATAAATCTTTTCTCGAAATTTGATAACATATTTAAGATTTTTCCCTTAATTAAATTGCATAATTCCAAGGTATGTTTGCGTTCAAATTAAATTGTTTAGTTGTCCCATGCTAAACTAGCAATCGAAATGGACAAATTTTTCCTATTTAAGAAGAGTCACTCTTCCACATCTATACAAAAATTAGTCAAAATGAAAAAAAAAAAACAGTGATAAAATAATATCTAAGAAAGAAGAAAAAAATACTAATAATGATGAAGACAATAGCAAAGCTAAGGTAGTTGCTACTGAAAATGAAAGTGCTTCAATTTTTCATACTTATGAGCAGTGGCGGACGCAGGATTTTTATTCAGGGGATTCGAATATAAAAAGTAAAAATGTGAAAAGGTTGATTAAAAGGAGCGTAGCGGCGAAAGACAAGATTAATTTTAACTCACTAAATTTTAACTCGTTTTGTCATGTTCCATTTAATATTTCTTCCTACTTATTTCTTGCTTCATCGAGCCTTTTTAAAATCTGTTGTGCTTTTAGAAAAAAAATACATTAGTTAGTTTTTGAGTTGTAGCCAAACTTCTTTTCAAAAGCTAAAACATAACTTTCTCCAAAAGCACTTTGAAAATTTTGGCCAAGCACAAATTTGATCTCTAATATTGACAAGAAAAAAAATTGAATTTATTAGCCAAACACATAATCTTAATCTACAAAATAATTTTTTTGTGAAAACATTTCTGATAAAAAGTACTCCTAATAATAACAATTTTTATAAATTTGGCCAATCTTGCTATTAATTTTGTTGTTTTAACGTTTTAAACATATTTATTACTAGGAGCCTATTCTTATTCTATATTATATTCTTCGTAAAATGATACAGATAATTTATATAAATATTATTTATGAAAAAAATTAAATGTTATATTAATTAATACTCCCTCTGTCCCAATTTATGTGACACTTTTCATTTTTTTGAGAATAATTTTAGTTTCTCCGAAAATTTGCGCATGGAATTTTTAAATTTTCAAAATGAAATTTATATATTTATAAACTACTTAAAAAGTACTATAAGTCAAAATAATTGAAAATTCAAAATATTTAAAAGATATATGAAAAATTCATAGGTCAAAAAAGACTTGTTTGAATCTTGAAATTCAGAAAATGTCACATAAATTGAAATGGAGAGAATATCAACTTTTATTAATTCTCATCAAACTTCAACTCAATTTCGTATAAGCTTCAGTGATTTTGATAGGGATATTAACCTTTGCAAAATCAAGGCGAAATGGTCTGTAGGACCCTTATATTTGTATCAGTTTGTATTCTGAACGCTTCTACTTACACCTTTGTCATCTGGACCCTTAAACTCAATAAAATGCAATTTAACAAACCCCTCTGACCATTGACTATGCTTATGTGGCATTAGGATGTCTGAGTTGGCAAAAGTGTGTAACTACATGCCTATTAAGGCAAGTGAGGAGCATTTTTACTTTAAAAAAATATTAAAAATTATTTAAAAAATATTTTTTTAAATATTTTTAAACCATTAATTAAAACTCCTTCTTCTTCACCCATTACACCTCCTTTTCAGCCATATTCATCCCCTGCCCAACCTTTTTTTTCTTTTTTTCCACAATCTATTTTCATTTATTTAGATTATCTTGGGCACCTCCTTGAGTCAACTAATTCACCGACGGAGGGAGACAGCGGCGCTAGTGGTGCGATCGCCGGACACCATTGATACATAGTGGAGTGAGAGAGAGGCGCGGCTGGTCAACAGAGAGGAAAACGAGGTGGGTGAGGGTGTGAGGATCTAATCATGGCGGCGAAAATGGTCGTGATGTGTGGCGGAGATGAAGGCAGGTAAAGGAAGGAATATGAGTGGTTTCGCCAGCAACAATTGCGACGACAACGACGGTTTGGGCCATGAAACAGTGGGAAGGGGAGAAACAATAATGGGTAGATTTCGACGAGTTTCACGGCAGAGGTTGGTGTGAAATTGTATTTGTAAGCAATTTGGGGTGTGAAAATAGTAGTCGGTGTTGGATTACAAAAAGTTTGGCCAGATCTAATTGTGCCGTGGCCAGATCTGGTTGTGCGGTGGCTTAGGTTGTTGTTACTGTGGAGATTGGAGGAGGAAAGAAAAATAGTGATGGTGTGCGGCGGAGATGAAGACGGGTGAGGGAGAAAGTATATGTGATTTCACCGGCAAAAATGGCACGACGCCTGCGATGGCTTTCTTTTGATCGTGAAATAGGGAGAATAATTAGAAATGCCAATAATAAATTAAAATGTTATTATTTTATATTTTATTAAATAATTTTGGTTAATAATTTTTAAAAATAGTTATGAAATAATTATGATGTGGCATTAATATATCTGACATGGATATGACATGTCAATTATATAAAGGAGAGTGAGCCACACACATGGTTGGAGGGGCTTAAAAGTCTCATTTTAACAACATTTTGAAAGTTGTGGGTTGGGCTTTGGGAAAAGACAAAATTAAAACTTATAACTAAAAGTTGTGGGGAAAGACAATTTAGGCTAAAATTAAAGAGCAATTTTTACATATAGCAAACATAAAAATCATATTTGTATGCTATAGCTATAATTTGCATAATTGCGCTCCATAGCAAACATAAATATGTCTATTTCGCTATACATATACAAAAGAAAGCAATTGTATAATCTGTTTCGGTATACATATACAAAAGATCAATTCTATAATCTGTGTTTGTATAAAGCAAGAAAGAGAGAAAGACAAAACAAAACTGGGTAGGGGAAGATAGTATTTGTATAATCATAAGTTTATTGGATGAAAATATATGCATTTGTATTTGTCTATACAATTTTCTCTCTCTTTATACAAACACAAACACAATGTATACATTTGTGTTTGTATAAAGTGAGAGAGCCGAGCGAGATATGAGAGAGTGGCGAGCGAGATTTGGGAGAGGGGAACGAAAATATATGTATATATATAATTTTCTCTCGCTTTATACAAACACAAACGTATTTTATATATTTGTGATTGTATAAAAGCGAGAGAGGTGAGGGAGACTACCCAGCGAGAACGAGAGTGGCAAGCGAGATTCACCAGGAGAGAGGCGAAATAGCAACAGTTTGCTATGGGGTACAATTAAATCAAACTATGGTTATAACATTTAATTTGAATTAATAGTATATGTATATATACAATTTTCTCTCGCTTTATGGGAGACTGCCCAGCGAGAACGACAGTGGCGAGTGAGATTCACCAGGAGCAGTGGCGGACACAGGATTTTTATTCAGGGGGTTCGAATATAAAAAGTAAAAATGCGAAAAGGTTGATTAAAAGGAGCGTAGCGGCGAAAGACAAGATTAATTTTAACTCACTAAATTTTAACTCGTTTTGTCATGTTCCATTTAATATTTCTTCCTACTTATGTCTTGCTTCATCGAGCCTTTTTAAAATCTATTGTTCTTTTAGAAAACAAATATAGTAGTTATTTTTCAGTTGTAGCCAAACTTCTTTTCAAAAGCTAAAACATAACTTTCTCCCAAAGCACTTTTGAAAATTTTGGCCAAGCACAAATTTGATCTCTAATATTGACAAGAAAAAGAAATTGAATTTAATAGCCAAACACAGAATGTTAATCTACAAAATAATTTTTTTGTGAAAACACTTCTGATAAAAAGTACTCCTCATAATAACAATTTTTATAAATTTGGCCAATCTTGCTATTAATTTTGTTTTTTTAACGTTTTAAACATATTTATTACTAGGAGCCTATTCTTATTCTATATTATATTCTTCGTAAAATGATACAGATAATTTATATAAATATTATTTATGAAAAAAATTAAATGTTATATTAATTAATACTCCCTCTGTCCCAATTTATGTGACACTTTTCATTTTTTTGAGAATAATTTTAGTTTCTCCGAAAATTTGCGCATGGAATTTTTAAATTTTCAAAATGAAATTTATATATTTATAAACTACGTAAAAAGTACTATAAGTCAAAATAATTGAAAATTCAAAATATTTAAAAGAAATATTAAAAATTCATAGGTGAAAAAAGACTTGTTTGAATCTTGAAATTCAGAAAATGTCACATAAATTGAAATGGAGAGAATATCAACTTTTATTAATTCTCAGCAAACTTCAACTCAATTTCATATAAGCTTTAGTGATTTTGGTAGGGATATTAACCTTTGTAAAATCAAATCAAACAACATTTTGAAAGTTGTGGGTTGGGCTTTGGGAAAAGACAAAATTAAAACTTATAACTAAAAGCTGTGGGGAAAGACAAAATTTAAGCTAAAATTAAAGAGCAACTTTCACATATAGCAAACATAAAAATCATATTTGTATGCTATAGCTATAATTTGCATAATTGCGCTCCATAGCTAACATAAATATGTATATTTCGCTATACATTTACAAAAGAAAGCAATTGTATAATCTGTTTCGGTATAAATATATAAAAGATCAATTGTATAATATGTGTTTGTATAAAGCGAGAAAGAGAATAATTAAAGACAAAACAAAACTGGGTAGGGGAAGATAGTATTTGTATAATCATAAGTGTATAGGACGAAAATATATGAATTTGTATTTGTATATACAATTTTCTCTCGCTTTATACAAACAAAAACACAATGTATACATTTGTGTTTTTATAAAGTGAGAGAGGCGAGCGAGATATGGGAGAGTGGCGAGCGAGATCTGGGAGAGGGGAGATAGGGGAACGAAAATATATGTATATATACAATTTTCTCTCGCCTTATACAAACACAAACATATTTTATACATTTATGTTTGTATAAAAGCAAGAGAGGCGAGGGAGACTACCCAGCGAGAACAAGAGTGGCAAGCAAGATTCACCAGGAGAGAGGCGAAATAACAACAGTTTGCTATGGGGTACAATTAAATCAAACTATGGTTATAACATTTAATTTGAATTAATAGTATATGTATATATACAATTTTCTCTCGCTTTATGGGAGACTGCCCAGCGAGAACGATAGTGGCGAGCGAGATTCACCAGGAGAGACGTGAAATAGCAACAGTTTGCTATGGGGTACAATTAAATCAAACTATGGTTATAACATTAAGTTTGAATTAATAGTTTGCTATTATATACAATTTTCCCAAAATTAAATATATGCGCGTTAAGCAAGAATCGAACTTGGAACCATGGAGTCATTTTGAACCCCCTTGACCACTGAGTTACGCGTCACAGTTGTGTTGAGGGGGTTCATTTTAATATATATACTCATAAATAACAATTTTAACCTTATATATACGGTGTAATTTTTAATCGAGGGGGTTGAATCCCCTCCCGTCCACTTAGGTCCGCCCCTGCTTATGAGGAGTTTTTGGCTGATGTCTACTCTATGAATTTTCATAGTGAAATAATGAAAATAATTGATGTTAAAGACTTGTCAATGTTTGATTATGAATCAAGGGCCACTTCAAAGAAGAAGGAGATGAAAAGGATTATCAAGAAATAAATTTCTTAGTATTATTTTTTAAGTTTTATGCATGATGTCTTCAATATTGAATTATGGTTGTTGTCTCTTTTTGTTGTGTACTTGTGTTTAATTAAATTGTATTTTTATTACTTTTTATGTCTTATTTTGTGTGACATTATTTCACTTGTTATGATGTTTAAGAAAAAAAAAAGATTATTATTGAAAAAATTGTGATCTAAAATAATTTATACATATTTGTGTGGTTTATTAGGAGTAAAAGATAAATTTTAAAATTAAATTGTTTTTAATTATAATAAGTGACATTTTTTAAAATGGATTAAAAAGGAAAAGATCTAGCATAAAAATGAGACGAAGGAGTATAATTGGACTGATATGGGAGCAATGCGAACTTTGGATATATACGCATATTATCAAAAAATGAATCACTATATTGAATGGAAATTTATCGTATCAAAGTTTTAATGAATTAGAATTTTGGAATATCGTATCACTATATAAATTCACTATGCCATTAATTGATTTCTTAATAGGTGTGCCAATTTAAAAGTGGACAAGTAATTAGGGACAGAGGGAGTATATACTTCATCCGTTTCATTTTATATGTCATCTTTTTACTTTGCACTTGCATTAAGTAATGATGTAACTTTACCCTTCTACCCTTATTTGATTTTTTTGAAACTCAAGTTTTCAATCAATGAATATGAATTAATTTATTTTAATTAATTAATTTAACCAATGAACATGAATCATTTACTTAGCTTTTCTAAGTTGGTCAAATGTATATTTTCAAGGCTAATAACTTACAAGGGTAAAAAAGGAACAATATGGTAATTTATGCATTGATTTTATAAAATGACAAGTATTATGGACCAACTATTTATAGAAATGGATGACATATAAAAGGGGACGGAGGGAGTATGTTTTACACTATCTACTGGATTGTTTTTTGGGAAATTTTTTAAAATGTCAATATTTTAACATTTAATAGGACTCATTGTCAATACTTTCAATATTTAGTAAAAATGTCAGAATTTTAGTTTAATATGTATCTTATTTAAATTTTTATTATTTGTTTTATTTAAAGAATACAATTATTAAATAATAGAAAGGAGAGATTTAGGGGAGAGAAAATTTTTAAAAAGGAACAATTGCTTAAAAGTCTCATCAGTTACAAAAATTCAAAACTAAATACAAATTCAAAAAAAAAACAAAACAAAGAACTCATCCCACTTGTTCATCAAATTTCTAGTATCGATTTTTAAATTTTCTTTGATAATACTCAATTTCTGTTGAAATGAATTTGATTAAATCGCGTTTTTTTTATATCCAACCATGGCTTCAACGGATTAGATTTTAGAACCAAAATCGACTTTCGTGAAGAAGAAGAAAAAAAGAGAGAGAATCGGAGAAGAAGGTTGCAAAGAATGAGAGAATGGAGAAGAAGGTTGCAAAAATTGTATTCATATTAATTTTTGTTTGTTAATTGTTTTTATTTTACTCAACATTTATATTTTTATTAAGAACATTGTAATTTTTTTAAGTTTGTAGTCATTCCAGTTGGTATGCCAAATTGATTTGTATTTCTTAAACATAGATGTATCATATTTCTTTCAGAGTCAATTTGTATTTTTTTTAGAATATTGTATCATTAATTCCTCAACAGATTGTATTATTTTTATTATGTATGCTATTCTTTTATCAAAATCTTGTATCTTTCTTTAAACATATTCATATGTAATGATTAGATTATATTGTGATACAATGAATAATATTTTTGTAATATGAATAAAAGAAAAATACATTTGGCAGTTATGTAATACAATTTTGATCACTGGAATACAAATTTTAGTTTTCACTATGAAAGTAAAATACCAATTTTAATTTGAATGGTAAAGTGAGCACATAAAATACAAAAGTTGTTGATATACAATTATGATGAAAACATAATATAAAAAAAATATAGACTTGTTGTCATTGAAATTGAGATTGAAATATGAAATGAGCACAATAAATACTCACATCAATTGAAATACAAAATTGACTTTGCTGGTATGTCATTATGATGAACACAAAAAAAAAATACAAACTTTTCTGAATACAATGTGAGAGTTAAATACAAAATGATCACAGTAAAATACGCATCACAATATGATATTCAATTTTAATTTGAATGGTAAAGTGAGCACATAAAATATAAAAGTTATTGGTACATAATAAAAAAGAAATATGTTGTCATTGAAAATTGAGATTGAAATACAAAATGAGCACAATAAATACTCATTTCAATTGAAATACAAATGTGACTTTGTTGGTATACCATTATGGTGAATACAAAATTAAAAAAAAGTAGAACTTGTTTGTAGATAAAGTGATATTGAAATACAAAATAAGCAAATTAAAATACAAAATTGTCGTCATTTGTGTTCAATAGAAAATTGTGATATTGAAAAATAGAAAATTGTTGATTAAGTTGTATACCTCTAGTAATTCTCTTAGATTCTGCTATTGGAGCGTGATTTAGAATTTATCAAATTCTAAACGTGATTTCAACTACAGACAACAATTTAAAACAAAAAAAAATCTTAAAAAACGAATAAAGATGCATACCTCAATAAAAGGGATTGTGTGAATATCTTTATAAATATATTTTTCAATTTCTGAAAAGAAAAAAAAAAGGAAGAGAGAGGCGGATTTTGAAATGGAGAAGAATTGGAAGACGTAAATATGTTGCAAAAAAAAGAAAAAAAGAAGAAGATGAAAATATGAGAGAGAGAAAATATTCCCTTTATTTTAAACATATGATAGAGGATTAATTGGGAAATGTGTAATTAAGGTGAGATAAAATAGGAAGTAAATTAGGATACACAAGCTTTTCTAAAATAATGACATTTTGACGTTTTTACTAATATTTATTAAGTATGGAGGTTTTTACTAATTAAGTTAGACTTTTTGACTAATTTACTAATTTTCCCTTGTTTTTTGTAGCTTTAACAGCCCCTTCGGCAAATCTATCCGGTTTGGCAAAAGCCATTGGCGCATAAGAATTTTGATTGGCAAGCGATAGTAACGCTCAGAAATAATTTCAGTGGGCAAGTACTACTAGCGCTTGACCATTTTGGTGGGCAAGCATTACTAACGTTTGACCATTTTAGTGGGTAAGTGTTTCTAAAGAATTTTGATTGGTAAGCGCTAGTGACATTTTTCCATTTTGATGGGCAGGAATTAGTGACACTAGAGAATTTTGGTGGGCAAGCGCTGGTAATGCTTAAAAATTTTGGTGGGCAAGAAATACTGGTGCTTGACCATTTTGATGGTCTAGCGTTAGTGACATTGAAAAATTATGTTTGTCAAGCGCTACCTGTGCTTGATAATTTTAGTGGGGAACTGAAGAATTTTGCAACACAACTTGTGAATTGGTTCGATGAGGTGTTTGAAATTTGTTTTAAGATTCTTCATTATTGAGTTACCTTATTTTTTGTTTTTCTCTTTTGGGTCAATTACCTTTTTGGTGAATGTATTTATAAAAATATGATTTACTACAATCATGCGCACAATAATCTTGGGTAAATTTGATAATTCTGTGTGAACTTTACCAAAAAAATTATTTTATATAAAGTTATTTTCTTTCCATTTTCACTCTTATTTTCTTCCTTCCCATATATTTGTTTAACCTAGCTAGTCGAGTAGTAGTTCATTTGGAGCTTATTTGAATTAATTTATTTTAAGTATGTTAATTTTTAAATATTTTTTTAGTTATTTGAATAAATTAAAGAATTGCTTATATAAACACTTTTCTTAAGCTAAACAAATAAAAGTCAAAAGTCAAAATCCAAAATCCAAAATCATAAATTAAGATTTCTAACCTATAAACAGATGCTTAGACTTATATTCCATTATTATTTAGCTAAATAATTGTTTATTTAAAGCAAATGATTCTTTTCAGTCATGAAATGGAAGGACCATTAAAGTTAAAGTCTTATAAAAGAAATATTACTAATATTATCTTTTGTACTAAAAAGAAAAGTTGAGTGGAGGATGTGTCCCACATGCCATGAGACTAAAAGAAATGTAGAATGTAAAATATTAGAAAATATAGACACAATTTTATTTTATAGAGAGAGATCACACTTTCTTACAAACAATCTTTTTCTTTCTATCAAGATCTAGATAGAAAAAAAAGATTATGGAGGAAATAATGAGCTTTGTGATGGAGAAATTGAAGGAAGCCTTGCTTATATTGATGAATTTGGGTGGTCAAGTGATACAAATAATGATAAATTTTGTTGTCCAATTGCTACTGAAACTGGTAAACTTTGTCGGACAAGGGCTATTATCCCTCAAAAATTTCGATTGGCAAATACTATTGTTGTTGCAAAAAGTTCTCAGTCAAGTACCACTTGCCTTCAAGAATTTGGGTTGGCAAGTATTATTGACACTTGCCCTGAGAAATTTTGGTTGGCAAGTACTATTGTCAAGATGTTTTTGGACAAGTGTCACTTGCCCTTAAGAATTTCGGTTGGCAAGTACTATAGTCAGTGCAAAATGATTTTGGACGAGTGCCACTTGCCCTTGAGAATTTTGGTTGGCAAGTACTATTGTTGCTACAAATGGCTTTTAGGCAAGTGAGGAGTTTTGGTTGGCAAGTGCTACTCGCGCAAATATGCTCTTCCATAGGATTGTGTCACGTGTTCTTATTTGGTCTTCCATTACAGTGAAGGGCAAATATGCTTTAGTTTTTGGACGACAGGAACATCAAAGTCCCAAAAGTATGAAGGAAGGTATATGTATAGCATTTATGATAGTTCGAAGGTTTATTTGTCATTTTCCCTTTAATTTAAGATGTTTATTTTACCCTTAATGAAAAAAAATTATAAGTCACAAAAATATTTTAAACCTATTTTAGATCACTAACTTATTTTTTTTTTCTTTTTATTATCATATAAATTGAAGCGAAGGAGATATAATATTTTCTTTCCAAGGAATTAAAGAAAGTTAATAGACATACTAAAGTCATAAAATGGACCATATTTGGTTCTTCAATTTTGATGAGCACGACATCAATGAATTATTATAACTTATATTAATTTACTTAATTTGGATATGCCCTTAGGTATCATGGTGATCAAATTCCGAATATCATTTTCTGTTCTTCATTTTTTATCAGAATAACTGTCAGGTTTAGAGCATGTTTGACATTGTTTTTGGAAGTTCAGAAATATTTCTTTTGATATATATATATATATGTATATATATATATATATATATATATTATATTAATTATCATTTCGTAAACTTTAACTATTAATGATTAATTTTAGTTTAATTTGGTATCAGAGCTAGAAGTTTTTGGGAAGTCAGTTAATGAGAAGACCTTTACGTAGTACCCAGACACATTTAGAAACAAAAAGAAAATTGGAAAGTTTATATCTAGAAAATAAGAGATTAAATAGTACCAAAGAAGACAATATAAGATTAAACCATTTAATTGATATAAGATCTAGATTAGAATATAAATTCATTTCACAGTTAAAATCTAGACAAAAGTAATATATGAAAAAACATCCATTCGCTAATCAATTAAGAATAAGATATCGGTATTTATAAAGAGAGATACAGATACAATTAGAGTGATTAAAACTAAAAAAAGCATTAAGCCTATATTTAAAAGTATTAGAAACAAGAGACTTAGTAGATAGACTTTGTAATCACGGAGGTCTATACTCATCAAATAGATCAACACTAGTCAATCCAGAATTGTCAAGTGCTATCAAGTGGGAATTACATAGCATCGATAGTGATATCCAATCCGCTAATAATAGAATAGAAGTTCAGAAGAAAGGTATTAGAGAAATAGATATTCCATTAGGATAAAGATAGTAACTATAGATCCATTAAAACAACTAGAATACTTAGACCTTAGAATCTACCTTGAAAAGAAATATAGAATATTAAAAGACAATACGGTAATAAGGTGCAACTTTAGCCAATGAGAACATCTTTTACATTCTGAAGACAAGCAATATAATACTATAATAGATCTTATAATAAACTTTAGTGAAAAAACGCAGCAACAAGACAAGAATATAGTGAGATTACTAGAAATAATAGAAATAACTCAAAGTAGACATAAAAAGATACTAGAAAAATTAGAACATAACTTTGATTTTTTAAAAGCACAAGAATTAGAAATAGATAGAAAAATACAATGCTTGAATAATAAATTTAATATAGAAAAGATACCTACAAAAGTTGAAATAGAAAAGCTAATAAAGACTATAACAGGAAAGCCTAACGAATTAGAAATAAAAACAACTAAATTAGTTACAATAATTACTAGGCAGGCAGCAATAATAACTACTGAAGTCAACGAATTAAAAAAGACAATACAACGACTAGAAGAAAAACTCCTTTCATGAATGATTTATGTCAAGATCCATCATACGCTAAAGCCCTAAAATTTACAGTTAGCATCCAACCAGATCCACAAGGATTGTCTGATCACCAACCTGCAAGTAAATCAGATCAAGTAATTATTAAACAAAATAATACCATAATAGCACTATTGTTAGAATTAAACAAAATATTAGATAAAATAATAAAAGAGAAAGAAGCTCTAAAAGAACAACCTAGGAACTTTGAAATAGAAGAATTAATAACCCAATTAAAAAATATTGAAATCACTCCATACAAAGACAGACCAATAACAACTAGAAAGCCTCAAAAATGGACTTTCTTTCAGGTAGAAGAGGAACAGCCGAAGAAAGACCACGAGTAAGTTTCTCTGAGAATAGAATAGGAAATAGCCTTATATCACGAATTTTAACACGACACAAACAAGAGGATAAACAAATCCAGGAATTAAACCAAGTAATAGATATAGATAAAGACATAAAAATATTCCAACAGAATCAGTTAAACCTACTTAACACAAATATATTATATGCTACAGGATATTTTGCGAGAAATAATCAGCTATTTAGACATTATAGATGTAATAACCCTCCAGGTCATTTTTAAATTAAAGAATTCTTTCCCTCGTATAGAGCATTCCTGTAGCGACCCCAAGTCATTTATGACTTGCTGGCACTGACTGTTCGGTCGCCTGGTCGTTCGTTTGGGTTTTAGGCCCATTTCCCTGTTTTGGAGATTTTATAACTTGAAAAGTTGACTTTGGTCAACCTTCTTGGAAGACGTGCTCAGATGAAAATTCTGACAACTAGGTTAGCTTCGGAATATCGATTTTGGTCTAGAACGACCCTTTGTTCATTTCCCGAGGCTTTAGATGGCAGTTGTGGAATCTGGCTCAAAACGATACTGGGTGTGGGACCCACTTTTCATCGAAGCGATCTCCAAATAGAAATTCCGCCTTCACCGTTGAGTCCAAAATATCATTTTCAATCAGAGTCCATATATGGTTTGTATTTTTTCGACTCCGAACGAGTCCGGAACATCAAAATTTAAGTTTGAAGGGTTGTAGAATTCTAACGCGGTGGTGACGTGGCAGAGCCATGCGATGCCACGTGGCAGCGGATGGAAATCTGGGAATTTCCAGATTTTAGGACGAATTTCGTCCATTATTTCTTTCACATCTTCAACATAAGATTTCTCCTCCATTTTAAGCCCGAATTAAGTGATTCAAAAGGCTAACTTCAAGAGAATTTTGTGGCGAATCTAGAGGTGATCTCAGGAACGCGAGGGGAGGCTTCGTTTGAGGTAAGAAATCGAATTTAGCTACTGCTAGGGTGGTTTTCGAAATGAATTGTTGTTGAATTTTGAAATGTGAGATCTTGATCATCTTAGGTCCTTATTGAGCCATTCTTAAGGCTAACTTGTAGAGTTTTTCGCAAGGACCATCGTGGTATAATCTGTTTGGATTGGAAGGGTCTCTTTTTCCAGAAATAGGTGATCAAGGGGCTGCTAGTGTTAATTGTTGTGGCTGATTTGCTATGTTTTAGGCATCTATTTGTGCTAAATTTTGGGGTATTAGTTTAGTAAGGTATTTGGGACGTTTTCACGGATTCGTTTTCGGGATTCCAATTGTGGGTCCCACAATCCCATTTTAGACCCGATTTTGGGTCCGTCTCCGAAAAATATAATTTTAGTGTCAATATATTCGTAATGATGAGGTGATTAACCTTTTGTTAGTGGGGAAGCATTTGGAGACCGTTCGGAGGGGAAAAGTTTTGGTACCGTGAGTTGGAGCACGCGTGGTCGGCTTTCAGGTAGGCTATGGCTTTCCCTCGTGAGATTGAGCATGTTTAGGCATTTGTTATTGATTTGCTTGAGTATGGAGGGGTTCGGGTGTCGAGCATGCTAAATTTCTATAATCCCTGTCTTAGACCTTATTTCGGGAAAGTGTTGGATTATGACAGCATGTCTCTTGATATTATTGAACATCCATACCTTGTGGTGTATATGATAATATTGATTTGAAGTATGTTTGGCCTTAATCTCGGCTTAGACTAGTGTTGCCATAGACTTGCGAGATTTCGGATGTCGTTGGGCAGTATAACTTTTTCCGATGTCGTTTCGGACGTCAGCTCCTTGTAGACTGATATAGCAGACTTGAGTCTGATAGTCGGTAACTCAGTTTATGACCTTGTATCCATAATGTCCTGCTTTTCTATTAGCTACAGTACCCGGTTAGAGTCCGTGGTCCAGCTTACTTATGTCCAGGCTTAGCTACAATACCCGATTAGAGTCCGTGGTCCAGCTTACCTGTGATCTGGTTTTGGCTACAGTACCCGGTTAGAGTCCGTGGTCCAGCCCACCTTGCCCGACCTTTGGCTACAGCACCCGGTTCGAGTCCGTGGTCCAGCCCATATAGGTTGACTCATTAGCTATAGTACCCGGTTCGAGTCCGTGGTCCAGCTTGCACGTGGTGTATTCCCAATTCCTCACTACAGCTTCAGTTTAGTCTTGATTACTCTCATCTGTAGGTTGAGGTTTTGGAGGTTGGAGAGATTCCGATTAAAGTCCGGGACGTAATGAGATCCTGGAATATGATTGGGAATGGTTCAGTTAAAAGTCCAGAAATTGGTAATATTGTGATAGACCTTCTAGCTCCATTATTTTACTTCAACTGTCGGTGCATCTGCCGGGCTTATAGGGGTCCGTGCAGGTGGTTTCTTTTATTGTGCACGAGCGTACCCGTCGGGTTTATGGGAGCCCGGCGGAGTTACTTAGATTACTTGTCTTTTTTGCTTGTACGCTCGTGTATATACCCCCATTTACTACTCTTTGCACTTGATGTGACCCTTTATTTGCATTTCAGTTCACTGTTGCTTATCTTGCTTAGTCGGCCTATGATGTCTACTGGGTACCTGTTGTTTTGGTACTCATGCTACGCTCTGCATCTATTTTGTGATGCAGGTCTGAGCACTAGTAGCCAGCGTTGATTGAGCTTGGAGTAGACTTATCCGAAGACGGGGGTGAGCACACGGCGTTTTGTACTATTTCAGTCTCCATCTGTATATATAGACTTGTCTTTTTCCTTTCGAGACAGTCCAGTCTCTGTTGTCCAGTTTTGGGACTGGTACTCATTTTGTAGTAGCTCTGTACTGGTGACTTCCAAGTTCTGGGATGAATCTTTATTTGTATATATGTTTTGGGTTGCTTCCGCCTGTTTATGTTGTTATTTTCCTACTCTTGTTTAATTTCTACCCTCAGACCCATTACTTGTTGTTCCGGGTTACGGGTTGACTTACCTGCTGGTGGGTTATAGTAGGTGCCATCATGACTTGATAAATCGGGTCGTGACAAATTGGTATCAGAGCCCAGGTTCGTCGGTCTCACTTGTACAGAGCTAACGTCTAGTAGAGTCCTGCAGATCGGTACGGAGACGTCCGTTACTTATCTTGGGAGGCTACAGGATATCTTTAGGAACGTGTCGCTTTTGTATCACTGTCGTGCATTGTGTGTCTTATCGGTTTCTGAAAATCTTACTTGTACCACTCTTTTATAGGGATGGCTCGCACGCGTGGTAGGGCCCCAGCTAGGGGTAGAGGCCGACCTCAGGTCGTTCCAGAGTTACACCACCAGCCCAGGACCGAGAGCAAACTCCGGAGCCGGTGATAGAGCCACCAACAGCTCCAGCACAGCAGCAACCGATGGGCCCGGGACCAGCCCAGCCACCGCCCGAGCCTGTGGCAGCTCCAGATATACAGGCGATGCTCGTACAAATACTAGCTGCCATTGGGGTATGCAGCAGGCCCCAGTTCCAGCTGTTCCACTACTGCAGGGCCAGCCTACACCAGCGGTACCGGTTGTTCAGCAGCTAGCGGCACCGGTTGTTCAGCCTGACGATTTGGAGGGCGTCATGCCACTACGGGAGCAGAAGATCTCGGGGTGTTCCTTCGACTATCACCGCCGAGGTTTTCTGGGGCAGTGGGGGAGGATGCCCACGAGTTTCTAGTTACTTGCCGCGAGCGGCTACAGACTTTGGGTTTAGTGGAGTCGAAAGGAGCAGACTTCACCGCTTACCAGTTAGACGGTCCCGCCAGGCAGTGGTGGCATACATACTTAGAGACCAGGCCAGCTAGGTCTCCACCGGTCACATGGACTGAGTTTTCAGAGGCCTTCTTGGCCCGATTTATTCCCAGGAGCATCAGAGATCAGCTCAGAGATCATTTTGCTCGGTTAGAGCAGGGCTCCATGACAGTATCAGAGTATGAGGCCCGATTCCACGAGCTCTCCAGGCATGCCGCCATGATATTACCTACTGAGGAGGAGAGGGTTCGTTGTTTTGTTCGGGGTTTGAGACTACAGTTGCGGATTGAGACTCAGTCTTTAGTCTCAACGGGCCGCTCATTTCTGGATGTAGTGGACCATGCCCGCACTATCGAGCAGCTCCGTCGCGAGGCCCAAGGGGGCAGCGGCAAGAGAGCTAGACAGGAGGATAGCCATGATAGGCGCCGTTTCAGACCCCGAGAGTCTTATGATAGATCTCAGCAGAGGTTTCAGTCGGGTCAGTCTAGTAGCCCCTTCCAGGCCTCTCTCCAGGCATCGGAGGGTGATCAGCACCGCCATATTGGTTTTAGTGCTGGTCCTAGTCGGGGCTGAGATAGTTCACAGATGGGTTCTTCTGGCCGGGGTAGCCGACCTCCAGCTCTCAGTCGACAGTCCCAGGGGTGTTATGAGTGTGGGGAGTAGATCATTGGGCCCGCGAGTGTCCCCATCGCAGGTTAGCCTTACCCGCTCCATAGGCAGCTAGGCATGTGCCAGCACCTCCAACTAGAGGCAGAGGCCAGGGACAGGACCGTAGGGGTGGTCACCAGGGTATACGGGGTGGTCCCCGAGGAGGCAGATTAGGGGGCAGAGCCGATACACAGGGTAGGGGAGTCCAGGCCCACTTTTATGCAGCTCCAGCTAGAGCAGATGCTGAGACCTCGGATGATGTGATCACAGGTACAGTGTTATTATGCCATCAGCCCGCATCCGCCTTATTTGATCCAGGCTCTACTTATTCCTATATATCTGTTTATTATGCTTATCGATTGAGTATGATCCTAGAGCTATTGGTTGAGCCGTTGCGTGTTTCAACCCCGGTAGGTGATTCTTTAGTAGTGGATCAGGTATTTAGAGCTTGTGTGGTGACTATTCAGAGGCGAGACACTAGGGTTGATCTTATTTTGCTTGATATGGTGGATTTTGATTTGATTTTGGGTATGGATTGGTTATCTCCCCACCATGCGGTCTTGGATTGCTACGCTAAGACCGTTACTTTAGCCATGCCTGGTATTCCACCAGTGGTGTGGCAGGGCTCTTGTAGTCGCACGCCAGTTGGGATGATATCTTTTGTTCGGGTCCAGAGGTTGATGGCTAGCGGGTGTTTGGCTTATTTAGTTTATGTTAGAGATGTTAGTAGGGAGGGTCCTACCGTTGATTCAGTACCTATTGTTCGAGAGTTTACAGATGTGTTTCCTGCCGATCTGTCTGGTCTCCCTCCTGATCGTGACATTGACTTTTCTATTGAAGTAGAGCCAGGCACTAAGCCCATTTCTATACCACCGTACCGTATGGCCCCCGTAGAGCTCAAGGAGCTCAGTGTTCAGATTCAGGATCTCTTAGATAAGGGATTCATTCGGTCTACTGTATTGCCTTGGGGTGCCCCAGTCCTCTTCGTAAAGAAGAAGGACGGTACTATGCGATTGTGCATCGACTACAGGCAGTTGAACAAGGTGACGGTGAAGAACCGTTACCCCATGCCTAGGATTGATGATCTATTTGACCAACTTCAGGGTGCCGTGGTATTTTCTAAGATTGATTTAAGATCCGGCTACCACCAGTTGAGGATTAGGGCAGCGGACGTCCCTAAAACTGCATTTAGGACTCGTTACGGCCACTATGAGTTCCTAGTGATGTCTTTTGAGTTGACTAATGCCCCTGCCGCGTTCATGGACTTGATGACTAGGGTGTTTAGGCTGTACTTGGATTTATTTGTCATAGTCTTTATAGATGACATTCTAGTATACTCGCGGAGCCGGGAGGAGCATGAGCAGCATTTGAGGATAGTGCTTCAGACTTTGAGAGGCCAGCGACTTTATGCTAAGTTCTCAAAGTGCGAGTTTTGGCTTGAGTCCGTATCATTCTTGGGGCACGTAGTGTCTAAGGATGGCATTATGGTAGATCCCGCTAAGATTGAGGCCATTCGTGATTGGGCCAGGCTCACCTCTGTGACTGAGATTCGTAGCTTCGTCGGATTGCAGGCTACTGTAGGCATTTTGTTGAGGGATTTTCTACTATAGCAGCGCCTTTGACTCGGTTGACTCGCCAGGATGTTCTGTTTGTGTGGTCGGAGGAGTGTGAGAGGAGCTTTCTGAGGCTTAAGGAGTTGCTTACCACCGCTCCTATATTGACTCCAGTTGAGGGAGAGGGGTTTACTGTTTATTGTGACGCATCCGGCATTGGTTTGGATTGTGTACTGATGCAGCAGGGCCGCGTTATTGCTTATGCGTCGAGGCAGCTTAAGTCGCACGAGCGCAACTACCCCACTCATGACTTAGAGTTGGCGGCGGTGGTTTTTGCGCTTAAGATTTGGAGGCATTACCTAAATGGAGTTCGATGCGAGATCTATACTGATCACAGGAGCCTTCAGTACATTATGAGCCAGAGAGATCTTAATTCGAGACAGCGCCGTTGGATTGAGCTCCTGAAGGACTATGACCTCTCTATTCTCTACCATCCGGGCAACGCAAATGTAGTAGCGGACGCCTTGAGTCTGAAGGCAATGAGTATGGGTAGTCTAGCTTTTCTTTCTATTACGGAGCGACCATTAGCTTTGGACATCCAGTCCTTAGCTAACCGGATGTACGGCTTGATATCTCTAATTCCCGGTGTGTACTAGCTTATGTGGATGCTCAGTCATTTCTGCTAGATCGGATTCGCAGCCGTCAGTTTGAGGATGAGGACTTAGTGGCACTTCGAGATCGAGTTTTGGGAGGTGACACTGGCCTGGCTACCTTAGATTTAGATGGGGTCTTAAGATTTGGTGATCGACTTTGTGTTCCAAGAGTTGAGGGTTTGATTCAGATGATTCTTACCGAGGCCCATGACTCCAAATATTCTATTCATCCGGGCACAGCTAAGATGTATCGGGACTTGAGACAACACTACTGGTGGAGCGGCATGAGAAGAGATATTGCGGATTATGTATCGCGTTGCTTGAGTTGTCAGCAGGTTAAGGCCGAGCATTTGAGGCCTGGTGGTGAGCTTCAGAGATTACCCATTCATGAGTGGAAATGGGAGAGGATCACCATGGACTTCGTTGTAGGATTACCCCGCACTTCTCGTGGTCTTGATAGTATTTGGGTCATCGTGGATCGATTAACCAAGTCAGCACACTTCATTCCTGTCCATACTTCCTACAGTGCTGAGAGGTTAGCCCATATCTACATTCGAGAGGTGGTTCGTCTTCATGGTGTGCCTGTTTCCATCATCTCAGATCGGGGCCCACAGTTCACATCTAGCTTCTGGAGGACCTTCCAGGATGAGTTGGGTACCCGTGTTGACCTTAGCACAGCTTTTTACCCGCAGACTGATGGTCAGTCGGAGCGCACGATTCAGGTTCTTGAGGACATGTTGCGGGCTTGTGTTATGGATTTTGGGGGTCAGTGGGACCAATATTTGCCTTTGGCAGAGTTTGCGTATAACAACAGCTACCACTCGAGTATTCAGATGGCCCCATTTGAGGCCTTATATGGTAGGCGTTGTCGCTCTCCAGTTGGTTGGTTTGAGTCTATAGAGCCCAGGCCGCGCGGTACAGACTTGATGCGATAGGCTTTAGATCATGTGAGGGTGATTCAAGATAGGCCCAGGACAGCCCAGAGTAGACATCAGAGTTATGCAGACCGTAGGCGTCGACCGTTGAAATTTGTTGTTGGTGATAGAGTATTCCTCCGTGTGTCGCCCATGAAGGGTGTAATGAGATTTGGGAGGCGGGGCAAGCTTAGCCCCAGGTATATAGGTCCTTTTGAGATATTGAGGACAGTTGGGGAGGTCGCATATGAGTTAGCTTTGCCCCCGACCTTTTCAGCTATTCACCCAATTTTTCATGTTTCGATGTTGCGCCGGTATGTTCCAGATGAGTCCCATGTGATTCAGTATGATGCAGTTGACTTGGATGATAGTTTGAGATACATTGAGGAGCCAGTTGCTATTTGGCCAGAGATGTCAGACGGTTGTGTTCCAGAGCCATTCCTGTGGTCAAGGTCCATTGGAGACATCGTCCAGTTGAGGAGGCTACCTGGGAGACCGAGCATGAGATGCGGGCACAGTTCCCCAGCTTATTTGAGCATTCAGGTACTTCTTGACTCTTACTTTCGCGGACGAAAGTTCTTTTAGTAGTGGATATTGTAATGACCCTCTAGGTCATTTTTAAATTAAAGAATTCTTTCCCTCGTATAGAGCATTCCTGTAGCGACCCCAAGTCATTTTGACTTGCTGGCACTGACTGTTAGTCGCCTGGTCGTTCGTTTGGGTTTTAGGCCCGTTTCCCTGTTTTGGAGATTTTTATAACTTGAAAAGTTGACTTTGGTCAACCTTCTTGGAAGACGTGCTCAGATGAAATTCTGACAGCTATGTTAGCTTCGGAATATCGATTTTGGTCTAGAACGACCCTTTGTTCACTTCCCGAGGCTTTAGATGGCAGTTGTGGAATCTGGCTCAAAACGATATTGGGTGTGAGACCCACTTTTCATCGAAGCAATCTCCAAATGGAAATTCCGTCTTCACCGTTGAGTCCGAAATATCATTTTCAATCAGATTCCATATATGGTTTGTATTTTTCAGACTCCGAACGAGTCCGGAACATCGAAATTTAAGTTTGAAGGGTTGTAGAATTCTAACGCGGCGGTGACGTGGCAGAGCCACGCGACGCCACGTGGCAGCGGATGGAAATCTGGAAATTTCCAGATTTTAGGACGAATTTCGTCCATTATTTTCTTTCACATCTTCAACATAAGATTTCTCCTCCATTTTGAGCCCGAATTAAGTGATTCAAAAGGCTAATTTCAGAGAATTTTGTGGGGAATCTAGAGGTGATCTCAGGAACGCGAGGGGAGGCTTCGTTTGAGGTAAGAAATCGAATTTAGCTACTGCTAGGGTGATTTTCGGAATGAATTGTTGTTGAATTTTGAAATGTGAGATCTTGATCATCTTAGGTCCTTATTGAGTCATTCTTAAGGCTAACTTGTAGAGTTTTTCGCAAGGACGTCGTGGTATAATCTATTTGGGTTGAAGGGTCTCGTTTTTCCAGAAATAGGTGATCAAGGGGCTGCTAGTGTTAATTGTTGTGGCTGATTTGCTATGTTTTAGGCATCTGTTTGTGCTAAATTTTGGGGTATTAGTTTAGTAAGGTATTTGGGACGTTTTCACGGATTTGTTTTCGGGATTCCAATTGTGGGTCCCACAATCCCGTTTTAGACCCGATTTTGGGTCCGTCTCCGAAAAATATAATTTTAGTGTCAATATATTCGTAATGACGAGGTGATTAACCTTTTGTTAGTGGGGAAGCATTTGGAGACCGTTCGGAGGGGAAAAGTTTCGGTACCGTGAGTTGGAGCACGCATGGTCGGCTTTCAGGTAGGCTATGGCTTTCTCTCGTGAGATTGAGCATGTTTAGGCATTTGTTTATTGATTTGCTTGAGTATGGAGGGGTTCGGGTGTCGAGCATGCTAAATTTCTATAATTCCTGCCTTAGACCTTATTTCGGGAAAGTGTTGGATTATGACAGCATGTCTCTTGATATTATTGAATATCCATATCTTGTGGTGTATATGATAATATTGATTTGAAGTATGTTTGGCCTTAGTCTAGGCTTAGACTAGTGTTGCCATAGACTTGCGAGATTTCGGATGTCGTTGGGCAGTAGAACTTTTTCCGACGTCGTTTCGGACGGTCAGCTCCTTGTAGACTGATATAGCAGACTTGAGTCTGATAGTCGGTAACTCAGCTTATGACCTTGTATCCATAATGCCCTGCTTTTCTATTAGCTACAGTACCCGGTTAGAGTCCGTGGTCCAGCTTACTTATGTCCAGGCTTAGCTACAGTACCCGGTTAGAGTCCGTGGTCCAGCTTACCTGTGATCTGGTTTTGGCTACAGTACCCGGTTAGAGTCCGTGGTCCAGCCCACCCGTGCCCGACCTTTGGCTACAGCACCCGGTTCGAGTCCGTGGTCCAGCCCATATAGGTTGACTCATTAGCTATAGTACCCGGTTCGAGTCCGTGGTCCAGCTTGCACGTGGTGTATTCCCAATTCCTCACTAAAGCTTCAGTTTAGTCTTGATTACTCTCATCTGTAGGTTGAGGTTTTGGAGGTTGGAGAGATTCCGATTAAAGTCCGGGACGTAATGAGATCCTGGAATATGATTGGGAATGGTTCAGTTAAAAGTCCGGAAATTGGTAATATTGTGATAGACCTTCTAGCTCCATTATTTTACTTCAACTGCCGGTGCATCTGCCGGGCTTATGGGGGTCCGTGCAGGTGGTTTCTTTTATTGTGCACGAGCGTACCCGTCGGGTTTATGGGAGCCCGGCGGAGTTAGTTAGATTACTTGTCTTTGTTGCCTGTACGCTCGTGTACATACCCCCATTTACTACTCTTTGCACTTGATGTGACCCTTTATTTGCATTTCAGTTCACTTTTGCTTATCTTGCTCAGTCGGCCTATGATGCCTACTGGGTACCTGTTGTTTTGGTACTCATGCTACGCTCTGCATCTATTTTGTGATGCAGGTCCGAGCACTAGTAGCCAGCGTTGATCGAGCTTGGAGTAGACTTATGGAGACGGGGGTGAGCACACGACGTTTTGTACTATTTCAGTCTCCATCTGTATATATAGACTTGTCTTTTCCTTTCGAGACAGTCCAGTCTCTGTTGTCCAGTTTTGGGACTTGTACTCATTTTGTAGTAGCTCTGTACTGGTGACTTCCAGGTTCTGGGAGGGATCTTTATTATATGTTTATATTTTCCTACTCTTGTTTAATTTCTACCCTCAGACCCATTACTTGTTGTTCCGGGTTACGGGTTGGCTTACCTGCTGGTGGGTTATAGTAGGTGCCATCATGACTTGATAAATTGGGTCGTGACATCTACTACAAATAAACAAAATTAAAATTAATTTCTCAATCACTCTTTCAAAACTAATAAAAAAAGTGAGCGGTTGTAGTCAATAAAAACCCAACAAAGATTCAGAGTCAAATCGCACATAGAATGGTATATCGTGGAGAATTCCTATCAAGAGATTTGGATTTTAAGATCGTTCATTTGCAATAGTAAGAACAAGTGGGTGTATACTTCCACCAACTTTATGCAAATCTTTGGTTATCAATTATCACAATTAAACTAAAATGTCGAAGATTTCAGGAGTTAACAAGCAATCAAGGGGTGCAGGGATAGGAAATCGATGTCACATAAGGGTAATTGTGTTGTTCTATAGTGATGAACATTCATGAATAGACTTAGTCATCTTCATTGACGCTAATCATCTTTCAATCGCAAAGCATCTATGCATAAAATCTCCTTTTCTGTCTTATCTAAATGTCAATCAAAACAAACCCAATACCTTACTCTATTCTATCTTTCAAAAATAGGGCGAATAGATCCGACCCTTAATCTTTATTTTCAAGCAAGTTACAGACATCACACCTAAATTGCTAGTATTAAACTAATTACCTACTCCAATCAATCTCTTTCGAGCATCAACCAGTGATCAGAAGTAGAAATTAAATTTGCAACCTTTACCCATAAATTAAATCCATAATAATTAGACCAAATTCATGTATGAACAACAACAAAACAGAGCATAGCACAATATCCACTACATTAAATCAACACTCAATCCCATAATTGCACCCCTATATCTTGGGGTTTAAGCCACCCATCACAAAAGTAAAAAGATTATACCTTCCATGAAAGCAATCATAGTAACATCAAATTAAGCAATTAGAAGTAAACCCACTTTGGATTCAACTTCATTTTGTCAATTTCAAGTACAAAGTTGGTAAAACCCCAAAAGCTAGAAAAGTGTTCTTCAAAAGTAAAATATTTAATCTCTCTAAATCTTCACACACTATGATATTTTCTACTATATGTCATATGATATAATAATTTCTCTCCTCCTTTGGGCTATTTTATAATTTCCTAAATTAGACCCAAAATTCCACTTTGCGGCTCAATCAGCGACATTAGTCGGGCTCGCTGAACATGTTTGGTGCATCACCTCTTGCTCCACAACTCACCTTTTAATGATATAGACTTCAGGTGTTTTGAACCTCAATTGGTGAACTCGATTGAGTCAGCCTTTCTTGTTCATCAAATCGCCAAGTATCATCTTGGTTCACCTTTTTAGCATTCAATATTTTCTTTCCATACTGTCATTTTGGTGATGCTCATCAAGGCCGTCTTTCTCTCGTTCGACGCATCACCTTCTCCACTGGAGTCCATCGATCTGATTTGATAGACACAAGTTTATGCACTGTCATTTTGGGTGAGGTTGTGCTCAAACGACAATCCGCCCTTCTTTGTAAAGTTATCCACAATGTATGATCGACACTTCTTTTTGCATTTTTGTCCATTCTTTGCAACCATCAATCCTTGTCTTGTCCAATTTCCTTCATAGCTTGCAAATCATCAACATTTAATCAAAATAGAATAATATTAGGCATTGAGGACACCAATTATTGAGCTAAATGAACCTTAAATGAGTGCAAATCTATCACTCATCATAGTCTCACCTTTTTGAGCCTTTAGGTACCTTCATTTTCTTTAACTTTCGAGGAAGAAAGTGCTTTTAGTAGTGGATATGTAATGACCTTCTTAGTCATTTCCTTGTTTTTTTTTG